>NC_063164.1:4624667-4931167 GCF_023159225.1 Perognathus longimembris pacificus | reverse complement strand
GCAGAGGTCCAGCCCCCCAAGGATGGGCCCCTGGGGTACCCCTCCGCCATAGCACACATGCTAGCCCCAGGAACAGGGGCTTCTCTTCCTTCTAAAGACAGGAAGGGGAGGGACAGGCCGAGGTCAGCTGTGGCCCCTTAAAGGCCCAGCTGACCCCAACACTTTCCTATGTGTGTCATCTAGAAAAACTATAGCCCGAGGGCAGATGTCCATTTGGACCAGGCTGGGACATAGACTGAGGACATATTTTACATTTAAAAGCAGGAAATGTAGGCAAGCATTAGTAGCTCCTGCCTATAATCCCAGCTACGCAGGAGGCTGAAATCTGAGGATAGCGATTCGAAGCAAGCTGAGACAGGAAAGTCCATGAGTCTCTTTTTTCTAGTTACCTAGCCAAAAAACAGAAACAAAACCAAAACCTGAAGTAGAACTGTGACTTAAGTGGTAGAGTGCCAGCCTTGAGCAAAAAAGCTAAGGGAGGGCTTGGGGATTTAGCTCAGTGGAAGGGTACTTGCCTGGCAAGTGCAAGGCCCTGTGGTTTTGTTTTTTTAATCTCCAGTCAATCATATTTGATATTTCGTTTTTCTCCAGTCAATCATATTTGATGAGGTGGACCTGACAGACGCCAGCGTGGCTGAATCGAGCACCAAAAACGTCAACAACAGCTTCACGGTGAGATTGCCATTCATTCACGCAGGAGCCGCTGAGAGGACGCGCCGCAGACCCCTTGGGCTGCTTCCCTTTGATTGGAATGACGATTGGAAAAACGTGATTCCAATGCTGAAAACAGTTCTGTAGTTGGAGGATAACAGAATTTGGCAATACAAGCAAGCACAAAGCAACTAAAAAGCCCAAATGAAATTCTTTTTGCCATGTTATGGTTTATGTATTAACAGTTTTGTACAGAGTTTAAAATTTTTTTGTGGTACTGTAGAAAAATTGGAAATTTTAATTTAATGAATTAACTAGTTTAGTTTTGGTGGTGCTGGGCTTGAACTCGGGGCCTCATGCTCGGGTGCTCCACCACTAAGCCAGCCACCAGCTGTTAAAATCTTGATTATTTTAATTTTTTCTGTAAAGAAAAGTATATTAAAGCAGTTGAAAAGCAGCCATAATTCAGCTACATTCAAAACACAGAATGTTAATTTTTTGGTGTGTGTGTGTGTGTGTCTCTCTCTCTCTATTTTATAAAATTACAATTAAGCTTTTCCCTTCCATTTGTAGAGGTGGGTAGTGCTTTCTGTCAGCGTTCTTGTGTTGTGCCTTCTGGCAGGCAGCAACCACTCACCCGTGTGTCTTCATTTCTGTAGATCTGTGTCTTGACCTCCAATCCTTCACAGTGTACTCGTCTCTTTTCTTTCATCTTATCTCTCTCTCTCCCTCCCTCCCTCCCTCCCTCCCTCCCTCTCCTGGTCCTGGGATTTGAACTCTGGCTCTGGGCACTGTCTTTGAGCTTCTTTTGCTCAAGGCTAGCTAGCACTCTACCGCTGGAGCCACAGTGTTACTTCTGGCTTTCTCTGTGATTAATTGGAGATAAGAGTCTCATGGACTTTCCTACCTGGGCTGGCTTTGAACTGTGATCCTCAGATCTCAGCCTCCTGAGTAGCTAAGATTGCAGGAGTGAGCCACCAGCTCTGAGCTCATCCTGCCTTTTTTTCTTGATACTCGCCAGTGGATTTTCCCCATGCCAGTTGATCTAAGCGTGTGTAATGTTATTTAATGGCTACGTGGAATGGCATTGTCTGGTATGACTTTATGCTTTTGTTTGTTTGTTTTGCCAGTCCTGGGTCTTGAACTCAGGGCCTGAGCACTGTCCCTGGCTTCTTTTTGCTCAAGGCTAGCACTCTGCCACTTGAGCCACAGCGCCCCTTCTGGCTTTTTCTATATATGTGGTGCTGAGGAATCGAACCCAGGACTTCATGTATACAAGACAAGCACTTTACCACTAGGCCATATTCCCAGCCCAACTTCACACTTTTGGCTTTGCGTGCTGATGTTAGACCTGCCTGTACAAGGCCTGTAGCACTACAGTTTAAAAATTACTATTAAGCTCTCCTCACACAAGCAAAAAAGCATTTGCCTTTGATAGCTCAGCAAAAGCAGGTCATTTTCCTCATGTTTAGGATCTGAGAATTTTGGTTAGGTGTTAGTTTTCAGGTCCTTTTAAGTTTTGCTTTATCTTATTTTTTCTATGTGGGTTAGCTGTTGATGTTACTGCTGCTACAAATGGAGTTTCCCTCCTGTGTTTAAACTTCGTATTCTATTTTGATGCGATTGCTCTTAGTTTTACTTCATGGCTTTCTGAGATGGCCAAGTTTTCTTTTTTTTTTTTGGCCAGTCCTGGGCCTTGGACTCAGGGCCTGAGCACTGTCCCTGGCTTCTTCCCGCTCAAGGCTAGCACTCTGCCACTTGAGCCACAGCGCCGCTTCTGGCCGTTTTCTGTATATGTGGTGCTGGGGAATCGAACCTAGGGCCTCGTGTATCCGAGGCAGGCACTCTTGCCACTAGGCTATATCCCCAGCCCCCAAGTTTTCTTGATGTCTCCTATATCACTTTCCCTGTTTTACTAGTATTTGTATTTTTTTTCTTTTATGTGTCAGTCCTGGGACTTGAACTTAGGGTCTGGGCACTGTCCCTGAGTCTTTTTGCTCTAGGCTAGCACTTTGCCTCTTGAGCAACTTTCAGCTTTTTTGGTGGGTAATTAGAGTTAAGAGTGTCACAGACTTCTCTGTTTGGGCTGGCTTTGAACAGTGATCCTCAGATCTCAGCTTCCAGAGTAGCTATAATTCCAGGCGTGAACCTCTCTAAGCTTTTGAGGTGTCTTCCAAAGGTTCTACTCTTACTCTGTTTTACTGAATGTAGTTATTAGCACATTTATGTGGAAATCTGTGTCAGAAACTCTTTACATCTGGTTTTTCTATACATCTTTCTATATTGTCTCATTTTTCTCCTCGCTTTCACTCCCTTGTTCTTTCCTGCTATTATGCCTGGTGTTTTTAGTTGGCAGGTACTGACTGAAAAATTGTGAAGATGGCATTCGGTTCAGGAGGCCGTTGTGATGTCTTCCTTCAGAGGGTACTTCTGGTAGGCAGACAGGAAAGCAGCAGATTATCTGATATCTGATGTGAGATAGAGGAATTTGAAGATGGCTTTATTTTTTCCACTATCTGGCTTGTTTTACTTCCTCTGCTTCTATGATGTACTCTTTTTTTTTTTTTTGCCAGTCCTAGAGCTTGAACTCCGGGTATGAGCACTGTCCCTGAGCTTCTTTTGTTCAAGGCTAGTACTCTACCACTTGAGCCACAGCACCACTTTTGGCTTTTTCTGTCTATGTGGTACTGAGGAATTGAACCCAGGATTTCATGCATGCTAGGCAAGCACTTTACTACCACCAAGCCACATTCTATGGTATACTCTTTTACAGATTATTTGGTTTGACTGAGTTCTGGCTTGCCTGTCAGTCCTGTGGTATTATTATATAGTCTCTAGCCATCTTCTCAGCTTCTTTGGTTTCTACTTAGGAATCAGTAAATTGTCACCATTTAAGCTTTCTTTGGGTGTTTATATTTATAAGCATTTGATACTTAATATTACATTATAGCCAGATGTGGTAGCTCCTGGTTGTAATCTTGTTTTGTTTTGTTTTTTGCCAGTCCTGGGGCTTGAACTCAGGGCCTGAGCACTGTCCCTGGCTTCTTTTTGCTCAAGGCTAGCACTCTACCTCTTGAGCCACAGCACCACTTCTGGCTTTTTCTATATATGTGGTGCTGAGGAATCAAACCTAGGGCTTCCTGTATATGAGGCAAGCACTTTACCACTAGTCCCTATTCCCAGCCCTCTTGGTTGTAATCTTGGTTATCAGGAGGCTAAGACCTAGAGGATCTTGCTTGAATTCACCCTAGGCAAGAAAATTCCTAAGACTCCATTTCTAAAATAAGCAGCGAAAAGCTAGGCTGAAGATATGGCTCGTGTGGTAGAGTACCAATTGAGTAAGCAAGCTATACTTGCCTGAGTACCAGCAAAAAAGAAAAAGAAAAATATTACTCATTATAAAATGTGAGTAATATTTAGATACCATTTTGCTTGAATGCACTGGTCTTTCTTTTTAAAACTACTAAAAATAACATTTGTTTGTTTTTAAAAACCTATTTAACATAGGGACTTTGTTACTGAAATCCTCTCAATATTTTATTTTGTGTCTACTTGATCACAAGCTTTGTTTTGTTCCTTGGGAACTTTGCTCAGTTATTCATTCATTGATTGGGCAGGTTGTGTTTTGAGGGCCTTCCTGGGCCATGACCTGTGTCCAAGGTACAAAGGACAGAGTTCTTACCAAGCCAGGGCAAACCAGACAGTGAGCCTCCCGGAAGGAAGCTCTTGTCTTTGAACGTTCATGGTCTTTGTTTCCTCTAGCAGCTAGAGGCCCCAGCCAGCAGGAATAGGTTCTATTCCTTCCTTTCAGTCTCTGGAAGTAGAAGGCCTCCTCTTCTCGCAAGGTCACTTAAGTACTTAAGGGCCAGGGCTGTGTAAACCAGGTGTGGTGAGGCACTCACTCTTTTACCAGACGGTGACTTTGGTAAGCTGCATAATGAGCCTGAGCCTCTGTGTCCTCATTTAAAAAATGGGTTTATTATGGAAATAGGAGGACCGGCAAGTGTGTGCTCTTACTAACTTGGATTACAAGGACTCACCGATTGCTACATGCACAAACTGAAGGCAGTAAGCCAACCTATTTCATTATTGTGATTGGGTATTATTGTGATTGGAAATTTTTCTTCTAGCCTGTTATCCTTGCATCTCAAATTTAATGTTGCATGATTCTTGGGTTTGCTGAACAATCTAAATGAACAGTCACTATGCTTGTTCTAGGTGTTGGCAGACCTGAAGCAGCCCGATTGCAGTGCTGTTACCTCTCTAGTCATGGCAGTGGCTATGGTAGGATGAACCTTAAAGAGGAAAGACAGGTTTTTCTGGAATATATCCCAAATTCAAAATCATTAAAAAGAGTCATGCTCTGCCCATTGTAAAAAGTGCTGTAAATCATTGTGCGAGTGGCTTCTCATCTGTCCCTGGATATAGCCTGAGGCACCTGGTCTTCCATGCCTCCTACCCTGCCCATTGTACCGCAGGCCTCCTACAGTCTGGCCACTCTTGTTTAGGGATTGCCATGGGTCAGGTGCCTGTTGGCCCTGGGCTTTGGAGGTCCAGCTCCCAAAGGAATGAAGGTACCATGGGACACCTTGCCTGCTTTCCTATGGTCAGACCAAAGTTCCCAAATGTCTCTGAGGCTCATATCTGTATAGTCTTAGCTACTCACGAGGCTCAGATCTGAGGATCATGATTCAAGGCCAGCCGGGGCACGGAAGTGACGTTCTTATCCTCAGTTAACCACCGAAAAACTGGAAGTAGAGCTCTGATTCAAGTGGTAGAGTGTTAGCCTTGAGCCGGACAGTTCATGAACAGTGCCCTGGCCCCGAGCTTAAGCCCCAGTCTGGCACGCCTGTGCGCGCGCACACACACACAATTCCTGGCCCCATGCTCAGAGATTCTGAAGCTGACTTACAAATGGACATTTTCCCCAAGCTTTCCAGGAGTCGTGGCCACCCATCTTGAGGATCGTTCATGGCACTTATGTAGTTCACTGTCATGAGTAAGTGTGGACTTCATGCTGGTCTGTGCATGTGGAGTTGAAGCCACGGACGTTGAAGGATTGTCTGTGAGTGCCAGCCACATGCAGGTCCAGTCTCTGCTTTCTGTTGGGCACGACATTGGGGACGGGCAGTTGCCATAAGCACCCTATGAAGAGACGCCGGCCTCAGGGACTCCTGTGCGCTGGGGTTCCTCACCTTGGGGATGGACAGGGCCAGACCCGACCAGTGCTCTGTTACACACCCCCAAGCGAGGCTGAAATGGCTTCTTTATCCCCAGGGAATGTAGGACTCCTTTGACAAGTAAGGTCTTGGCCTGGCTACAGATACAAAACCAGAAGAACTTGGCAAGCTGTGTTCTGGGGACCTGAAGGGTATTTTGGGGGTGAGAAACATGTTCTCCACAGCTTCCTTAGTGGGGAAGAAATAACAATAGTCCTGCGATAAGCAGGACAGCAGCAGGCGCGGAGCGCAGGAGGGAAGGCAAGAAGCGGCTCCGTTGCTGTGGGTGGGGCCTGGCTCCTTTGGCAGAGCGAGGTGACAGCCAGGTCGACAGGTTGAGGGAGTTGGAGCTCAGGAATGCTCACCTGGGAAACCACAGTTCATGCCTGCCAGGTATCAGACCCACATGTGCGTCATTTTATTAGTTTATATCTTAAGTCATGTAAATTGGAGTAAAGATTTTAAGGAAATTTAGGCTACAGGGAGAAATGCACTCACAGTAGCCCAGCAGTGTTTTTCTCCTCTCCTGTTCCCTTCACACACTTCCTAGGGGAACACTGAATTCTTCATATACTATCCACCTATCAGTGCAGGTGTAGTTTTGTGTTCTGCTTTATTTACTGTTTCATCCTTAACAGCGCTGTCACGAGTTTCTGGTAATTGTGATTGTGTCAGCAGGTGCTTCACTGTGCCTGTGTGACAGTTGATCAGTTAAACTTTATTGACTCACTCTCAATATTAGGAACTGAGAATGCTTGGTGTCTAGTTGAAGATACTGCTAGAAGACATCTTAGACCCAGGAAGGGACCCCCGGGAGGGTGAGCCCTGCCTGCAGCGTGGCTGCGGGCTCACCATGCTCTCCAGGGCCCTTCCTTTCTCCCTCACTAGCCCACAAGCCAAGAGAAAGTTTTCTTCTGCTGTAAGTGGTGTTTTTGTTTTTTGACCAGTATCGTGGCTTAAACGCAGGTCCTCGCCACTGTGTCCTATCACTTGAGCCCTGCCTCCAGCTGGCTCTTTGGTTATTTATTTATTTTTTTTTGGCCAGTCCTGGGTTTGGACTTAGGGCCTGAGCACTGTCCCTGGCTTCTTTTTACTCAAGGCTAGCACTCTGCCACTTGAGCCACAGCGCCCCTTCTGGCCATTTTCTGTATATGTGGTGCTGGGGAATCGAACCCAGGGCCTCATGTATATGAGGCAAGCGCTCTTGCCACTAGGCCATATCCCAGCCCCGCTGTTTGGTTATTTTGGAGACGGAGTCTCATGGATTTATTTGCCCAAACTGGCTTTGAGCCACCTCTGTTCTCCAGATCTCAGCCTCCCGAGTAGCTAGGGTTTTAAGAATAAGCCACTGGAACTTTGCTCCGTTTTTAGCCCTGTTTCTGGATGAGTGCTGCTTGCCATTATTTTAGGTGGATCGTCATTGGAATTTTCATGGCTCCTCACCTTCCAGAATCTGGATAGCATGGCACAGGCTTTTAGAAAAGGATTTGGCGAGACCAGGCTGGTTTTGATGAGACGTGGGCGGACCAGGCACACGGGCTTAGACCATGGAGCTGGTGGAGGCGGACCCACGGGCAGATGGATGCCTGCTGTCCACACAGCCGGGCTGGGAGAAGGTGGGGGGGGGGGGCAGCCTCAGGTATGGATAGAAGGGCTGCAGACTCTCTCACGAGAGCGAAGGGACAGAGGATCTTGGGAAGAGGCCAGAGGGCGAGAAGTAAATCGTTGTTGGTGTCATATGCGAGCTGCATGAAGAAAGGGCGTGGGCCCTTACTGTTAATAAAAAGGACTGGCCAAGTAATTGGGACTGAAAATAAAAAGTGTGTGTGTGTGTGTGTGTGTGTGTGTGTGTGTGTGTGTGTGTGTGTGTGAGATGAGTGAAAACCAGGATATACATCTTAGAGGGCTGCTTCTGTGTGGCTCCATCAATGAAGCTGCATGCTTCATTAGGACTTTCTGTTTGATTTATACTGATGCTGGTAGGAAATCATGAAGGTAATTATATGTGAATTACACTTGCCTGCCTATCAGTTTCCCATGGTTTCCTTAGCATCGTCAACACTAGAAATTTATCCTTAATACTTGTGGAGGCCATGAATCTGAAGCCAAGGAGTTGGCAGGAACTACCCTCTCTCTTGAGGCCACAGGGGAGGCTCTGCCCTGCTACTCCCAGCTCTTGGTGGCTCCAGGTGATTCACAGCCTGCACATTCCAGTATCGCCTCTGACTTCCCGTGTGCCCTTCCTCCCCTGCCTGTGTGTCTTGCCTTCTCTGTTACGGGGACCCTTGCCACTTGATTTAGGCCTACTCAGTCCTCAACTGCACTGCATCTGCAAATAGGTCTTATTTACAAGTTCCCTGGAATGGAGCACAGACATGGCTTTTTAGAGGCCATCATTGGAGTCACTGCAGCTGTTAAAATACCACAGGATACATGCTGTGACTGTGGAACGCTCCCTTTTGGGTCTGGCGGTTCCACAGGGCCACTTAGGTCCTTTGGGAAAGGGATGCCCCTGCTCTGGGATGGCTGTCCGAGCACTGGTCACCACAGTGTCTCTTTTGGGGAGCAGGAAGAGAGAGAGTTGCCTGGCAAGGGTTTACAGTCTTAGTTCCTGGATTGCCTCTCCCTCCCCAAAGCCTCTGTAGATATGACTGTAACTCTAAGCTTTTTGTTGTTGTTGTTGGTTGTGGGGCTTGAACTCTGGGCCTAGGCGCTGTCCCCGAGCTCTTCAGCTCAAGGCTAGTGCTCTACCACTTGAGCCACAGCACCAGTTCTGGTTTTCTGGTGGTTAAAGAGTCTGATGGACTTTTCTGTGCCCAGGCTGGCTTTGAATTGTGATCCTCAGATCTCGGCCTCCTGAGTCGTGGGCTCAATGGTTAGCACTTTAATTAATTAATCCTTTTATTTGACACACGGTCTTATTATGTAGCCAGTAGTGACCTCTAGCTCTTTGTAGCCTAGGGTGGTCTGGAAGTCTTGGTTCTCTTGCCTCTGCCTCTTGATTGTTGAGGTTAAAGTATGTTATTTTTTTTACTCGGGTATTTTAGAGAAGATCTTCCTTTTTTAGTTTGTTTGCTTTTGAGACAGGGCCTCACTGTGGAGCCTAGGCTGCCCTGGAACTTGCTATGTTGTCCAGGCTGGCCTTGAACTCATGATCTTCTTGCTTTAGCCTCTGGAATTATAGGGCTGTAGGCATGAACCACCAAGCCCAGCTTAAGAAAGTCTTGTTAGCTCTGTGCCATAAGGCAAGGGAAGACTTGATCTTTATAGAATTCAGTTTTCTCTTCTGCAAAAGTACTAGGATGTGTGCAAAGGAGTTGGTCATTACTGAAGTACTCTGTCCTTGTTTGTATACTAGGATATGGGTGAGGGTGCCAACCAGTATAAATGTCTATGTTAGCTAGTTGTTGTTTTTTTTTTTGTTTGTTTGTTTGGTTTTTGCTGCTCCTGGGGTTTAAACTCAGGGTCTGGGCGCTGTCCCTAAGCTTCTTTGTGCTCAAGGCTAGAGCTCTACCATGTGAGCCACAGTGCCACTTCTGGCCTTTTCTGAGTGGTTTATTGGAGATATGAGTCTCACAGACTTTTCTGCCCAGGTTGGCTCTGAACTACAATGCTCAGATCTCAGCCTCCTGAGTAGCTAGGGTTACAGGTGGGAGCCACTGACGCCCAGCTATGTTAGCTAGTTTTTATCTTTCCCACCCTTCATTTCTGCTACCAGGACAGTCAGAGGGGTTTTAACTTGCTGACACTTAAGCACTTACTCTGAGGTATGGGAATTCCAAAGTATTTTAAATGAGATCAATTTTATAGCTAGTGCTATAACACAGCAGCTGTGTCTGAAGAGTGAATATCGGAAAAGTTATTGTGTGTGTGTGTGTGTGTGTGTGTGTGTGTGTGAGTCGTGGGGCTTGAACTCGGGGTCTCGGTGAGGTCCCCGAGCTCTTCAGCTCAAGGTTAGTGTTCTACCACTTGAGCCAAAGTGCCACTTCCAGTTTTTCTGCCTGGGCTGGCTTTGAGCCCTGACCCTCAGATCTCCACCTCCTGCATCGCTAGGATTACAGGCGTGAGCCACCAATGCCCCGCTTGGAAAGCGATTCTTCTTAAGAGTTCATTAGTGTTCTGAAGAGGAACTGAGACAGAAGAGCACAGATAATTACGATGGGGCTTACTAAGATTGCCTTACACAATCTGAAGCTAGATGGTCCCACAGGGGTCATCTGCAAGCTGGAGAGGCAGAGAAACCAGTAGCTCTGGTCAGTCAAAGAAGTTGGAAGTCTCAGAGAAGGGTCAAAGATGCAGCCCTGGGCTGGGAATGTGGCTTAGCAGTGGAGGGCTTGCCCAGCATGCATGAAGCCCTGGGTTTGATTCCTCAGCACCACATATACACAGAAGAAACCGGAAGTGGTGCTGTGGCTCAAGAGGTTGAGTGTTAGCCTTGAGCAAAAAAAAAGCCAGGGACAGTGCTCAGGCCCTGAGTCCAAGCTCCAGGGCTGGCAAAAAACAAACACCCAAACCAAAACAAAAAAAAAATCCCAAGAAGAAAAATCTGGGCTACTCCATCTCCAATTAATCAGGAAAAAAAAAAAAAAGAAGATGCAGCCCTTGCCCTTGCCCTTGCCTGAGGTTGACGGTCTGGTGCAGACCCACTGTCAGAAGCTGAGGGCTCTGCAGACATTAGTGTCTGCAGGTGACAGCAGCAGCAAAACAAAACAAAAAGCACACCTGCTCAGTGGGAGCTGAGCACATGCCAGGTCAACTTCTTCCTTCTGCCTTTTGTTCCTGTACCACCCACCTGCAGGGCAGGTCTTCTCGAATGGAGATTCCCTCAGACATGCCCAGAAATGTGCATTACCAATTTTCTAGGTGTCTCTCAATCCACTCAAATTGACAGCCACAATGAACTACTATACAAGTACCAGCCTTGTTATCATAGCCAGCAGAAACAGGAAAAGCAAAATGTAAGGTTATCAAGTGTAATTACACCTACAAGACCCTTTCCGTTATTTAATTGCCAGCTGAATAACAAGGAAGCCGTGTAAACGAGTAATTTCTTGTGTTGTTCTGAAGCGCGTCTATTTGGCATTCATCCTTGTGGGACAAACTGAAGTTCCCTGGTTGGCCTGTGTAAGGCGAAACCGTGGCTCTGAGTTTCTTCGCTGTTCCCAGCAGACGTCAGCGTGTGGGGTGGTCAGGGCTGCTCCTTGGTGAGGAACTGTGACCTTCATCCGGATTTCAGCCTCAGTTGTCCTTCCTAGCTTGTTTGGATCTCGTATTTCCTGAGCAGAACTCCTGAGCCAGTCCTTTTGGCCTGGAGAAAGGAAAAACTGTCTCTAATAGGCAGACTCTCCCCTCATGAAAGACTCTCCCCCCCTGTGACTGGCAGCCTGGTCTGAGACGGGCAGAGTGGAAGTCTGCTTCAGTGCAGAGTCTCAGGAGCCCCTGTTGGACAGCAGCCCCGCCTCGCCTCCTGCTCCCGCTGCGGTTGACCCAGAGCTCCTCGCTGCTTCCCTGTGCCGCCTCTCAGCCAGCCACCTGCGGCTCCATCCTCCTGCCTCCTGCGTGGTGGGACAGCGCCACTTAGCCCTGACTCTGGGTCTGAGGTGGTCACCCACACCCAGCCTAGGGCGGGGCCGCGTGTGAGAGGCTGCCACGATTAAGGCCCGTCGGGGCGGCGGCAGGACCTCGGGAGCGCCGTGCGGAGGGGTGTCAGCCACAGGCACTCCATGATTCATCATCTACTCTGTTCTCTGCGTCAAGAAGCAGGAAGGGAAAGGTGCCGTGCCAGATTGCTGGCGGCGTTCACCAGGTGTGGGGCTTCGTGGACAGTGACGTGTGTGCCCGTAGCAGGCTGCTGGAAGCTGGGTCTCCCTCGTGAGGGCTGGCCGCTCCTGGTAGCCAGCCGTGGATGGGCCGTGAAGCCCCTTGCCCCCCATTGCATGTGCCTGTGGGGTGGGGGAGGGGTGGTGTGCTTGGATCCCTGGCAGCACTGGCACTGGTGAGGTCTGAGCTCTTTGACCAGATGGTACTGTGTAGGTGTGTATTCATGTGTGTATCGCTTTTCATGTTTGCCTTTGTTTACAAGAGAAAATGCAAAACCACACAAAGTTTGGTTTGTTGTTCTTTTGCTTTTGTTTGTTTGCCAGTCCTGGGGCTTGGACTCAGGGCCTGAGCACTGTCCCTGGCTTCCTTTTGCTCAAGGCTAGCACTCTACCACTTGAGCCACAGCGCCACTTCTGGCCTTTTCTGTGTATGTGGTGCTGAGGAACCGAACCCAGGGCTTCATGCATGCTCGGCAAGCACTCTTGCCACTAAGCCACATTCCCAGCCCCGTTGTTTATCTTAGGTTCCTGTTCCAGAATAACTTGCTGTTTCAGAGTACATACAGTAGTCTGATCTTGTTACAAACTTGAAACAAGTTGTTATCGAGTGGAGATAACTTCTGTTCTGTGTAGAGCCTGTGCGCCTGCTGACACTGTGCTTCCTCCTGTCCGTGGCTGAAAGGTCTGGGTTGAAATGTAACTCCAAGTGGGGCAGGGGTGGGCGGTAGGAGCTCTGTTGGCCAGATCTCTGTGGGATGTGAGCGTGGTCCTCCGGACTCTCTCGCTGCACAGCCACTCCCAGGGTTGGACCCGGCACACCTCAATCTTGGCTGGACTTTGTCTTAGGAAACTTGGCACTGCTTTCCCGGTGGGGTGAAGGTCTACTGGGGGAGGATCTGGATCATCAGACACTTAGAAGATAGTTAGGAATCGGGGCAGCGTCCACTCGAGGCTTTGGGTTTTCTTTTTCTGCATCAGAAAAAGAAGGGCTAAGGGGACACAGATGGACCTTGGAAGAGGGGTCCTAGTGTCTTCCCTGAACCCAGCCGTGCCTGGGGTCCAGGCTGCTTTCCTCTGGCAAGGGAAGGGCATGGGCCCAACTGGCTACCAGGCTGCTGTGTGATCCCTTCTCTCTCTCTCTCTCTCTTTTTTCTCCTGTTTGCAAGTTCTGGGGCTTGGACTCAGGGCCTGAGCACTCGAGCGCCACTTCTGGCTTTTTCTGTTTATGTGGTGCTGAGGAATCGAACCCAGGGCTTCATGTATACGAGGCAAGCACTCTACTGCTAAGCCATATTCTCAGTCCTGGTCCTCTCTTTTTTTTTTTTTTTTTTTGGCCAGTCCTGGGCCTTGGACTCAGGGCCTAAGCACTGTCCCTGGCTTCTTCCCGCTCAAGGCTAGCACTCTGCCACTTGAGCCACAGCGCCGCTTCTGGCCGTTTTCTGTATATGTGGTGCTGGGGAATCGAACCTAGGGCCTCGTGTATCCGAGGCAGGCACTCTTGCCACTAGGCTATATCCCCAGCCCCCCTGGTCCTCTCTTTTGAGGAGTGAGCTTCAGGGCTTGCTTTGGGCAGGGAGGCTCTAATCATGCCTTGCTGTACAAGGCCTACATGCTGAGTTGTCCAGGACTATGCCAGTTCACCCAGCTGCTTGAAGACACCACACACATTGCTTGTTTTCCTGCCCACTTGACCGGCATACATTTCCTGGCTTGTAGGATGGTCACACCCTTTATTCGGAGAAGGGTTCATACTGTTCCTTTATGAATGCTCCAGTGCACTGTGTGCATTAAAGATGTTTTCACAGCAGGAATGAGGCATAACTACAGCGAGCAATGACATTTGAAATGGATAGCTTGGTGAGATTTCACACACACACAAACACACATGTGCGTGTGCTTACACACACACATACTCACACACTTATTGAAAATCATCATTATTAGGATGACAAACATTTCCATCACCCTGAAAGTGTCCTTGTGATCCTTCTCCTCTGTGTGCCCCTTCCTGAGCAGGCCTCGCTCGCTCTGTGCTGCCACTCTACAGGAAGTTTGCACTTGGAGAGAAGAATGCTATTGAAATGGAATGAGACAGCGCGTACTTTTCTGTCTGGCCTTTTTGCTTCAGCATAATAGTTTTGAAAGTTACTGTGTGTGTCAATCATTTGTTCCTTTTTATTACTGAGGAGTAGGTCACTATATGTGTACACCAATTTGATTATGATGTTGGTAGGTATTTGGATAATTTTTACTTTTGAGCTTTTAAAAAGAAAGCTCTCTTAGCTGGGTGCTGATGGCTCACACCTGCAATCCGAGCTATTAAGGAGGCTGAGATCCGGAGGGTTGAGGGTCAGAGCCAGCCTAGGCAGAAAAGCCAACCAAACTTCATTCTCAAAATAGCAAAAAGTCAGTGGCTCAAGTGGTAGAGCTCCAGCTGAGCAAGTCTAAGACCCTGAGTTCAAATGATACCGGCAGAAATACCCCCAAAACTGCCTTGATTATTTGCATACAGCTCTTTGTGTGGACATGTTTTTATTTCTCTGCATAAATACCTAATGTTAACTTGCTGGGACATATAGTAGGAACATATCTAACTGTTTTTTCTTCTTTTGGTGTCTGTTGTGAGGCTTGAACTCAGGACCTAGGTGCTGGCTTTGATCTTTTGTGCTCATAAACTTTCTGGCCTAGGCTAGTTTGAACTGTAGTCCTCAGATCTCAGCCTCTTTGCCTTCATGTCCTTGGCCACTTGTGTCTCTTCTTTTGCGAGGTGTAGGCTTCAGTCATTTGTTTTTGCTTGGGATTGTTCCCTCCCTCCCTTCCTCTTCTGGCCTTTTCTGTTTATGTGGTGCTGAGGAATCTAACCCAGGGCTTCATTTATGCGAGGCGAGCACTCTACCAGTGGGCCATATTCCCATCCTGGGATTGTTTTCTTTATATGTTCCAGGTACAGAGCTTTCTTAAATTCTGTGTTTTCCAGTATTGGAACTTGAACTCTAGGCCTAGACATTGTCCCTTAGCTTTTTCATTCAAGGTTAGTGCTCTGCTATTTGAGTTGTGCCTCCACTTCTGGCTTTTTGATGGTTAGTTGGAGACAAGAGTCTCATGAACTTTGCTGCCCAGTGGCTTTGAACCCTGATCTTTAAACCTCAGCCTCCTGAGAATCTAGGATTATAGGGGTGAGCCACCAGAGCACTTCTGGATACAAGGCTTCTATCTGATGTCTGGGTTGTAAATAATTTTCCCAGTCTGTTGCTTGACTTTCCTTAATAGCATCTTTAGAAGATGCTTGGGAAATGGAATTTGTCACCTTTTTCTTTATGGCTGATGCTTGTGCATGGTTGATTTTTGTGTTGTGTATGGTTGATATTTGTAGACAAAAAAACCCAAAACCCTTTGTCTTAGCATTGCAAAGGTTTTCTTCTAGATGGGGGTCCCCCCTGCAATTTTTTCTAAGTTTTGTGCCTGTGATGGGGCTTGAACTCAGGGCCTTGTGCTCTCATTTTGCTTTTTTGCTCAAGGCTGGCACTCTCCCACTTGAGCCACAGCTCCACTTCCTCTTCTAGAAGTTTGGTAGTTTTATTTTCACAGTTGGGACTGTGAATGATGGGTGTTACTAATTTTTGCTTATGGTAAGAGCTAAGATTAAGTTCATGCTTTCCCATGGATGTTGAGTTTTTCAGTGGCATTTATTAGAGAGATGTTCTACTGATGTTGTATTTGTGAGTCTGTTTCCACACTTGTTCTGCTCCCCTGATCTATTTGTCTGTCCTTCCCCTAACCTCACACTTTCTTGATTACTATAGTGTACAACTATAGTAACATAATGTATAACTATAGTAAGTACTTTAGTGTACAACTGAAGGCAGTATTGAAATAAAACAGGGCTCTAGCTTTGTTCTTGAAATTGCTTTGGTTATTCTAAGCCATTATTTTCCTATAAATTTTACAATTTTCTATCAATAATACCTGTTACAATTCTTTTTCTTTCCTTACTGGGATTTGAACTCAGAGCCATGCCACTTGCTAGGCTGTACATTTTTTGTTTTAGTTAGTTTTTCAGATAGGAACTTAGGTTTTGCCCAGGCTGTCTCTAGACCATGGCCCTCCTACCTTGGCTTCCAAGTATCTAGGATATCTAGGATTCCAGGTGTATGCTACATGTCCAGTGTATTTTTTAGCTGGGGTTTCACTAACTTGGCCTGGGCTATCCTTGTACAAGCCTCCTATTTCCACCTCAGAAGTAGGTGGCATTATAGGTGTGGGCATAATACCTGGCTTCCTTGTTACAGTCTTGAGATTGCATCAAATCTATAGACCATTTGGGAAAATGGAAATATTAATAATTGAATCTACTAGTCTGTGAAATGATAAAACTTATCTACTTAGATTTTTAATTTCTGTTAAGTTTTAGAGCTTTTCAGATGTTTTTAATGTGTTTTTGTTAGATTCATTCCTATGTAGTTTATATTTTTGTTCTATTCACCAAATAGAATTTATTTTATTTCTAATTGTTTGTTAATATGAAAGAATATAATGGGGTTTTTGACCTTGCAGAATAGTAGTTTTGTAAATTGCCTGAATTTTCTATAGGAACAGTCATATCATCTCTAAATAGGAATTGTTCTAGTTCTTTCTGACCCAGTATTTTATTTTTCTTGCCATATGGCAAAGGGTGGGGCCTGCTGGTTCACTGCTAACCAGAACACCAAAGGCAGAAGTCCTCCTGTCCCTTTATTTCTGATTTGGCAGAAAACAGTTCAGCCTTCCCCTTTAAGTGTGATGTCACAGGGAGGCTTTCTGTGGTAATCTTCATTGGCTGAGGATGTTTGTGACCTTCACTGTGTTGAATCTTGGCATGTGTCTTTCTGTATCTATTAACGTGGTCATGTTTTTCCCTTAATATTGTATTAAAAGGGATAATTTAAGCCAACATTACATATCTGGGACAAATCCTACTTGCTCGTGTGGTGTTTTATGTTTCTATTTATCTTTGGATTCAGTTCACTGCCACTTTGCTAAGAATTTTTGTACCTACTCCATGAGGGTTATTGACCTGTAATTTTCTTTTCTTCTTTCCTCCTTTGGTCCAATCTCTTTCTTTTTCATATTTCATCTTTTTTCTTTTTGGGTGCTGGTCCTGGTCCTTGAAGTCAGGGTCTTGACTGCTTGCTTGCTTGCTCATGGTAGGCTCTCTACCCCTTGGACCCTTTCTCCAGCCTGGTTCTTTGTTGGTTACTTGGAGATGGAATCTCTCAGACTTTTCTGCCTGGGCTAGTTTTGAACTGTGATCTTCTATATTTCAGCCTCCTGAGTAACTAGGATTACAGGTGTACTGGTTGCTGGTAGAGAGGCACGCTGGCTTCAGAAACATAAATGTGGGGGATTAGTGGTTACCTGCTGTGTTCTGGTAAAGTTTGGTGTTACTTCCTTCTGAAATATTTGCTAGAACTTACCAAGGAAGCTGTAGGCATGTTGTTTTGCCAGTCCTGGGGCTTGAACGCAGGGCTTGAGCACTGCCCCTGGCTTCTTTTTATTCAAGACTAGCATTTTACTACTTGAGCCCCAGCCTCACTTTTGGCCTTTTCTGTGTCTGTGGTGCTAAGGAACTGAACCCAGGGCTTTATGCATGCTAGGTGAGCACTCTGCTGCTAAGCCTCGTTCCCAGCCCCTGTTTGTTTTTGATAGAGAATTCTGTGTAATTTGTCATATCCCAGTGCATTTTAGATCTAACTTCTGCCTATCAGGGAGAACATGTGCTGTTTGCCTCTCTGATCGTGGCTTACTTCGCTTAACATGATTTGTTTTAGTTCCATCCGTTTCCCTACAAAAGACATTTTTTATTCTTTCTAATGGCAGTGATTCCATTGTACATAGGTGCCCCATTTTTTTGGATCCGTTTTTCTATTCTGGGTCATCTGGGTTGTTCCCATTATCTTGACTGTGGTGAATAGTGCGGCAGTGAACATGGATGTGCCGGTGTTCTTACCGTATCCTGGCTCATGATGCTCAGGGTAGATGTCAAGGAATGGTATGGGTGGGTAGTAGGGAAGGTGTATGTTTAGTTGGGTTTTTTTTTTGGTTGGTCGTGGGGCTTGAAGCAGGGTCTGGATGCCGTCCCTGAGCTCTTTCACTCAAGGCTAGTTAGTGTTCTACCACTTTGAGTCACAGCTCCACTTTCTGGTGGTTCATTGGAGATAAGAATCTCATGGACTTTCCTGCCCTGGACTGGCTTTGACCCTTAGATCTCAACCTCCTGAGTAGCTAGGACTATACAGGTGGGTGCCACCAGTGTCCAGCTTACTTTCAGTTTTTTTGAGGAACCTCCAGACTGCTTTCCAGAGTAGCTGAGCTGGTTTCCATTTCCCCTGGCAGTGCAGGAGGGATGAACTCAGTTTGCAAAGGTGTATCGTAATCTAGCCAGTTTTCCCCGTAGGTCTAAACTGGTGTTTTCTGCATCTTCTTGCTGTGTGTGTTGGAGGGAGAAGTGTGAACCTTCTGTGGGAAGAGACGTCTCGGGATTTGGTGACCTCTTTCCACCTCAGTGCCCTGGCCCAGGAGCAGCCGCTCTGTCGATGTTTGTTGGCTTCATTGGCTTGTTGCTGCTATGTTTTTGTCCCTTGGCATCTCTGGGAAGCTGTTCTGTCCCCGCTGCTTAGGTGGGCCCGTGTCAGAGCTGAGCCATGAGAAGGGGAGATGGCTTCTGAGTCAGGCCATCTCGGCTGGGCCTCGCAGCCCCCGCTGTCCCTGTGCAGCCGCATTCCTGTGATGTGCGCACGGCCCCCGAGTCGGGGCTTGCCCATGGGAAAAGATATTTTGGATTGTTTTCCTTTCTAGTGTTTTTACATGTCAGTCCTATCATTGGAATGCCTTCTTTTCATTTTTTGCAATATTCTTGACATACCAAAGGAGTAAGGACGTCATTGTAAGTTTGGTCAGAAGGAAGGGATAAACTAGCTCTGGGCTTCCAGCTGTGAGGAAGAGGGTAGTTACAGACACAGGAAGATGGCTGTGGCTAGCATTTGACCTTGTATGTGATTACCTGCTTGCCTGGACACCTTACAGGGTACAACCCCTGGATGGAGTGCATGAGTTCAAGAAGATGGGGCAGTCTGGACTGTCTAGAAGGTTCTGCTCACATTTGTGGGGTTGAGTCTTGGTGTACCTTAGAGTTAATGGCTCTCTAGTCAGAGCCTGGGACTTCGAAGAAGGGCTGTGTTTGTCACAGGTTCTGCCTCTGTCTGGTCTTGCGTAGAGGGCCAGCGCACACAGTTCTCCTGGACCACAGGTTTTTTATCAGTTAGACATGTCGTGTCATCAGGATGAGTTCATGGACCACTACATGTCCTGGACTTATCCAGAGGTTGGTAGACAACTTTTTTTCTTCTTTTTTTTTTTTTCCCCAGTCCTGGGGCTTGGACTCAGGGCCTGAGCACTGTCCCTGAGCTTCTTTTTGCTCAAGGCTAACACTCTGCCTCGAGCCACAGCGCCACTTCCGGCCTTTTCTGTTTATGTGGTGTTGAGGAATCAACCCAGGGCTTCATGTGTTCAAGGCAAGCACTCTACTGCTAAGCCACATTCCCAGCCCTGAGTAGGGGCAGATATTTTCATCTTTGAGGACTATGGAATCACTGTGGCAACTTTTCAACTCTGCTGTTGTAGTAGCCATGGACAATATGTAGATGAGTAGGTATTGCCCTGTTCCAATAAAACTTTATTTAAAAAGTGGGTAGCAGGGCTGGGGATATAGCCTAGTGGCAAGAGTGCCTGCCTCGGATACACGAGGCCCTAGGTTCGATTCCCCAGCACCACATATACAGAAAAACGGCCAGAAGCGGCGCTGTGGCTCAAGTGGCAGAGTGCTAGCCTTGAGCGGGAAGAAGCCAGGGACAGTGCTCAGGCCCTGAGTCCAAGGCCCAGGACTGGCCAAAAAAAAAAAAATAAAAAGTGGGTAGCAGGCAACGAATACCTTCAGATTTGATGTGTGTGTGTATGTGTGTGTGTGTGTGTGTGTGTGTGTGTGTGTGTGTTGAACTCAGGACCTGGGCACAGTCCCTGACCTTTTATTTATTTATTTTTTTTAAGGCTAGTACTCTACCACTTGAGCCACATCTCCACTTCCAGCTTTTTGGTGCTCAGTTGGAGACAAAGGCTCACAGACTTTCCTGTTCAAGCTGGCTTTCATAATGTTCATCAGATCTCAGCCTTCTGAGTGACTATGATTACAGGCTTGAGCCACTGCCTGTCTGGCTTCCTTTCAAAACTTCTTTATAAACCCTGTTTGGCCTTTTGTTGATGTCTCTTGCTGCCTGGGAGCAATTCCTTAGTTTACTTAGCTGCTAGAAGTGTTGACCCTGAAAACAGCCTGGAGACAGGTGGTGAGAAGGGTGTGGAGAGGCTTCCTCTCCAGGGCTCTGGGGATTGTCTGGGAGCCTTCAGTGGTCAGAAGAGTGGAGGGCCGGTCTTGGCTTGGGGAGGTTAGCTATTGTCTCCTTTCTCCTCTCCTCTCCTGCCCTCCTCTCCCCTCCCGTCCTCTCCTCTCTTCTCCATTAGTTGTAATGTTACTGTGGGTGCTGGATATATGCAGATAATGCCAGAAAAAGTGGCTAGCTGGTGGCTGTCAGATTTAGTCCCAAGCCTTCCCATTCCACTGTCCGCCCCACCCTGCCCTTGCTGACCGCTGGAACATTGTTCCTGGCACGCCCAGCTAGGTGTGTGCTGCGAGGACGGATCTTGCTGTGGTTTGCTTTCCTATCACAGATACCACCTGTAGCCGAGCCCAGGCCCTGCACTGGCAGCGGAGGAGGAGTCAGCAGTGAGCTTGAGGCCTTTGGCCTCCCTTCTTGCTCCCTGGTGCAGTGTGGCCTAGGCTCTGCCTTGGACCTGCTTAGTGGGTCTTTGCTCCTGTGCGTTTCGCTCCTTGTTCCCATCACTGAGCCTCGAATTGCCTCTTAGCTTCCTTCACATGTCTGAGCTGTAGGGATCTATATTTGCCACAGAATTGCATTACACGGGTTTGAAAGTTACGTCAACTTGTGTGAAAAGTAGGACTGCAGGTGTTTCCTTGGCGGGCTGGGTTCCACGTGGCGGGGCCGAGCGCCGGCCTCTCATCTCCCTGTTGGTGGGGTGGTATCTCCCCCCGCTTCCCGCTACAGGCTGCCTCACTGTTGTTGCTGTGTGCTTTGAGGAAAGCGCAGCTCACCTTCCTGAAGTTCCTGCTTTATTCCTCAACACAAATTGCATAGCCATTGAAGGCAATCGTGTGCAGAGAACTCAGCCAAAACCACTGACGGATCTTAAAACTGCAGTCGTAGAAGCGCACTGTTGTGGCGAGCAGGGGTTTCACGCATGGCTCGGGACGCGGGATGTGAGGGCAGCCTCAGGAGGGGCCAGGCCAGCCTGCTTCTCCGCACCTGGGGCTGATCGTAGTCGGGCCGCTCCACAACAGTGATTTGACCCCAAACCTAACAATGTCCGTGCCGAGAAACTGCCACGAAGTGACAAAGTGCCCGTGACAGACCTGTGTGAACGCCCTCTGGGTCTGCGCGCCTTTCGTGGGAGCTCCCTTCCCTCCAGCCTGCCCCCTCCGCGGGCCAGAGCCTAACGGAGCAGTCTCCAAGTACGGAATCAGTAATAACACTGAGCATGTCCCCCACATTTCATTTTTAGGTAGGACATTCAGTTTTTGCTTAATTTTACTTTTTGTGCCTTTCCAAAAAACAAACAACAACCCTGGTAAATGAAAAATGAGTCTTTCTGGTAGATTCCATGGGACCAGCTCCCACTGGCTGACGCTGAGTCTCCCTCGGGCTTCCTGAGCTGGTGGGGACGCGGGAGGGTCAGCGTGGAAGTCCCCGCCTTGGCTTGCTGTGGGCGGCGCCTCCCCTGGTTTGCAGGCCGCCCCTGGAGGCCGCATGGAGCAACCGCGGTGCCTGGCTTTCCCACTTGCAGCCGCAGACGGGGCCTCCGTGGAGCTGTGGGACTGCACCGAGGCCTGGAGCCGGCCGGGGGCTCTTTCCACTCGGCCGTCCGCAGGAGCTGAGCTCATGGCATGGGGAAAGTCCTCCATCCACGCGCAGCCCAGCTGTCGTGAATGGTCCAGATGCCTCCAGTGAGGGAAAGATCCGAAGGACCCAGGGCCTGCAGCCGCGTTGGAACAGCAGGATGTGAGCAACAGGAAGTGACAGCTCCCTGAGGGCGCCAGACCTTTCTCAGCCACCTTCCTGAGCCAGCAGCTATATTTAGCCTAGCACTTTCCAGCCATGTCCTGTCCAGACACTGCCCTCTGTCTCTCCGTGGTCAGCAGCTGGGTTGCACGGTGCTGCTGTGTTATACGGAGTCTCTGCCCTAGTTGCGACCGGCCAGCAGCCCACAGGTTGCTGTGTACGGTGTAAACACTGTTTTTCTGCGGGGTCTTCCTGGGTTGGGTTACGTGGGGACCAGCTGGGAAGTGGGAGAATGGTGGGGAGAACTCTGGATGCTGAGTGCATTGAGGCGTGAGTTCAAAGGCAAGCTTCTAAAATGGATTGGACAGCTGTTCCTGGGCATGCATTTTTTTAAACGCAGGAGATTGGGGGTTTTGACAACTATCAGCTTCACCCCTATGGTGGGTGGTGAGACGTCACCCCCATGTGGGAAATGTCTCTGGTCCCCCATAGACAGAACCTGCCACGGGGACAAGCCGGTCTGTGGCGGATTCCTAGTGTCTGCGTGTTGTCATAGGGGAGGTTCTCAGGGCCTTCTTCATCTTGCTTCCGGCCCGGGTAGGTTTTGCTCTGTGGCGTCTCTCTGTACCTTTACTCTGCACTGGGCTGTGTCCCCGCACAGATCCTCAGACAGGATGTTACTAGGGTGCGGTGCTAGTTGGTCCTGGTGGCCATCCTCTTGGCTCACAAATGGACAAGTTGGTTCAGAAGGTGTGTGTTTGTCTGGTGTCTTCTGGAAGCTTCCTGGAGAGGTCCCTAGGGTCCCCTTTTCTCCCTCCCCAAAGCATCGGCCACTCTTCAGTCTGTGGCAGGCGTTCTAAGGACAGTTGTCTGTTGGGGTGTGTACGGCCTCAGAAGACACCCCCCCATCCCCCCCATCAGGCAGATCCAGCCACTGGCATGGTTTGTAGGCTAACCTGTTACCTTCTAAATTTCTGAGCTGAAAGTATAAGATTATATGTTCATATTGTGCATCTCTCGCAAATTTTAGCTTAATTTAGGACTGAAACATATAGGCATTGAATAAGTCATCTGATGCGTGTGTGCTTCCCAGCCAGAAAAATAAAATTATGCTTTCCTTACCCAGTTCTGTGTCTGCCCTCAGGCTCAAATGTGCTCATCTTTTCTTTCTTTTTTTTTTTTTCTTCTGCATGTTACTATACATTCCTCAACCGTACCTAGAAGTTTAAACAATAGGTAGGATCGCTTGGCTGCTTCCAATGTTTTGAATCTGCTGTGTCTTAGCTGAGATTCGAGAACATCCAGGGCTCTAAGGTTAACTACTGCCTGCCAGTACTGGGATTTCTGGGACATGGGACGGGGAGCCCCTGAGCTGTTTACAGTGCAGCCTGAGGTGAGGGCTGCCGGGCTCATTTTCCTGGAGTACACACTGCTCCAGGTCATTAAGATGTCCCCACTGACATCTTGGGTTTCCTGGATTTCCTCAGCGTGAGCAGCTGCAGGGCACCATATCCTGGTCCTCCTGGCCCAGGCAGAGTGTGTGCGACAGGGTTTCCAGGAATTGACATCTGCCTGGCTGGGCGTCGTCACCTTGCCCTCCAGAACTGGGTTCAGTCAGGGTACGTGCCCCCGGAGAAGTGCATTAAGCATGTTGTGCAAGCACCTGGGACTGGGTGGAATGCCGACTTCACCTCTGGGCCGTTTGCATGTCACTGCACTTTTCCTTGACCCACACTGATATACACACACAGTAGGGGAGTGTTGATTAGCTGGTTTTAAAGTTTTAAATAAAGGGCTGGGAATATAGCCTAATGATAGAATACTCACCTGGCATCCATGAAGCCCTGGGTTCGACTCCTCAGCACCACATGAACAGAAAATGCCACAAGTGGCGCTGTGGCTCAAGTGGTGGAGCGCCAGCCTTAAGCACAAAGAGGCTCAGGGACAGCATCCAGGCTCTGAGTTCAAGACCCACAACTGACCCCCAATGTACCAAACCCCAATGGCAAGATGAAGTCCTCATGAATGAGGTTAGACATCCTGCATGGCTGGAGAGATAATAGACATCCTAACTTGTTCTAGTGATCTGAACCCCATCTACAAGCCTGTGGTCTCAGCATGGCACCATCTCTTGGGTCCTATAGACTCTGCTCTATAGGACTCGATAGGACTCTGCTCCCTTAAGAACGACTGGAGCCCAGTCCTCTCTGTGCCTGCATCCCTGTGACGGAAGGCCGAGTGGCTTCCCATAAGGCTTCCTGGCTTCTGTCCTGCCCTCACCCGCAGCCCTTGTAAAGCAAGCAGAGTGGTGCTTTCCATGGGACCCGCGGGAGACATCGCCTCTGCGTCCAGGGCGCCCCGGCTCCGCCCTCAGCACGCGTGGCCTCTCGTGGGCCTGCTGCCCACCTTGCCCACCTTGGATGCCACCGCCCTCATCACCTCCCCCAGTCTTGGCTAGGGAACCATCTGGACACTCCTTCCTTCCTTCCTCTCCCTGCTTTCTGCTCTCCTTTCCCTACCACGTGACACCACTGCTGCCCTCCATTTGTGAGATCCCTATTTCTTTCTTTTTCTTTCTTTGTTGTGCCAGTCCTCGTGCTTGAATTCAGGGCCTGGGCACTGTCCCTGAGCTTCTTATGCTCAAGGCTAGCACTCTTATCACTTGAGCCACAGCGCCACTTCCAGATTTCTCTGGGTCTGTGGTACTGAGGAACTGAACCCACGGCCTCATGCATGCTAGGCAAGCACCCTACCACAAAGCCACATTCCCAGCCCCAAGATCCACATTCTGTAATATTGGTTTACTGATGCATTTGAATGTAATCTCCATGGGAGAAGGAGTTTTACCTATTTGTTTAAATAAAACACTACCAGGATTCATTCCTGAGGGAGAAGGGAAGGATTTGGGACCCACAGATAAGGGGTGATTAGGGAGAGGGGGTGACTTTGGAAGTTGGGTGGTTGGTGGTAGAAGTGCCGGCTTCTGGAGGACAGTTGGCAACGGGAGCCTTGAGGCTCCCTGCATGTGTAAGTGGGACCCCGCGGAGGCTTGGCCGGGGGGATCTGGGTAGGAACTGCCAGCTGGCAGTTCCTCTCAGCGCCCCTGTCCTGTTGGTGCCTTTCTTGCCCCCAGTGCCTGGCATCGGAGAAGTGGCTGCTGGGCTGGCCCCGCTCTGCGCCCCCGTGTGAGCCTGGGCCCTCCATTCATGGTCAGCCCTCTCCAGGCTCCAAGCTCTGCTGATGTCTCAGCCTTATTTAGAGCCAGGCTGCCTCTTCCTGCGCCCTGCCGGTGCCACGTGTGGAAGCCGGCCCACTGGGTGGGGCCGCGTCTGGCGGGCCAGGTTGCCTCCTGGACTCCCTTGCCCACTGCAGTGTGCGGTGTGCCCGGTTCCGAGAGCACCCAGCACCCGGTTTGCCTTTCCTCAGGAATGTGTGCCGAAGGTGTGTCTTTGTACTGTTTCCTCAGCAGGGCAGTGATCTCCTGGGTGGATATGACCCACAAATCCTGGTCCTCAAGAAATAGATTTGCTGTAGAGCTGTGCTGGTTCTCAGTTCACGCTTAATTGCTGCTGATCGTGGTTATTTTAATTAGCATCTTTACTTTGAGCTTCTTTGTACTCTTTACCAGGTTCCCCAGGGGTGAGCTCTTACATGGCTGTGTAGTACAGTATGTGCCTGGATGCTGACATGGAACCTTCTAGACCTAGAGCATTTCTGTCTCTACCTTGTTCCTCTGTAACCCTGCACCATTTTGTTTGCCATTCCTATAATTTCATCATTTCAAGAATATTACTTAAAGGCTGGGAAAGTGGCTTAGTGGTAGGGTGCTTGCCTAGCATGCCTGAAACCCTGGGTTCGATTCCTCAGTACCACATAAACAGAAAAAGTCAGAAATGGCGCTGTGGCTCAAGTGGTAGAATGCTAGCCTTGAGCAAAAAGAAGCTCAGGGACAGTACCCAGGCCCTGAGTTAAGCCCCAGGACTGGCAAGAAAAAAAAAAGAAAAAGAAGAATGTTATTTAAATGAAATCATAGAGGATGTAACCTTTGGGATTAGCCCTCCCTCCTTCCCTCAGGCACTGGAGTTTGGCTCTGGGCAGGAGTGCTGTCACTTGAGGTAGTCTGCCAGTGGGGTTGGTCTTTTCCATTCACACTCATGCCCTGGAGGTTGAGCCGTGTAGTAGAGTAGGTTAGCAGCTGTGGTTCTTATTGCTGGCTAGTATTCAGTTGGGGCGCGGGGCGGGGGGCGGGGCTCAGTGTATACCATTTGCCCATGGGAAAAGCTGCCCCAAACATCCTTGGTGGGTGGAATAGAAGCTGGAGTGAGCGTGGGGGTCTTACGGTAATCACATGTAAGGAAGTGTCACACTGTTATGCATGCAGAGCAGGTGCAGGCCACCATCAGACGGTCACTAAATGGTAATGTGAAACTAGATCAGGTAATCACAACATGATTCAGTTTCTCTACATTTTCTCCAGCATTTGGTGGTACTGGCTTTTTTTTTTTATTGTCACCCATGTTATTTTGTACCCTTATTGTCATGACCTCCTTGTGAATTTTTTGTTGTTGTTTTTGATCATGGGGCTTGAACTCTGGGCCTAGGCAATGTCCCTGAGCTCTTTAGTTCAAGGCTAGTGCTCTACTACTTGAGCCACAGCATCATTTCCGGTTATCTGGTAGTTAATTGGCGATAAGAATCCCACAGACTTTCCCGCCTGAGCTGGCTTTGAACCCTGATCCTCAGATCTCAGCCTCTTGAGTAGCTGGAATTGCCTCTGTGAGTCCCCCGCACCCGGCCTTGTGTAGTTTTTGAAATAACTAATGATGTTGACTATATTTCTATGTGCCAATTTGCCACCAGAATTTCCTCTGACATGCGGCTTTCCCACCTCTAGCTCCCCCAAATACCCACAATGTTTTTGGACATCAGTTTTTCTTCAAGTTTAGGGTATATGAGGCACACACACATATACACACAAAGCCTGAAGAGAAGTCAGCCCCAAGCGGTGCTGAGGTTCTGAGGTCCATGTCGGCGCTGCCTCCGCCTTCACGCAGTGTGGTGCAGGTCTGCACGCGTGCCTGCCGGCATCAGCAGCTCAGTTTCCCTGTTAGAGGAAAGGGGAAGGAACTTCCAGGGCCTCTGATTTGGGATCCACAAAATACGAAATCTGGCACGATGTCCAGGCCAGATGCCGCCCTGCTGATCTGCGCCTTGCTCGGCATGGCCTTTGGCCATGGTGCAGGGCCTCACAGTTTGCTGTTAGATGTGTTTCCTTTGCCTTTTGGTTCCAGCATGGCAGCGTCTTGGTCTCTTTTCACGAGTGAGTTGTGTACCCGAGTCTGTGGTCAGATGTGGTTTTCACGGTGGTTCAGCCCGGCAGTGGCCCTGTGCAGCTCCTGCCATGGCCGGCCAGATCTTACTTCCCCACCTTCTATTCTGAACTCTTGGGAATGAACCATGGCCAGAGAGGGAGGGGCAGTCGCTCTGATAGCTTCATTGTTCTTGCCGAGCCCCAAGCCAGTGGTGAGCCGGAAGGGAAGTGAGAGGTGGCAAACCTGGCTGTTGTAAGTGAACCCCGGAGAGCTCTAGGTGAGTGGCGGCTTGCTCCCTGCCTCTGCCCACTATGTTTGTGTTTGCTGTGTTGCTGTTTCCCCTTCTGTGGGACGAGAGGGGGTAGAGGCAGGAGCCTTGCCTGCGGCCCGGCTGCTGGGTGCCCTGCCCCCGGCGTCGTTTGCTGCGGGACTTTGAGCAGCCATGATGAGCTGTGTTTCATTTCCTCCCCTGCTAACTTCTTCCCTCGGCCGTGGAGCAGATCACAGGGTGCTGCAGTGTCCGTCTGTCGGCACTGTTGTCAGCAGCACCCCGTGTTACTGTCCCTGCTCCATCAGCCGCCGTGCGTGTGAGCCCGGGCCCCCTCGGCCTGTGAGGACGCGCACGCGCGTGGCCCCCTCCAGCTCTCCTCCGGTCACTGTGACTGCTCAGAGCCCGCGTGCGTGGCCAGCGCTTCCCGCACGGCGGACTAGCAGGCAGGCACTCCCTCCATCCGGCGCGGGGGTCCGGGGCTCCAGTGGAGTAGCTAGGTGTTTCCTTGTCTGAGAGAACGGAAACAAAACTAGAACTTGGTGGGGTTTGGGGTTTTTTTTTTTTTTTTTTTTTTTTTTTTTTTTGCTTTTAGGGAAGAAAATTAATTTACTTGTATTGAATCTATAAGAAATCACATACTGACTCCGATTCCATTTGGATTAAGGATTAATTATCAATACTTGGATGTTTTTAGTATTTCGCATCTTTGCATACATTATTGTAGTGTGCAGATTCTTCCTATAGCACGATTCCTACTTTCCAGATAAGAGAAATGCTCAAGGAAGCTCATTAATTTGTTTGTCTACACAGTGAAGCAATGGCATAGGCCATTAAAAATAAAACATTTTTTGGCCAGCCCTGGGGCTTGAACTCTGGGCCTGGGTGCTGCCCCTGAATTCCTTTTGCTCAAGGCTAACACCACCACTTGAGCCACAGGGCCACTTCTGGCTTTTTCTGCGATTAATTGGAGATAAATCTCAAGGACTTTCTTGCTCAGGCTGGCCTTGAACTGTGGTCCTCAGATCTCAGCCTCCTGAATAGCTAGGATTACAGGCATGGGCCAGTGGTGCCCAGCTAAAAATAGAAAATTTTAAAGGCTCTTTTTTGGGGAGCCTTTGCATAGATTATAGAATAAAGATCTTATTTTTAGTAGGTGTGTTTTGAGTCAGCAATACACACACACGGCACAGAAGTCTTAAGTAGAAGGTATAAAGTGGTTTCCGGCCAGTCAGAAGTCCTTTAGGAGGGATGACTAATGCTGCTCTTCCACTGCACCCGTACTGTTCCTGTTGTTTGCTTTCATCACTTAATAACATGTCTTGGGGCTGTTCTACACATCTACACCAAGTGTGGTTTCCCTCGGGGAGGTGGTGCACATCGTACGTCAGCCTCCCGCCAGCCTTGTTGAGTGTATGAGTGATTTCCAGTCTTCAGTCTTCATAATGACTGCTGTGTGACTAGCTTTGTGTAGACAATATGTTTTTCCTTCAGGTAAAAGATAGGATACATTTGTAGAGGCACTGTTGCTGAGACAAAGGAGCTTATTTGTTGGTTTGTTCTTGGTGTTGGTCCTGGGGCTTGAACTCAGGGCTTTAAGCTTTAATGCTTCAGACTAGCACGCCATCACTTGAGCCGCATCTCTACTTCTGTTTTTGGGGGGCTCATTGGAGATAAGAGTTTCATGACTTCCCTGCCTGGGCTGACTTTGATCTGCACACCTCAGATCTCAGTCTCCTGAATAGCTATGATGACAGGGGTGAGCCACTGAAGCCTGGCCATGGTGTGCGTGTATGTGTGTGTGTGTTTTTTGTTTTTTTTTTGAGACAGGGTATTACTATGTAGCCTAGGCTAGTCTAAAATTCAGCAGTCCTCCTTACATAGGTATGCACAACCTCGTTTGATTCCCTCCCTTCCTTCATTCCTTTTTCTTTCTTTCTTTTTTATGGCTGGTCCTGGGTCTTGAACTCAGGGCCTGCTGCTGTCCCTGAGCCTTTCTGTGCTCAAGCCTAATGCTCTACCACTTGAGCCACAGCTCCACTTCCAGCCTTTTCTGAGTAGTTTATTGAAGATATGAGTCTTGTGGGGTTTCCTGCCTGGGCTGGCTTCAAACCATGGTCCTCAGTCTCCTGAGCTGCTAGGATTACAGGTGTGAGCCATCAGTGCCAGCCCGGTGTCCAGTGTCTAAGACAGACAGATGCATACGTTTGGGCAGTATTGGCGTTTGAACTCAGGGCCTCATGCCTGCTAGGTGGATACTCTATGACTTGAGCCACTCCTCCAGCCAAAGATACATATTTTAAGCCCTTATAGGTTTTACTGTATGTTATCCATGAAGTATGGATTTTACACTCCATATCGAGTTTTAGTTGTTTGTTTTTTGGTCCATCTTGGGGCTTGAACTCAGGGCCTGGGTGCTGTCCCTGAGCTTTTTTGCTCAAGGCCAGTGCTCTACCACTTTGAGCCACAGCAGTGCCTCTTCCACGTGGAGTTTTATACTCCAGAATCAGTAGATCCTGCAATCAAGCTTTGTGTTGTTGTTGTTTTTTATTTTTATTTTTTGCCAGTCCTGGGGCTTGAACTCAGGGCCTGAGCACTGTCCCTGGCTTCTTTTTGCTCAAGGCTAGCACTCTGCCACTTGAGCCACAGCACCACTTCTGGCCTTTTCTGTATATGTGGTATGGAGGACTCGAACCCAGGGCTTCTTGTATATGAGGCGAGCACTCTACCACTAGGCCATATTTCCAGCTGCAATCAAGCTTTTGATCTCAAAGAATGTGGTAGGTTAAAAAATGATATCTGAGCCAAGAGTGGTGCTGTGGCTCAAGTGGTAGAGCGCTAGCCTCAAGCACACAGAGGCTCAGGGACAGCGCCCAGGCCATGCGTTCAAGCTCCAGGACTGGCAAAAAGAAAAAAAAAAGAAAAAGAAAAAAAAAATGATACATGAGGTGGGCACTGGTGGCTAATGCCTGAAATCCTAGGTACTCAGGAAGCAGAGATCTGAGGACCACGGTTTGAAGCCAGCCTGGGCAGAAAAGTCCGTAAGACACTACCCCCAATAAGCTACTCAGAACAAGCTAGAAGTGGCGCTATAGCTCAGGTGGTGGAGGGCTAGCCTTGAGCCCAAAGAGGCTCAGGGACAGCCCACGGGCCTTGGGTTCAAGCCTCAAGACTGCCTCCCCCCCCAAAAAAATCAGTAATTTTACTTTGCATTTTATGTAGCGCGCAGTGAAGACATGGGCAGGGCCAGGTGTGGCGACTGGAAGGCTGGCAGGTCAGGAGTGTGCACGAGGGCTGGGATAGGCCGGCCGGCTGGCCAGACGAGCCGAGAGGCTCAGAGGTGGCAGGGCCTGAGGCTGATGGGCTTTGTGCTTGGTGGGGTCCTTCTGTGACCGTTGTCACGGTCTGGTTGGGGACTGCCGATACCAGAGCTTTCCAAGGGAGCTGCAGTCTGCACGGGGCACTCTGTTGGTGGTAGAACAGGGGCAGTACTGACTTTGCTGACTGGCTTTGCTGACAGTGACGTTGGGGGAGGCCCATGTGCAAAGGCCTGTTGGGCTCCACTCAGCACCCCATGGCCCTGCAGGAGGCTTCGATCAGCTCCCGTCCTTTAAGGACAGTGTGTGTACATTGGGGGGGGGCGGTGCCGGCACTTGGATTCAGGGCCTGGGTGCTGCCTCTGAGCTTTTTCACTCGAGGCTGGCACCCTATCACTTGAGCCACAGTGCCCCTGGCCGCCACTTTCTTTCAGAACAGTGGCGAGGCAGGATTCAGATCCGCGTCTGTCTCTACAGATGCAGACTGATTCACTACTAAGCAGGCACAGGCTTGAGGAAGGAAAGCCTGAACGCACTTAGTTCCTGGACGTGTGTCTGTTGCTCTGTGTGTCAACACCCCTGCGAACCCCAGGCAGGCTCACTTGTGCCATCACTCCCTGTCCTTACCATAATGGCTGGTGTGTAATCCACTGCCCAGGGGGCCCATCAGCACGGAAGCCTTCCAGTGATGTCCACCTTTAGCACCTGAGGATGTGTGGGGGCCAAAGGTTCTTCCCTCCCGCCACTTGCCGAGCCTAGAGTCGTGGTGGGGGTTGTTGTGGGGGCAGTAGACAAGGCTAACACATAGGGACACGTTTCCTGTCGCATAGAGTCCCCGAATAGCACAAGACGAAGTGTATGTTCTTGCTTTTTCTGTGTTTGTTTTGCGGAGCAACCCATTAAGGAAATGCCTGTGGACTTCCCGGGCAGTTAACGGGCTGCTGGGCTCCCCGTGGGCGCCCTGACCAAACCTGCACCGTTCTCTTGGCCTCGTCTGTGTCTGAGATGGTTCTCTGTGTCACCCCAGTGTGAGTTCCATCTGTGTGGAAACCCTGCTGGTCCTGTTCTTTGAGCCTCAGGTCTAGAGCAAACACTAACAGAAGTGTGGGGCGAGCACGGGGGTGGGGGGGTGGGGGGTCGGGGTGTGTGTGGAGGAGGGGGTGTGTGTGGAGGCCCCCTGGCGTGCCTTGCAGCTCCCTCCCTCTCAGCCCTAGGAGGGAAGCACGGAGCCTGCATTCTCTTCCCTGCTCTGGCATGCTGTCTATGCCCAGCCTGGTGCCCTGGGTCTGTGAGAGCAAACAAGCCGCGCCCTGAGACCCGCACTGGGACCCCTTCCACTCACCCTTCTCTGAAGCCAAATCACTGCTGTGAATCTGCCGCAGAGAACTGCTTTTATGTGTTCTGCCCCCCAAACCGGGTCATGTAATAACTTAAATCGGGTGTTCCTAAATTGAGTCATCGTAATGTAAAAGCTATAAGATGGGCAGAAGTCCAAAAGTTAAGTAATATTTTTATTGTGAATTCCCGGAAAAATAGGCATGAAAAAACTTGTTGGTAGGGATGCAAAATGGTACAACCCCGGTGGAAGGACATTTGTCAGGAGCTAGCAAAATCGCATCTGCATTTACTCTTTCAAGCGTCTTTACTTCTAGGAATTTACCCCAAAGACACTCTGTGGCGCTGGAGGAGATGGCAAAGCATTGTGGGCAGTGCAGCATTCTGGTTGGTCACAGGCAGCGGTTGAGCGGCTAGGGAGGCAGGCCAGGGCCCCGCAGGAGACATTTGTGCGGCACGCTGCCCTGTGAAAAGAGCGAGTAAGGGGACAGATGTGTTTGCAAGTAACTTAAAATGCAGTAAGTGTCATACATATAGTTTCAAGCTACAGTGGGAACTAGGATAGAAGAGAGGTAGGAAAGCTAGACTTCTTACCAGACTTTTGTTTTGTAGATTTAACTTTGGAGCTATTCAGAAGTTTCACATAATAGAAATACAAAATGAAGTAGGGGCTTATGACCTTTGAAATTTGGATAAACTTTGCCAAAAATGTTCTCTAAAAAAGTGCGCGGCGCCCTGTTTGCCTCCTCTGAATACCGAGAACTCTTCTTCCACGCTTTGCCAAACTCTGGATTGTCTTCTTCACAACTCTGCCCGTCTGATAGGAGAGAGGAGGTCACTGCTTTCAATCCCCATGCCTGGAGTGATGGAGCTGTTCCATATTCCTCTATGAAATTGAAGTGCAAAGCCTTTGTTCTATTTACTTATAAAAACTATATACATTGTAGCTCTCAGCAGCGTTGTTGATTATTAGCAAGTTTATGTCCTCACTTCCAGTACTTTGCTCAGGCCCTCCTGTAGGCTGCTGTTCCTCTGCTGCGTGTGTAACACGCATGCTCGCATTCTGTAGACTAACTAGATCACTCTTCCTCCATTGTCCGCATGTTCCACCTGGGTGCGGGGTGGGGGGAAACCTCTCGGGAGCAGTTGGTCTGTTTTTTGTGTTTGCCTCCCCCTATTTACTTGTTTGCTCTTCTCTTCAAGTTTTCTACAGCTTCTTATGTCTAAGTAGTCTCAAATGTCCACTTAGGTTTCTTGCTGATGAACACAGAAACAAATTAGGTAGTCTTGTCACTCGGAGATTGTTCTTTTTTTTTTGCCAGTCCTGGACCTTGAACTCAGGGCCTGAGCACCGTCCCTGGCTTCTTTTTGCTCGAGGCTAGCACTCTGCCACTTGAGCCACAGCGCCACCTCTGGCCATTTTCTATATATGTGGTGCTGGGGAATCGAACCCAGGGCTTCATGTATATGAGTCAAGCACTCTTGCCACTAGGCCATATTCCTAGCCCTCGGAGATTGTTCTTGATGTGTAGCCCAGGATAACCACTTTATTTGATACATTGTCCAGTGTACATACCCCAATAAAATGGTCACACACTCACATACACACACGTACGTGCTCTTTGTTTTTTGCAGCTTGGCGTTACAGTTCCTGTAGCTGTCTCCTTGCATTGCTCATGGTACATTGAATGTGTTCTTCCTCTAGGTCATCACCCCCTGTAGGAAGCTCATCTTATGTGCTGACAGCAGAAAAGAAATGGAAGACTGGATTGCAGCACTCAGGACTGTCCAGAACAGGGAGCACTTTGAGGTTAACAGAGAAAAACATCCGTCCACCTGTGCCTGTTGTTACTGGCTGTTGTTGGCACCCGTCACTGCCACCTGTTCTTGCTGTTGCTGCCCTCTTGCCCTGACGACCTGCCGTCCCGCCCCTGCCACGTGCGGACGGCAGTCGAGAACGTCACTGTCCGCGTGTCCTTGTAAACGTGCCCGATCGTCCTTCCACAGACCCACCCCGCCCTCCCCCCTCCTCCTTCTTTGGCTACGCGATGTAATTAATTCGGCACAAGTTGCCACGTGTAAGAATGTCAAAGGGGCATCTTATCTTGGCCATCTTCATTTTGTTCTCCCAGCCTACTCAGTACAGCATGGACCACTTCTCAGGGATGCACAACTGGTACGCCTGTTCCCACGCACGGCCAACCTACTGCAACGTGTGCCGCGAGGCCCTGTCCGGAGTCACGTCGCACGGGCTGTCCTGCGAAGGTAGGAAGCCGCTTGGTGATTCTACTCCCCAAGGTGGCCCGAGGTGGCCCTTGATAAGGCCTGCCAGTCCAGGGTGCGGTGGTTTCCACCGCTCCGTTCCCGTCTGCTTCACAAGCCGGTCCGCACAGTCCGCGGAGCGTGGCTGTGGGAGGATCAAGGCCTCCTGCGGCCTGGTGTGTCCTGAGCAGGGGTGGGAAGTGTCTCATAGGACACAAGGTGTGTGCAGGGTGCCACGCTGGCCACTGAGCAGGGCCTTCACGCTTCTCCGTGGCTGGTTGCACGCTCATGAGTGAAACTGGTGTTGCATTTTAAATGGTTGAGAACACGCAAAGATAATGTTCCGAAACACATGGGAGCTGTGTGGACTTAGCTCTCAGTACTTTCCGTGGCTTCGTGGACAGAGCCAAGTACTGAGACGGCAGCGTGCGTGGGAAGCAGCGGGTCCGGCTGCTCGCCCGCCGTCCGTTCTCCCCACGTGCTCGGCTCCCAGCCACACAGGAGCGCCCCGCGCTCCTTCCCCGTCCTCCTCAGCCGCTCACGCGCGCGTGTGCTCCTCCTCCCACAGTGTGCAAGTTCAAGGCCCACAAGCGGTGTGCTGTGCGGGCCACCAATAACTGCAAGTGGACCACGCTGGCCTCCATCGGGAAGGACATCATCGAGGACGAGGACGGGGTACGCCAGGCCCGCGCAGCCCCCTCCCGCCCTGGGTGCATCTCGCTTGAGGGGGGCTGCACCGGGGCGGGGGGTGGGATGGCGTGTGGGGCCCCAGGGCCGCTTCCCCCTCCCGGCTCTGCCCTCACCCCGGGGAGTCTGGCCGCCCCGCCCACTGGTGCGGTGGTGGGGAGGGAGAGCCTTGGCCGAGCTCGCAGGACCGCTCTGCCCTTGAGCCCCTGCCTGCCTGTGGGTCCCGGGTGCCCTTGGCATGCTTCCGCCCGCTCTGCAGGTCTCCATGCCTCACCAGTGGCTGGAAGGAAACCTGCCCGTGAGTGCCAAGTGCACAGTGTGCGACAAGACCTGCGGCAGTGTGCTGCGCCTGCAGGACTGGCGCTGCCTCTGGTGCAAGGCCATGGTGAGTGCGTGAGCGGCCCAGCCCGGCTGCCCCGCCCGGCCCCGGCGCACCGAGGCCCGCGGGCCTGGGGTCGGGGCCGCCCGCTTGTCCTTCCTGCGGTGTCGGGTCATCTGATCCGCCACTGAGCTGTCAGTATCCCGACGTTGGAGCACAGAGCGTCCCAGCTGCCTCAGAGCGCACCCCGGGCAGTTCTGGCGGGCTCCCTGCGGTGTGAGCGAGGGTCTCGGGGAGGCCGTGCCCGGGGCTGGCCCGCTCAGGCCATTGCCCCCCGGGAGCCGCCGAGTAGCCGCGGCACCGGTCAGCGCGCGAAGGCCTGAACTTGGACTCCCTTCAGCAGCCCCGGGCCGCCGCCGGGCTCTGCCTGGCTCCCCTGGGTGCTTGTTCGGATGCACGCCCGGAGCACAGGGTGCTGAGGAGACAACACTTGTGTCTCCCACGGCGGCTCACCGGCGGTGCTGTGCGAGAAGGCAGCATCGCCCCCCTCCCCTCCCCTCCCCTCCCCTCGCCTCCCCTGACCTCCCCGCTCCTCCCCTCCCCTCCCCTCTGTGACACGTGGTTCTTGTTCCAGGTTCACACGGCGTGTAAAGAGTCCCTGCTCACCAAGTGCCCGCTCGGCCTGTGCAAGGTGTCGGTCATCCCGCCCACCGCGCTCAACAGCATCGACTCTGACGGTGGGTGCCCGCCCCGCGCCCGCCCGCACCCCGCGCCTCTTCGCCACCTTGGGGCATGGAGACGTGGTCAGCCAGAGGCTGCCCCGCCCGCGCGCGGGGCTGGGCGGAGGGAGGTCACCGGTGGAGTGGCTCTTGCTGGTGGATTCACAGCTTGTGTCTCACACTTGCCTGGAAAGCTCTTCCCATGGCTCTCCAGTGGGCGTGGGGTCAAAGGCCATCTCATCCGCCTGAGCGGAGGGGCAGAAGCTAGCATGCCGGCTCACTCGTGAGGCTGGCACACTGTGACACAGGCAGGAGGTCTGCTGAAAGCCGGGGTCCCTGGGGCTTGGGGCTTGGAGGAAGGAGTGACAGCAGCGCAGGGAGGTGAAACTTGGAACCCCTGTAAGTGCTCCGACTTGGGGCTCGCCTCACACACACCCGGAGTGTCCTCCCTCCCCTCGTGTGTGCGTGTGTGAGCCGTGCACCCCCGCGGCTCATCCACTCCTCCGCGCTTACACAGCTTCTCTCCCCCGACACGCGCACACCCAGGCTTCTGGAAGGCCACCTGTCCTCCGTCTTGCACGAGTCCACTGTTGGTCTTTGTCAATTCCAAAAGCGGGGACAACCAAGGCGTGAAGTTTCTCAGAAGATTCAAGCAGCTGCTGAACCCTGCGCAGGTCTTCGACCTCATGAACGGAGGGCCGCACCTCGGGTAGGAAGCCCGTGAAGCGTCTTCCTCGCGGATTGTGCTTTCCGTTTCTGGCGGTGCTTGTGCTGGGGTTTGAACTCCGGTGGTCTCAAGCCACGCCTCCAGACCATTTCTTAGAGAGTTGGGATTTTCAGTGTTTTGTGCGTTAAGGCACGTGTATTCTAGAAAGCTCAAAGACACAGAAATGTTTAAGTAGGAAAGAAATTGTCTCTTGAATTGCCCCTCCCAAAATTCTACTCGCAGAGGGACCTGTTCTTAATAGTTGCTAGAGATGTGTGTCCTTCTGTCATGTGTGTCCTTCTGTCTTCTACCACACACACACGCACACATGTGTACACACACGGCGCATGTGCCCGTATGCACACCTGCATACATCCTCCAGTAGCAACTGATAACAGCTGGGGTCCCTTCCTGCATCGTGCTGTCTGCGTGTGTCGGCTGCAGCCCTGGGGTGTTTCCGTCGCCTCCTTGCTCTCTCTCTCTACTGCTGGCTTAGTTCCTGGGAAGGAGCTTCTCGCTAGTGGGGCCAATGGCGGGGCTCTTCCATTTTGGAGCATAACAGACCCCAACATTTAAGCGTGAGGAGACGTGAGAGGCGCCAGCACCCTGGGGTTTTCATCTGGGGGCTGAGGAGCCACGGTGCGTTCTTGCTGCTTTGTTCTTTCCCAGGTTTGTAGGGAATGTTGGCTTCTGTAGTGTTGCCATTTCTGTAAATTCCTTCTTCATTTGGAAGCATCAGTTCAGGTCAGACTGAGAGGACGGGCTAGGGTGGTGCGGCAAGTGCTTGTCGCCCCAGCTACCTTGTGTGGTTTGGGGGGAATCGAGGAGGAGGGAGTTGCTTGGGGAGCCAGGTGCTGCTGGCACGCGGCCTGGGCTGACGGATGCCCTTGGCCGGCACACACGGCGTGTGCAGACGGACTTGCCACCTGATCTTCCTTCCCCACTCCTCTGGACGACGCAGGGTCCTGGTCACTCTGAGCTTGATGAAATGGCTTCATTCCAGAAGTGGGCGCGTCCCACACTTGGCTGCAGGGTGGCTGCTAAATCAGCCTCCTGGGATGCTTTACGGCGGCTTTGGGCAGGGAGGCAGCACAGTAGAACTTGGGTGACAAGGTAGTCCTCGTTCCAGCATGCACGCAGGAGGACTTTAGCAGAAGGAAGTCTCCCAGAAGCGGCACGTTGTGTCTGTGAACAGGTGATCTCGCCCAGTTCCTGGCAGGACTTAGACCTACCTACCACTTCCTCCTCCTTAGTCTGGCCTCGCTTCTCTAGAGAGCCACGGTCTCCTGGGGCTGGAATCCGGAGGATGCGTAGAGGTGGTTCTCTTGTCACTGAAAGCCCGGTGCAGCCTGCTTCTCAGAACTCGCGTTGAGACCTGAGTTATTGGCTTGTTGCCCATCCCAGCCTGTTTCTGAGTGCTTCTGCTTGGGCTGACTAGAAGCAGTTGGGGTGACGCCCAGATGCTTTGGGACCCTAGACAGGGTTCCTAAGTCAGCCCTTGTGTTCAGCCTGCGTGCTCACTGGGTGCTCTTGCCCTTGTCTTCCCCTACGCCTGGTGCCAGGCCGGGCCTGCCCGGCCTGTGGGGGTGGTGTGCGGACAAAGAGAGGGAGGGTCTGTTCCTGATACGAGGGGCAACTTCTTAAAGCAAGGCGCTGGATGGCACTGGTGTTTTAGAAAGGAAGGCCCGAGCACAGGCCCGAGGCTCCACAACTCAGCGCCTCGTGATGGAGGCCGGGCTCTGCGGGGTGCAGTGCAAACCGAAGCGAGAGTGTGGGTGCCGGCCTGTGAGCTAGGCCATTCCCTGAAGGACATGACCTCTGGACACCAGGGTGATCGTCGTGGGGGGTAGATGCGAGTGTGGGGCCTTGGGAGAGGCCCGGGGTGCCGATTGAGGGTCCTCAGTCAAAGCCTGGGCACGGTTGTAAAGAAAGAGGTCAAGAGTGTACAGAAGACTGTGGAGAAGACAGACATGGTGTCCCGATAGGGCCCCCAAGTGGAAGGGAAGGGAGACCAGGAGGGAATTACCGGGAGAGGAGGGCTCGGAGCATAAGGCGCGAGGGGACAGGTATCCGAGGGCAGCCTGAAACTGGGCTCTGTGAGTGCTGGGGAGACTGGCTGTAGGCTAAGGCTCAGGGGATGAGGCAGCTGAGGGCACGAGGGGGGGGGGTTGTCAGCGCAGGGGAGGGCTGCGGTGGATTGGGGGGGGTTGTCAGCGCAGGGGAGGGCTGTGGTGGATTGGGGGGGGGTCAGCGCAGGGGAGGGCTGCGGTGGATTGGGGGGGCTTGTCAGCGCAGGGGAGGGCTGCAGTGGATTGGGGGTGTTGTCAGCGCAGGGGAGGGCTGTGGTGGATTGGGGGGGTGGGGTTATCAGCGCAGGGGAGGGCTGCGGTGGATTGGCGGGGGGGGTTGTCAGCGCAGGGGAGGGCTGTGGTGGATTGGGGGGTTGTCAGCGCAGGGGAGGGCTGCGGTGGATTGGGGGGGGAGGTTGTCAGTGCAGGGGAGGGCTGCGGTGGATTGGGGGGGTTGTCAGCGCAGGGGAGGGCTGCGGTGGATTGGGGGGTCAGCGCAGGGGAGGGCTGCGGTGGATTGGGGGGGTTGTCAGCGCAGAGGAGGGCTGTGGTGGATTGGAGGGGGGTGGGGTTGTCAGCGCAGGGGAGGGCTGTGGTGGATTGGGGGGGGTTGTCAGCGCAGGGGAGGGCTGCGGTGGATTGGGGGGTTGTCAGTGCAGGGGAGGGCTGCGGTGGATTGGGGGGGGTTGTCAGCGCAGAGGAGGGCTGCGGTGGATTGGGGGGGTCAGCGCAGGGGAGGGCTGTGGTGGATTGGGGGGGTTGTCAGCGCAGGGGAGGGCTGCGGTGGATTGGGGGGGTTGTCAGCGCAGGGGAGGGCTGCGGTGGATTGGGGGGGTTGTCAGCGCAGGGGAGGGCTGCGGTGGATTGGGGGGGTTGTCAGCGCAGGGGAGGGCTGCGGTGGATTGGGGGGGTTGTCAGCGCAGGGGAGGGCTGCGGTGGATTGGGGGGGTTGTCAGCGCAGGGGAGGGCTGCGGTGGATTGGGGGGGTTGTCAGCGCAGGGGAGGGCTGCGGTGGATTGGGGGGGTTGTCAGCGCAGGGGAGGGCTGCGGTGGATTGGCTAGGGCTGCGGCAGGCTGTCGAGCTGGTCGTGGGGGTGATCGCGGGTCCCGCTGTCTTCTCAGGACTTGGAGGTGTGTCAGTGCCCATTGCCTCAGGCCTGGTGGACACGGTCCCGGCTAGAAGGCCTGGCTAGGACCAGGGCCCTGCCGTCCACCCTGCCGGAGAGGGTCCCGAGGGGCGGGTTTGTGGACAGCTCGTGGGGCCTGGCTGAGCCGGGGCCGGGGGTGGGGGTGGGGGGGCAGGCCTCTTCCCCAAGGCCACGACTGACAGCAGGAGAGTTTCACTGACTTTCTCTTTTCTCTGCAGCTTACGGTTATTCCAGAAATTTGACACTTTCCGGATCCTGGTTTGTGGCGGGGATGGCAGTGTTGGCTGGGTCCTCTCTGAAATCGACAGCCTCAACCTTCACAAACAGGTACGAGGAAGAGGCAGTCCCGCCTAGGTCAGAGGTCAGAGGTCAGGAAGCGGCGGTGGTGGGGTCTCAGCTGTGAGCCGCTTCAGAGCCTCTGCCCCTGGTAGGCACCAGCACAGGGGTGGGCGCGGCAGGTAGGAGCCCCGCGGCCCTGTGGGGGCTGGGCCCGGCCTTGATTCAGCCAGGTAACCAGAGCTACCTGAAGAACGTGGCCTTGAGCAGGGCTCTCAGTGAGAGGTGATGGGACTTACTGTTCGCAGCTTCTGCCTTGCTGTCCATTCAGTCTAGATTTTGGCATTAAAACAAAAATAGATTTCATAGTTGCTACTAAGAAAATGTTTATCACAATCATGGCATTTTCACTTCATCTCCTTCCCTGGGTCGTTGCCAGTGCCAGCGTTTCTCATACTATGTGTACAGTGACCTATAGTGCAGTCTCTTTTTGTGTGTGTCAGTACCGGAGGGTTTGAACTCAGGGCCTGAGCACTCTCACACTCTCTCTGAGCTTTTCTTTTGCTCAAGGCTAGCTCGACCGCCCGAGCCACAGCTCTGCTTCTGATTTTCTGGTGGGATGACAGGCGTGAGCCACCAGTGCCTGGCCCACAGTGCGGGCTCACACGGACCCCTGCCGCCTGCTCTCCGAGCCTGCTGGTCTGCTTTTGAGTCATCCCTGCGCTGGGCCTCCCTCCCTCTCCTCAGTCAGCACCTCTGTGGGGTGGTTTTCAGTGGACGCAGCCGGGGATCGGGGTCCGCTTGCCCCCCTCGTGTGCAGCCGAGGTTGCCCAGCGCCAGCCCTGTGGAGGCTGTGCCTGTCCTCAGGAGCCCCAGGTTGAGCGTTGGCCTCGCCAGACCCCCCTGTGACGGGAAGTTGCCCTTCCATGGCTCACCTGCTTCTGCCCCACTGTGAACTCTGGGCCTGGGCACTGTCCCTGAGCTCTTCAGCTCAAGGCTAGCACTCTACCACTTGAGCCACAGGCGCCGCTTCCGGTTTTCTGGTGGGTAATTGGTGGGATAAGAGTCTCACACCCTTTCCTGCCCGGCCGGCTTTGAGCTGGGATCCTCAGATCTCAGCTTCCTGAGTTGCTAGGGTGACAGGTGTGAGCCGCCAGCGCCCGGCAAGTCTTATTTTTTATTTACTTAATTTCTGATGAGGTCAAACACTGCCTCAGTTTACCTTGACGTTTCCATGGATCGCCTCTTCACCCCTCTCCCCCATTTTCTTTTCTTTTTTTTTTTTTTTTTTTGCCAGTCGTGGGCCTTGGACTCAGGGCCTGAGCACTGTCCCTGGCTTCTTCCCGCTCAAGGCTAGCACTCTGCCACCTGAGCCACAGCGCCCCCTCTGGCCATTTTCCATATATGTGGTGCTGGGGAATTGAACCCAGGGCTTCATGTGTAGGAGGCAAGTGCTCTTGCCACTAGGCCATATTCCCAGCCCTCCCCCATTTTCTGTTTTTGTAAGTGGATGTCTGGTAAGAATTTTTTCCAGACTGCCCTTCTGTCATCAACGTGCTTTTAAATTAAAAAACAACAACCCACTTTTTCTTTATATTGTTCTTGGCACACTGACACACCACTCCTATATATACCAGATATCACCCTGTGTTGTCTTACACTGCTACTTGTAGTCCTTGGGAATGTTTTAGTCTTCCCCGTGACTGGAGTAGACTTTTCAGCGACTGTGCACTCCGGCCCGCCCTGCTCACCCCGATACCTGCGCGGGCTCCCTTGTGCACGCAACTGGAATGGCGGTGGCCTTGGAGTGGGCCCGTCGGCCCTAGTCCTCACACAGCCAGGCCCTGCAAGGTGCTCAGGAAAGGGAAATAGCGCCGCCTAGTGGTGTGCATAGAGCAGTCCACTTAGCTTTGCTGCCGGCATCCTTGACAAGGTCACTGTTGCTGTGACAGCGGAACCTTACGGTTTAGCTTCCTCCCTGGCGCCGAGTTCCACAAGCATTTGTCTCCTCTCATTTCCCGAGCCCCTCATGCGCTGCTGGTCCCCCTTTCTCATCCCCCTGGCTCCCGCACACAGCGGTGCTTCTCTTCTGAGCTCCCATTATATGTGCCGTGTGACCCGCGCCTCTGGACGCCCCTCCTCCTTCCCCTTGCCCGCCTCAGGGAGGCACAGCGACTGGGCAGAGCCTCTGCCGTGTCCGCGCTGGGGACACCTTGGCTTCGGTGTCCTGATGCCGTCCTCACCTGACAGCTCTTCCCTGGACTCTGAACATGTGTCCTGTCCTCCTGGCTCCCGCGCTCCAGCTGTGCGCCAGCTGTGCCGAGGGCACTTCTCCCCAGTGGTCCCCAGCCTGGCTTTCCTCTTAGGTTCAGCCCGTCTGCCTGTTGTTCTGGCCTCTGTTTGTCCATGGCTTGCCCGTGTGTCCCCGGCCATTCTCTTTGGGACAGTTGTGTCCTGTGTCCCCCAGTAGCCTCTGTGCGGACAGCAGAATTGACCAGATCCTGCATTTGCTTCCTCCCCATCTCATTTCCTTGCCTTGCCTTCCTCTTCCTCAGGGCGGACTTGGACTTGTCCCTCCCTGGGCAAGCCACCTTGAGCCCCACCTTTAGCTCTCTTTGTGAGGTGCTGGGCAGCACTGCTGCACCCCTCTTGAGTGCCCTTCTGCCCTTCTGTCTCCCCTGTGTCCTGGCTGTCGCCCCTGCATTGCCTTGCCAGGCAGTGCCCTCGACACGCGCTGTCCCCGCAGGCCAGGTCCTTGGTGCATTTGGAGGGGAGGGTGCCAGCGCTGTACGTCGGGTGTGGGGGGGGCGGTAGACCTGGCCTTAGGACCCGGGCCACCTGCATTTCAGGCCCTAGTGACCCTAACTGGCCACTCTGTCATCAGAGTCCCCAGCAGGAGAGCTCTGGGGCATCCAGTATTGTGGGGGCACTTGGAGCCGTGGCCTGGCACGGAGGGGCTTTTATGCGCACTTGGGATGGGCATGATAGGTGCTAGGCGCAGGGTGTAAGACCTCGGGAGGTGCGTGGAGGTGTGTCCAGGCTGAGAGTTGTCGGCATCAGGATATTTTCAGAGGAACTGAAGGTAAAGTTGATGTCAGCGAGTAAGGTGTCATAGTGGAGAGACAGGTGGGGAGACGCAGGCACGGTGGATGGAGACGGTGGGGAGACGCAGGCATGGTGGATGGAGACGGTGGGGAGACGCAGGCATGGTGGATGGAGGGGTGGGGAGACGCAGGCATGGTGGAGACGGTGGGGAGACGCAGGCATGGTGGATGGAGGGGTGGGGAGACGCAGGCATGGTGGAGACAGTGGGGAGACGCAGGCATGGTGGACGGAGACGGTGGGGAGACGCAGGCATGGTGGAGACGGTGGGGAGACGCAGGCATGGTGGAGACGGTGGGGAGACGCGGGCATGGTGGACGGAGACGGTGGGGAGACGCAGGCATGGTGGAGACGGTGGGGAGACGCAGGCATGGTGGAGACGGTGGGGAGACGCAGGCATGGTGGACGGAGACGGTGGGGAGACGCAGGCATGGTGGACGGAGACGGTGGGGAGACGCAGGCATGGTGGATGGAGGGGTGGGGAGACGCAGGCATGGTGGATGGAGGGGTGGGGAGACGCAGGCATGGTGGATGGAGGGGTGGGGAGACGCAGGCATGGTGGATGGAGGGGTGGGGAGACGCAGGCATGGTGGATGGAGACAGTGGGGAGACGCAGACATGGTGGATGGAGGGGTGGGGAGACGCAGGCATGGTGGATGGAGGGGTGGGGAGACGCAGGCATGGTGGATGGAGACGGTGGGGAGACGCAGGCATGGTGGATGGAGGGGTGGGGAGACGCAGGCATGGTGGATGGAGGGGTGGGGAGACGCAGGCATGGTGGATGGAGACAGTGGGGAGACGCAGACATGGTGGATGGAGGGGTGGGGAGACGCAGGCATGGTGGATGGAGGGGTGGGGAGACGCAGGCATGGTGGATGGAGACAGTGGGGAGACGCAGGCATGATGGATGGAGGGGTGGGGAGACGCAGGCATGGTGGAGACGGTGGGGAGACGCAGGCACGGTGGAGACGGTGGGGAGACGCAGGCATGGTGGAGACGGTGGGGAGACGCAGGCATGGTGGACGGAGACGGTGGGGAGACGCAGGCATGGTGGATGGAGGGGTGGGGAGACGCAGGCATGGTGGATGGAGGGGTGGGGAGACGCAGGCATGGTGGATGGAGGGGTGGGGAGACGCAGGCATGGTGGATGGAGGGGTGGGGAGACGCAGGCATGGTGGATGGAGGGGTGGGGAGACGCAGGCATGGTGGATGGAGGGGTGGGGAGACGCAGGCATGGTGGATGGAGGGGTGGGGAGACGCAGACATGGTGGACGGAGACGGTGGGGAGACGCAGGCATGGTGGATGGAGACGGTGGGAGACGCAGGCATGGTGGACGGAGACAGTGGGGAGACGCAGGCATGGTGGAGACGGTGGGGAGACGCAGGCATGGTGGATGGAGGGGTGGGGGAGACGCAGGCATGGTGGATGGAGACGGTGGGGAGACGCAGGCATGGTGGATGGAGGGGTGGGGAGACGCAGGCATGGTGGATGGAGGGGTGGGGAGACGCAGGCATGGTGGATGGAGACAGTGGGGAGACGCAGACATGGTGGATGGAGGGGTGGGGAGACGCAGGCATGGTGGATGGAGGGGTGGGGAGAGACGCAGGCATGGTGGATGGAGACAGTGGGGAGACGCAGGCATGGTGGATGGAGGGGTGGGGAGACGCAGGCATGGTGGAGACGGTGGGGAGACGCAGGCACGGTGGAGACGGTGGGGAGACGCAGGCACGGTGGAGACGGTGGGGAGACGCAGGCACGGTGGAGACGGTGGGGAGACGCAGGCACGGTGGATGGAGGGGTGGGGGAGACGCAGGCATGGTGGATGGAGGGGTGGGGAGACGCAGGCATGGGGAGACGGTGGGGAGACGCAGGCACGGTGGAGAGGGGAGGGGAGACGCAGGCACAGTGGAGACGGTGGGGAGATGCAGGCACGGTGGATGGAGGGGGTGGGGAGACGCAGGCACGGTGGAGACGGTGGGGAGACGCAGGCACGGTGGAGAGGGGTGGGGAGACGCAGGCACGGTGGAGAGGGGTGGGGAGACGCAGGCACGGTGGAGACGGTGGGGAGACGCAGGCACGGTGGAGACGGTGGGGAGACGCAGGCACGGTGGAGAGGGGTGGGGAGACGCAGGCACGGTGGAGAGGGGTGGGGAGACGCAGGCACGGTGGAGACGGTGGGGAGACGCAGGCACGGTGGGAGACGGTGGGGAGACGCAGACTGACTTGACGTGTGGTCATATAGCAGTGCTGGTGGGAAGGAATGAGGTTCTAGACGCCAGAGGGCTTGAGGGTGATCCGTGAACGTCCGTGGATGGCCGAGTGAAGTCTGGAGGGAGGGCCGTGACCCTGGTGTCTGCTGTTGGGGACGGGGACCGTCTCCTCACGGCTGGGCTCTGGGGAGGAGGCGCAGGCAGGCCACACACCTACTCTCCCTCCCCCGTCGGGTGTGGCCGTCGCGGGAGCGTCCTCTCTGCCTTCTCCACAGTGTCAGCTGGGAGTGCTGCCCCTGGGGACGGGGAACGACCTGGCCCGGGTGCTGGGCTGGGGCTCGGCCTGCGACGACGACACGCAGCTCCCCCAGATCCTGGCCAAGCTGGAGAGGGCCAGCACGAAGATGCTGGACAGGTGGGTGGCCGCGGGGGCGCGCGCAGGGCGCCGGGGCCGCTGCCCGGGTGGAAGGGCCCGGCCTGGGCCTGCCGTCCCTTCCTGGCAGTTTCTGGGCTTGGTCAGAGGATGAGGAGGATAGAAGCAGACGGCACCAGGAGCACGCGGAGAGAGGCGGCGTCTCACCGGCCGCCCTCGGCTCTGAGAGCAGCCTGTAGTCTTTGGCTGCTCAGGCCTGGGGTCTCATGGTCGTGGTGCAGAATGCTCCCGGTCATTTTCCCCTCACTCTGTTCCCAGAAGAATGAGGGAGCAGGTGACCCCCTAGCCGCCTAGGGGCTGAGCTGACTCTCTGCCTGCGCAGGTGGAGTGTCATGGCGTACGAGACCAAACTCCCTCGGCAGGCCTCCTCCTCCACCGTCACCGAAGACTTCAGTGAGGACTCCGAGGTATGGCTGCCCTCCGCACCCCACTTCAGTGCTGAGGAGGGCTCTGCCCTCTGCCCGACCCCAGCCCGCCACGGGTCACGCACGCTCCATGGTGTGACCCTGCGGGGGAGAAGGGGGGCTGACCAAGCTGGAGGCTTTGGGCCTGGGGCTTCCTGCAGCCAGCACAGGACTTGAGGGGCTTCTGGTGCCCTGTGGTGACTTCCTCTTCTCCCATCATCTGCTCAGCACCTTGCTCCCCCCCCCCCCCCCCCGCTGTCCTCTCCCCCCCCCCCCCCCCCCATCCCCTCCGCCCACCATCCCTGCCACTGGCTGTGACTCTCCACAGCTGGCATACCTGTCCTCTTGGCCTCCTCCCACAGCCCCGCCCTCCTGCCCCTGGCCCGCCTTTCCTCTTAGCCCCGCCCTCCTGCCCCTGGCCCGCCTTTCCTCTTAGCCTCCCTTTCACTTGGCCCCTGTGCTTCAGCCTGGAGTTCTTGTCCTTGACGGTGGGCACTGCTGTGATTCAGCTCCGTTTCCTCGGGGCATAGACTGTCCTGGGCACCCCACCGTGCTTGTCCCATCCAGCCCCCAACTGAGCACGATGACTGCCCAGGGGTGCGCTGCCAGACAGGGGCCGAGGGCTGTAGAAAGATGAGTACCAGGGCAGTGGTTGGCCTTGAACAAGGATGCCGGCCAAAGTGCTTGCGTTGCCTCGGCCCGGGTAGTGAGCTGTGCACGGTGTGTGCATTTCTCTTCCTTGAGAGGAAGTACGCTCGCTGCCCGGCCAGGGCCAGGGCCAGCAGGCAGTCGCCACACAGGGCAGGCGCCGGTGTCCAGGCGCCGAGGGGAGAAGCAAGCGAGATGGGAACGTTCTGTGAGGGATTCACAGCCAGACAGACGGAGTGGCTTCGGCTCTGAATGGAGCCCAGAGACGATGCCCAGCACCTGACGGCGGGGGCGGGGCGGGGGGAAGGGGGTGGCCAGGACTGCAGGCGAGCTCCCCAGGCTGGTCTCAGGACCTCAGGCTGGAGGAGCAGCCGCTCTCTGTTGTGACAGGCTTCCTCGGTCTGTCCCCCGCTTGGCAAAGCTTTGGGAATGTCTCCCCTGGCCCGGGAGGACGGGGTGGGAAGGGGGATCTCAGCCACCAGCAAGAGTGGAGGCAGGCTCCGGGGCCCAGCGTCACAGCTGGAGCCGAGTGGGTCCTCACAGACTGACAGCGCTCGGGCCTCGGGGCGGTTGTAGGTGCAGCAAATTCTCTTCTATGAAGACTCGGTGGCCGCCCACCTCTCTAAAATCCTCACCTCGGACCAGCACTCGGTGGTGATCTCGTCGGCCAAGTGAGTCCTCAGCCGCGGGGACCCGGGGCGGCCTCGGGGGCGGGCGCGGCGTCGGGCCCCGGGCCCCAGGCAGTGGTTTCTGTGCCCCCAGGGTGCTCTGTGAGACTGTGAAGGACTTTGTGGCCCGGGTGGGCAAGGCCTACGAGAAGGCGACCGAGAGCTCCGGGGAGTCGGAGGTCATGGCCAAGAAGGTGGGTTCCCGGCCGGGGCGGGAGGAGGGCGTCGGTGCGAGGGAGCGCGCCCCATGCCCCGTGTCCCTCCTGCAGTGCTCCGTCCTGAAGGAGAAGCTGGACTCCCTCCTCAAGACCCTGGACGACGAGTCCCAGGCCTCCTCCTCCCTGCCCAACCCCCCTCCTACCATCGCCGAGGAGGCCGAGGACGGGGACGGGCCCGGCGGCAGTGGCAGCGGCGGCGGCGGCGGCGGCCGCACCCCTGGCCCCGCTGGGGACCACCCCGTGGGCTCCACGTGCTCCTCCCGGCCGCAGATCTTCCGGCCTCGGGAGCAGCTCATGCTGAGAGCTAACAGCCTGAAGAAAGCCATCCGGCAGATCATCGAGCATACCGAGAGAGGTAGCGGGCCTCAGGAGCACAGACGGGGCATTCCCCAAACATGGTGGCCGCGCAAGAGGCACCCACGGGGCAGCCACGCCACGCGTTCCCCCCCCGCCCCCCCAGCGGCACCTGTCCTCATTGCCCTGTCCCCGGAGGCCAGGCCTTCCCAACCCTCCTCCCCGTCTACTCGCCGCTCGCTGCAGTGACCCCTGTGCAGAGGGGGTGGCCTCTGCCCTCCCCGGTGCCTTCCGCCGGGCACCCTGGGTCCCTCTCCTCACCCCCAGCCTGTGGGCACGCATGCCGGGCGTGCTGGGCGGGGGGTGGGGGGGCGGGGGTGGGCCCGAGGGCTCGCCAGAGACGCCTGAGTCGAGGAGGAGTCCGCTGGCACCCCGACCCCACTGCGCAGGCTCAGTCCTGGCTGTTCCCTCCTGCCAGCCGTGGACGAGCAGAACGCCCAGACCCAGGAGCAGCAGGGCTTTGTCCTGGGCCTGTCAGAGCCAGAGGAGAAGAAGGACCTGAGGAAGGACGAGAGGGTGTGCCTGCCGCCCGCCCACACTGAGGGCTGCGGGGCGGCCAGGAGCAGGAGCCACCGCAAAGGTGCGGCCAGGCCCCGGCCGGGCTCTTCCTGGGGGAGGCTCGGCACGGGAGCCGGGGGGCCCCGGGGTCGCTCCGCGCACCATCGGCGCGTGCCCGCTTGTTCTGGGGTGCTGGCTGGGCCGCGGGGGCAGGGAGACGCCCCGCCTGGCCGAGGGCCCTCCTGGATGGGCTCAGAGCCCGCGTGGCCCTCAGTGGCTCAGATGGGGCTGCGTCCGGCGCGGGCAGGACCTGCCTTCTGGAAGCAGGCTCCTCGTGTGAAGCAGCCCCCCGCCCCCACTGGGGATCCCCAAACTCCACCCGGGTGCTGGTGCTTTGTAGCTTCCTCCCGCCCCAAGTCCTCGGCCTCTTGGCTTGGCTCCTGGACAGTCTGACGTGCGCCGTCCTGTTTTGCAGTGTCCAGATCCCCGTGCGAGAAGCTGTTGGGCAGAGGAAGTCTGTCCCTGGGCAGCTCTGCCTCCCTCCCCCCCCAGACGGGGAGCCGGGACAGCTTTCCCGCCCTGAACACCAAGATCCTCTATCCAAGTGAGCACACTCCCCTCCGTGGCTGGGGCGGGCCGGGGCGGGGTGGGGCAGGGGCTTGAGGCGCGGCTGGGGCGCTGGCTCTGTCAGGATGAGTGGCTAGACAGTGTCCCTGTCCTCGGAGGACGTACACACTCACGGGAGACCGCTTTCGAGTGTGTGCGGCGGAAGGAAAAGGGTTTCTAACCTAAAGGCAAGTAGAGCGCATATGATCAGGCGCGCGTGATGCTTTCCACCTGTTTTTGTCCTTCCATGTGAAATGCTCGTGGTAATGTTTTAACTTTGTTTTTTGGTACCCGTCCCGGGTGCTGTCTCCGAGCGTTCTTGCTCTAATGCTCTACCACTCGGAGTCACAGCTTCCCTTCTGGCTTTTTGGTGGTTAATGGGGGGTGACAGTCTTACGGGTTTCCCGGCTTGGGCTGGCTCTGAATGACTGGCACGTGCTCGTTTCTTCAGGAATTTGGGGTAATCGCAGCTTGCCCTCACCGGCCTCCCGTCACCGGACATGCCCGTCCCTCCTCTCCCCAGGTGTGCGGGCCGGGATGTCGGACTCCCTGCCCGGGAGCTCAGTCATCAGCCGCTTGCTGATTAACGCCGACCCCTTCAGCGCCGAGCCGGAGAACCTGTGAGTGCGAGGCCTTGGGCGGAGAGAAGGCGGCGAGCCGAGGCCCGGGTGGGCGCCGAGTGGAGTTAGTGGGCGTCGGCCGGCCGGCGCCGGCTTGCCAGGGACCCCTGGCCCGAGGAGGGAGCCAGGCGCCCCTTGTGTCCTCCTGAGGGCCCCCAGCTTCCACTGGGAGCCGCCTGGCTGGTCCTTGGCTGCCGTGTGCTCTGCTTCTCCTTGCCACGTTCTCTCCCTCGGGTCTTCCTCATGCCGGTCTCATGGTGCTTGCCACCCTCGTCCTCGATGCAGGTCCGAGGGGGGAGCGCGGGGGGCTGCCGCGTGCAATGCAGCCTTCTTCCTTCGCCGGCTCGAGCACAGCCGTTGACGGGAGCCGGCGCTGCCACCCCTCCCAGAGCGGTGCCCGCCGGCCCCCGACAGGATTCTTAGGTTGTCTCCCTCATCCAGGGCCACTGAGCCCCCCCCCCCCCCCCGCCCTTCCATTTCTTTCCTCCTGCATCGTGCACTTGCTGCCCGTGGAGGGGCCCTGGGGCGAGTACTGTGGCTGGGGCAGAGGCCCTGCCCGGTTGGGGGACCAAGAGTGAGTGCAGAGCCCGCCCAGGAGCCACGGCCCCTGTGCTCTGGGGGAGAAGCCTTGTGCTCCTGGGGCCAGGTGGGCATTTTCAGGCCACTTGCCATTTTAATGTGGAGTGGCTTTGAGGCCTGGAGCGGAGCGGCGTGGGTCGCGTGGGAGGCTGCTAGTGCGGCTGAGACGGCAGGCAGCTCCTCAACGGGGCGGACCAGTGTCACCGCACGTTCTAGTCTTCTGCCACCAGGTCGCGCCAAGAGGACCGAAAATGTGTCCACAGTAACACTTGTGCACAGATACTCACAAATCATCACCACAAAGCAAACCTATACGAATGTCCATCAGCTGGGGAGAGGCAGAGGCGCAGCCTGGCCCTGCCGCATGTCACTGCAGGAGAAGCGAGCTCGGCGGTCACGCCCAGGGCAGCGGCGGGCGTGGCAGGTCACGCGTGATCGCCGCTGTCGGCCTGCGCGGGACAGGCCCAGGCGTGGAGACAGCTGGCCACCCGTGTCCAGGGGCTGAGGTTACGGGGCCGCTGGAGCCGGGCACTGTGGGCTCACACCTGCGATCCTAGCTACTCAGCAGGCTGAGATTCAAGGATCACAGTTGGAAGCCAGCCCGGGCAGGAAAGCCTGTGAGATTCTTATCTCCAGTTAGCCACCAGAAAGCCAAAAGGAGAGCTGTGGCTCCAGTGGTAGAATGTTAGCCTTGAACAAAAGGCCCAGAGACAGTGCCCAGGCGCAGAGTTCAAGAAGCCCCAGTACTGGCATAAAAAATGGGGGCCGTGGGGAAGGCTGCTGGTGTCCAGGATGCTCTGGGATGACAGGTGTGGGCTTTTTTTCTGAGGTGATGCGTTCCAAGACTGGTGTGACTGTTAATAGATTAAGCACCATTGAATCACATACTTTAAATTGGTATATGCTACACGAGTAACTCAATGAGCTGTTACCACCACTACCACCCCAAAAGACAAAAATAAAAATCTAAGTAAAAAAAAAAAAACAGCTCGGGGCCCTGGGTTCAAATCCTGGCATGTGCAGGAGAGGCAAGAGAGCAACACGGGGGGAGAAGTATCAGTTTGCTCTAAGGAGGGCAGTGGCCCGCGGCCTCCCCGGCTGCGGTGACCCTGTGCCCTCGCTCCGCAGAGAGTGCTACACAGAGAAGTGCGTCATGAACAACTACTTCGGCATCGGCCTGGACGCCAAGATATCCCTGGACTTCAACAACAAGCGCGACGAGCACCCCGAGAAATGCAGGTCAGTGTGGCCCTGGGGACACGCGCCCTCCCTGGGCCCTCCCCGGGCCCTTCCTGTGCCCACGGCCTCCTGCCGAGGACGCTGGGGACCGCTGGAGTCAGTGGGGCAGCGCACGCGGCACGCGGTCCGAGCAGAGGGGCTCCCGGAGAGGGGGGCGGTGTGGGCGGGGCTCTGGCGGTGTGGGCGGGGCTCTGGCTGGGGCTGCTCACTGGGCGGGCGGTGTGGGTGGGGGCTCTGGCCGGGGCTGCTCATTGGGCGGGAGGCGTGGGAGGGGCTAGCTGTGGCTGCTCATTGGGCGGGCGGCGTGGGAGGGGGCTCTGGCCGGGGCTGCTCATTGGGCGGGAGGCGTGGGAGGGGCCCTAGCTGTGGCTGCTCATTGGGCGGGCGGCGTGGGAGGGGGCTCTGGCCGGGGCTGCTCATTGGGCGGGAGGCGTGGGAGGGGCTCCGGCTGCTCGGCTGGGCGGGGTTGACACCGGGAAGCCTCCGAGCCTGTGGTGCTGGCTGGCAGGTGACCCCGCCCACAAGAAGCCCCGCAGCCTCCCGCACTGTCGGTGCGTGGGTCACACGTCTGAAGATTGCGTTCTCCCAAATTCTCCATGGTGAGCCAGAGGAGTCCCAGCGCATGCGCTTTCCGTGAGGCTTACTCCTTGCCTTTCAGGATTTGACCGCGTTCTGGGGCAACCGTTCTTAGTGTGACTTCCCGGGGGTGCCCACACCCTCGGCCTGTCCCGTCCTCCGGCGGCGGTGGGAGTGCTCCCCGCTCCCGCCGTGCTCCTCCCTGCGAGGCCCCCTCCCACGCGCTGCGTGTTTTCTAGGAGTCGGACCAAGAACATGATGTGGTATGGCGTCCTGGGCACCAAAGAGCTGCTCCACAGGACCTACAGGAACCTGGAGCAGAAGGTCCTGCTGGAGGTGAGCGCGCCTGCGCGCTGCCCCCCCCCCCCCGCCCCCACTGCGCTGCCACCGCGCTTTGGGGAGCCAGCCACCCTGCGGGGGCTCGCAGGGCGGATCCCCTGAGCGGCTCTCTCTTCTCTCTCCCTGCACTCGGGCGCAGTGCGATGGGCGTCCGATCCCCCTCCCCAGTCTGCAGGGAATTGCTGTCCTCAACATCCCCAGCTACGCCGGCGGGACCAACTTCTGGGGGGGAACCAAGGAGGACGATGTACGTATGGGCGCGTGGCGGAGGGGCGGGGCGGGCGCAGGGCGGCGGCGACACGCTTGGGCCCCCGTCCAGCGGAGGGCGGGACAGACAGGGCGTCTGGCCAGCCCCCAGCCGTCTCGAGGGCGGCGAGGGGCGTGCGGGTCCTGCCGGAGGACTCGGCCTCGGCCCAGCCCCGAGGGCCCCGCGGGAGGCTCCGAGGGCGAGAGGGGGCAGGGGCCGGGAGGCCACGAGGAAGGCTGCGGGGAGCCGCCCGAGGCCTGCGGGCGGGGCTGGGGTGAGTGCTCAGCCGCGGCAAGAGGGGCCCAGCGCCGGGCTCTGGCCGGGTCAGGCCGTGTGCCACACGCTGCTTGTCCAGTCGCCTCTAGCAGCCCCGTGCCAGGGCGTCCCAGCTCGTGAGGGGCCTCAGGGGTCACGGCCAGCCGCCGAGCCGCCTGTGCGCCGCGGGCGCCTCGGCCGGGGCCCAGCGCGGGAGCCGCGGGCGGCGGTTGAGCGTGGAAAGGAGGCGGCGCTCAGCTCCCACGCTGCTCCTTGCAGACTTTCACAGCCCCGTCGTTCGATGATAAGATTTTGGAGGTGGTCGCTGTGTTCGGCAGCATGCAGATGGCTGTGTCCCGTGTCATTAAGCTGCAGCATCACCGAATTGCCCAGGTATGGGCCAGCGTCCTCGGACCCGCACCTGCTGAGAGGACGGGGGCGTGGCCCGGAGCTCCCCGGGTTTGCTCACTTCCTGGGGCCCGGAGCAGCCTCTGTGTGCGGCTCAGGATACCCCGAGCTCTACCCCGGACCAGACACGCCCTACCGTGCATAGCTTTTGAGTTGCATTCTCAAAAAGCCCCTGTCAGCACCTGCATCCCTCCGAGGCCCGACCTGCAGGGGAGTCGGCGACGGCGGGGGTCGGCGGGCTGACCGCCCAGGGTGCCACAAACCAGCTGGCTGAGCCCAGGCTATCTGCCCGTCTCTTCCCCTTGCTAGCCAGAGGCAAAGGAGCCGCTCAAAGCTTTTCTTGTGTTTTAGAGACATTTTTGTTGACAAGAACAGGGCTTCATCGTCCTCTTGTTGGGCTTGGCTCTGCTCTGGACAGAGGCTCGCTTCCCTTCCCCTTCCCCGCGTGGGCTCCGAGGCCCACCTCTGCTCGCCACGGCCTCCTGTGCCAGCCGAGTCTAGATGCCCTGGGGGGGGGGGGGGGAGTCCTGACGGGCAGGGCACCAGCGTCACAGCGGGAAGGCCTGGCGTGGCTCGCCAGTCCCTGGAGGTTGTGACAGCCGCGCTGTTGGCTTGCTCAGTGTCGCACGGTGAAGATCTCCATCCTGGGGGACGATGGCGTGCCTGTGCAGGTGGACGGAGAGGCCTGGATCCAGCCGCCGGGGTACATTCGCATCGTCCACAAGAACCGGGCGCAGACGCTAACCAGAGACAGGGTAAGAAGGGCCACCTCGGCCCGGGCGCCTAGCTGGAACAACGGGAGGTGGCGCTGTGGCTTAAGGCGGTAAAACACTGGCCTTGAGTGAAAAAGCTCAGAGACAGCACCCAGGCCCCGAGTTCAAGTCCCAGAACAGGCACAAGAAAATAAAGGCCATCTGCCGGGGTTTGAGGCAGGGTCCCTGGGCTCACCTCACACTCATCCGTGAGCCCGAGGTGTCTGAGCTCTTCACGTTTGGTTCTAGGATTTTCCCCTAAGGTCCACAGGTGGAGCGACAGGGTAGTGACAGGTAACCAGCAGTAGCCAGTAGCCCTGTTCAGTCCCCGCCCCGCCCCCTCACTGCCTTGCAGCCGCGACCCTGGGGGCCACCACGCGCCCACGGCTCACGCCCGGGGTCCCGTGTCCTAGGCCTTTGAGAACACCCTCAAGTCCTGGGAGGACAAGCAGAAGTGCGGCGAGCTGCCCCGCCCGCCATCGTTCTCGCTGCACCCGGAGATCCTGTCCGAGGAGGAGGCCACGCAGCTGGACCAGTTCGGGCAGGCGGCGGGGGTCCTCATTCACAGGTGCGGGGCGGGGTCGGCACCAGCCATGAGGACCGAGCCCCCCTCCGCCCGCCCTGGCCCGCCTGCTTTCCCTGGCGGTGGCTCAGGCTCTGCGTAGGTGGGGGTTTGCAGGGCCCGCCGGGGGGCCGGGGGGGCCGGGGCCGGGGCCGGGGCCCGGCGGGAGCGCACGTGCCTGGCTGTGCACAGCCCCGGGCGCCGCGCTGCCCGCCCCGCCCCCGCCTCCCACCCAGCGCCTCCCCAGCAGGTCCGGCCCCGCCTGTGCCCGCGGCCCGCCCGCCAGGGCCGCTGGCTGCCCGTTTCTTCCCCCAGCGCCGGGGCCGGGGGCCTTTGGGTTTGGAGGTGGCCCGGCAGCTCGGGCCCCCTTCCCCGGCAGGTGCTGCCTCGCTCCGCTCGTGGGGGCGTTGCAGGGCCAGGTGCCCGCGGCCCGTCCCTGGTCAGCCCCCTCGAGGCCCCGCGGGCGTTTCTGGCACGCACGGTCACAGTCCTGGCTCCGCGCGGCCCTCTTTCCCTGGCCGCCGCCCGCCGTGTGTCCTTCCCCCGGTCAGGCGCGGGAGTGGCTGGAGCACTCGGGGTTTTCCAGGTCCTCCTGCCCCCGCCCTCTCCAGGCGGTGGTGGGCTGGGGACCCTGCCTGGAAGCCTCGCTCGCTCCGGCTCACCCGGCCGCAGGCGGGGCCCGCACCTGTCCGCTCGCCCGCCCGCCCGCCCGCCCGCCCGCTCTGCTCTCCGCACGGCCCCATGGCTGCGGCCGGGGCCCGGGCTGGGCCTGCTCAGAGCGCAGCAGCAGCGCCGGGCCGCCCGTCCCCTCGGAGCCGGGCCCGCCCGGGCAGGCTCTGTGCCGTGGGCCTGGCAGGCCGGCACCTGCTCCGGGGAAGCTGCTGGTGACCCGCCGGGGCCGCCCCGCGCCCGCGCCCCGCTGACGCCCGCCCCGCCCGCCGTCTCCCCGCAGCATCCGGGAGATCGCGCAGTCGCACCGCGCCGTGGAGCAGGAGCTGGCGCACGCCGTCAACGCCAGCGCCAAGGCCATGGACCGCGTGTACGGCAGGCCCCGGGCCTCGGAGGTACGGGCTCGCCGCGGTGGGGCGCGGGCCCCGCGGGCCGGCCCCCGCCAGCCTCCGCATCTCGGTTTCCCCCAGGGGCTGAGCTGCAGCTTCGTCCTGGAGATGGTGACGAACGTCCGCGCTCTGCGCAGCGAGACGGAGCTGCTGCTGGCCGGGAAGATGGCCCTGGTATGCGGCCGCCGGGCCTCCGAGGGCCCCCTCCCCCCGTGTGGGGGCGGGGCGGGCCGTGGGGGTGCGGCGCGTGGAGGCGGGCGTCCCCCCGGGCGGGGCGGGGAGGTTCCGGGCTCGGCCCCTGGGGAGGGGGCTTCCTGGCCGGGGCGTGGTGGGAGGATCTCTGGAGGACTCGGCCTGGCGAGGCCGGCCCGGGCCTTCCACGCACTCGGCAGCCCCCCCTCCCCCAGCAGCAGTTGGACCCCCCTCAGAAGGAGCGGCTGGCGGCTGCCCTGGCCGAGATGGACCGGCAGCTCGGGAAGCTGGCCGACACGCCCTGGCTGAGCCAGCCCGCAGAGCCCGGCGACGACGAGGTGCGTGTGCGCCCCGCCCCCGCGGGAGGGACAGCCGGGGGGGGGGGGGGGGAGGACAGCCTGGAGGGGGAGGCAGAGCCTGGGAGGGACCACCCTGGGGGGGAGGTCGGGGCGGGGGGGCCAGCCTGGGGGGGAGGCAGAATGCAGCGTGCGGCGCGCACTCCGCGGGGAGACAGGGCCGCGGACCACTGGGTCGGCGTGTCCACTCCCGCGCACACGCAGCGGACAGCCAGGCCCGCCAGGCCCCGGGGCCCGCGCCTGCGGGTGGAGGGAGCCAGGAGAGGCCGCAGCCGGCCCGGGCCCAGCGAGGCGGCCCTGGGCTTCTTGCTCTTGGGCGGAGCCAGGGGGGGGGAACAGGTGACCCCGGCACCGGGCGGCAGCAGCGGGCTCCTCGGCCGGCCTGCCCCGGGAGCCTGGCGCGGAGAGACGGCGGCCGGAGGCGGCGAGCTTCTCTTGTTACTCAAACCTCTGCGGGGTCCACGCAGGCCGCGTCGCCTGCAGAGTGCGGCGACCCGAGTACGGAGGGGTGGCGTGCGTGACGCCCCAGGGACGCGGGAGCGCGCGGGAGGGCGTGGCGTGACGCTCCGGGGAGCGCGGGAGGGAGGAGCGAGAAGTCCTCGGGCCGCAGGCGCGTCCCGACAGGCCCGTGACGCGGGCGCTCTCCATGCTCGGCTGCCGTGTGGGCGCCAGCAGGCGTGGCGAGCCGAGCCCGGGGCGCCCGAGCGAGTTCCCCTGCGAAGGCGGAAGGAAGTGAGCAACGCTGGGCTTGGGTTGCGTGGCTCAAATGGCAGAGCACCTGCCTCGCCCACTCGCACAGTGCAAGGCCCAGAGTTCAAACCCCGCGTGACCACAGACAGAGCCAAACCAAAATTCCACTAAACCATGCTCCCCCCCCGCCCCCCAGTCCCCAGACCTACGCCCCGACCCGGGTAACGAGAGGAGGCAGAGTCACTCTCGTTCTGTGTATAACGCTAAAAGCCGCACTGCGGTAGGATGCGCTCCGACGGCTCTGAAAGGACAGCGGGTGGCAGAAGCCGCCTCCGGCCTGGCGGTTGGAGATGGAGTCTGGGGATGCTCGTGGCTCGGCTCGCCCGCTGCGGCTGCGCAGTGCGCTCTCAGCGCCGCTGCCCTCGGGGTTGCAGTGCGCAGTAGCGGTCGCAGCCGGACCGCGAGCGGACGCTGGGAAGGGCGGCTCGTCTCTTCCGGCCCCGGCCCCCCCCCCCCCCCCCGCCCCTGCTCCCCTGCGCATGCGCCGCTGGCTTGCCCCGCCCTCGGCCTGCCGGTCACCGGCTCACCGGCTCCGTCCCAGGATCGGGGCTGTCCCCGCCTTTCTGGGCGGCTCTCGGCGTTCCGCGTCCCTGACGGGCACACGCGCGCACACGTGGCCCCAATCGTTCTATAGGTCGTGCCTAGTGCGACTCATGGAAGTCTGCTTGCTTGGGACACCGCTCATTGCTCACTTTTTCACGCGTTTGGGAGCAGTGTGAGCTTCAACCCGCACACGCCCCTGGAGGCCGCTGCGTGCCCGGGTCGGGCGCCGGGAGGGAGCTCGGGGCTGCGGCCTCAGCTCTGCGGAAAGAGGGCGTGCAGTGCTGGTGACCGAAGTGTAGCCCCGGGCACCCGAACACAGGCCGATCCCGGCACGTGGGGGCCCGGGCAGGAGGCCTCGAGTTGGAGTTAGCCTGGGCTGCCCACCGGCCTGTCCGCCCGTCAGTCAGTCGGGCACTGGCGGCCCCGGTGGAGGGAGAGGGGTGTGTGCCTTCGCGCGCCCCTCGGATGCCAGGGCGCGTGGCCGCGCTCGGCTCGCTAACTGCTGCCTGGGCGAGAGGCGAGGGGCCTTGGGGCCTGGGGTGTAATGCTCGGTGTCCCGCTCTCCCCCGCAGAATGTGATGCTGGATCTTTCTAAACGCAGCCGCAGTGGCAAGTTCCGCCTTGTGACCAAGTTTAAAAAGGAGAAAAACAATAAGAACAAAGAAGTGCACAGCAGCCTGGGAGCCCCGGGTACCCGCCCCGCCCCGCGCGTCCCCAGCGGTCCCGGCCGGGTCCCCCGGCCTCCGCCTCCTCCCTCGGCCGCGCTGCGCTGCCCTGGGCTCGCGCCCTCCTCCCCTGGGTGCCCTGCGCGGGGGGAGTCGGTAGGGAGGCGAGAAGACGCACTCCGAGACAGAACTCTGGCCCCAGACCGTGCCGGTCCGCTGTGCCTGCTCCTGCCATGGGTGCCGACGCTGTCCGCTCATCCGGCCACGGGGATCGCGGGCGCAGAAACCAATCCACAGGACGGGTGCCCAAGGACAGTCTTCCTTTGGGCGGGCAAATTGGGGCTTACAAATCTGCCAAATTGCCCCGGGTGCAGGGCAGGCCTGCCGGGCTCGGTGTCGGGGCGGCTCCCTGGCGGGTTCTCCTCCCTTGCGTGTCTGCGGGGCTGGTGGGCTTTGCGGCGCACGCGTCTCCTGCTTGGTGCTGAGGCTGCGGTGCCCTGGGCGGGCTGCGGGCTGCGGGCTGCGCTGCCGCTCGGGTGCCGCCGCCGCCTGCGCGCGGCGGGGCGGGGCTCTCACGGCGCTCGTGCTTTTCCGTCTCCGACAGTGCACCTCTGGGGCACAGAGGAGGTGGCCGCCTGGCTGGAGCACCTCAGTCTCTGTGAGTATAAGGACATCTTCACGCGGCACGACATCCGGGGCTCCGAGCTCCTGCATCTGGAGCGGAGGGACCTCAAGGTACTGCCCGGGGCGCCCGCCCAGACCCCCGTCCCCGGCCTCGGGCGTCAGCGCCGGCTCCTGGCTCTGCCTGCCACACCCAAGTGGGCCCGGGGGCGCCTGCAGCCCGGTGCCCGGGAGCCTGCGGCCATGGGGGCGGCTGGCACGAGGCCGCCTCCCGGGCAGGCCGGGGTGGAGAGAGGGGGCCCCCGCTCGCGCCCCTGGCCCACTCTGCCCGAGACCCAGCCTCTGGGTCTTGATTCTGGCCCTGTCCAGAGAGGGCAAAGGTCAGCAGGGCCCTCGTGCCCCCTCGGGCTGGCCAGACGCAGGCTAGAATGTGCTAGAACACAGGGACGGCGGCGTGTCTGCATGGTTGTGTGCTGTGGCCACCTTGGGTGGTTCGCGCAGCGTGTGTGTGTGGGGAGCCCGGGGAGCCCCCACCCCACACCAGCGGCCCCTGTCCTCTCTGTTGCAGGACCTTGGGGTGACCAAAGTGGGCCACATGAAGAGGATCCTCTGTGGCATCAAGGAGCTGAGCCGGGGCTGCCCGGCCACCGAGGCCTAGCCTCGGCCCTGTGCGCCTGCCTCCGCCCCGCCCCTCCCAGCTGAGGCCCCGCCTCCGCCCCGCCCCTCCCAGGAGGCTGTCACGCCCCCTCCTCGGAGGCCCCGCCTCCGCCACGCCCCTCTTCAGAGGCCCCGCCTCCGAGGCCGTCTCTTGGTGCTATCCCTCTGGGAGTGACCAGAAGCCTCTGACACGCGTGACGCACGTGGGCGACGGCTCTGGGTTTTGAACACACCAACATGGCTACCTTCGCACCAACTCCTTTCCAGCCAGAGCCCGCGGGGAGGCCGAGCGCTGGGGGAGCCGCCCGCGCCCCTGCCGAGACGGCCCCGCGGCTCTGCCCCACCCCACTGGCCCACGGCGGCCACAGCAGCCACAGCAGCGTGCTCCCCGTGCCCACAGCCCCCGTGGCTCCTCACCGCCGCGTCCCGTCTGGCCGAGGCCGCCCGGGCGGCCCCAAGCCTCCTGAGCGGAGCTCGGGGCAGACAGCGGCGGCCGGCGTCGGTCCTTGTGCGGGCCGCGGCCTCGGCAGCGTGGCCGAGCGGTTTCCCGCCCGCCCTGTCAGGGACAGCGGGTGCAGAGCGCCGGGGTCCCCGGGTGGGGCGTGCTGGTGCCCTCCACGCGCCCGGGGGCAGCCGCAGTCACCCCCGTGGCCGCGGGGGACCCCTCCCTCCCCCAGGACGGGCGCTGTGGGCTTAGCCGCGCCGAGCCCGGCCGGAGGGGCACGGAGAGGGGTCGGGGCCCGCGCGAGGCGGCCAGGCGGCCCCGTGGGTGGAGGGGCCGGCGCCGCCCTCCTATTTATACTAATTTATGCCGCGGCCGCGGAGCCGGCGCCCGCGCGCTCTGTACATAGTGTGCATCGCCCTTGTACAGACGCCCCGCGTGTAAATAAAACAAGCCCGTTTTCCACTTCCCCGGCCGGGGCTCCTGTCCTCATTCCCGGCGCTCTGGCCGGACGGCGGCCGCCGCCTTCCCGGGGGAGCCGGGCAGCGCCCCCTCCCCGCGGGCCGGGACCGCCCAGGCGGCACGGGCGAGCGCGGCGCTTCCCACGGCGGGAAGGACCAGGAGCCGGCGCTGAAGCTCGTCGTCTTTTAATGAAATCCGGGCAACCGCTCACCGCTCGCCCCTCCGCCCGGAAGGAGGGGGGGAACGGTGCTAAGCCCGGGGCGCCCAGCCGCCCCCCGCCCCCACCAGGCCGCGGCGCGGCAGCCGGGCCGAGGCTCCCGGGGGGAAAGGCGGGGTTCGGGCACGCGGGGCGCTGCCGGGAGCCGGTGGACAACAGGCGACCCCAGAGAGGGCTCGGCAGCCACAGCCGGAGCACCTGGGGCCCACGGGGCCCCCGGCTCAGCGAGCACGCGGCGCGGGGGCCGGGGCCGTGCCCGGCGCGTGGCTGCACACGCGCACCCCTTCCACTCGGGAAGCCTCGTGTGCTGAGTTGAGGGCGGCCGGGCCTGGCCTGCCCCCGGCACGGCCCCCTCGCCGGCCCACGCGCGGCGCTGGCTCCTCGGCAGGGCCACTCGGGATCCCGCCCGCCCGCCGTGGCACGGGGCCGCCCGCGGTGTGAAGCGGGGAAGGGGCTGCCGTCTCCTCGCGCCTTGCACGGTGTCAGCGGAACCGGCCGCGTGTTCTGCACGGCCCCCGCCACTGCGATGGCGCCTGCGGGTGGCGCCCGGGAGCCGGCGTCCCGGGAAGGGCGCGGTGGGCGCGGGGAGGTGGGCGCCCGTCTGGGTCGTGCGCCCCGCACGTCTGAAGGATGCCTCGGGACCCCCGGTGGCGCTGGGGACGGCGGCCCCCGCGGGGCTATCCGAAGCTCCCCACGCGGATGGACAGCGCAGCTTCGGGGCCTCGGGGCTGGGCGGGCGTCGCCGCGCCGGGGAAGAGGTCGCTGCCGTGCGCGCGGAGGGCTTCGCGGCTGCGGGAGACACGGCGCGTCACTACCCGCGCCGAGGGAGGGGCCGGGCGCGAGGGGCCGTCGCGTGGACCCGCGAGGGGCGGGCCGGCCCCCGCCACGCGGCCTGCCCCCCACGCCGGGCCCTGTGCGGCCGGCTGGGGCACTTCTCGGTGGCAGTGCGGCGGGCACGGGTGGGGGGGACACCGCACACCCCGCTCCGCACGCGGGTGCCCGCCGCCGGCAGCCGGCTTCCTTGGGTCCACCCGCCGAGGCTGGCCTGGGGCCCGGGCCCCCCGCCTGCACGTCCCACGTGCTGGGCTACACGACTGCACCATCGCCCGGTGGAGCCCGCGCGCCGACAGACACCCGGGGTCGGGGTCGGGGTCGGGGTCGGGATCGGGACCCGGGCGGGAGGGCCCGAGGCCGCGGACTGAGGGGCCCAGGCCGCGGAGGACCCTGGCGGAAGGTTCTAGAACTAGACAAGCGCAAAGGCGCAGACAGCAAGCCGGCCGAGCGGACCCCGCGGGGACCCCGGGGTCCGCGAGGGTGGCGTCCCCCGCTCACCCTTCCCCCTCCGCCCCGTGGCCCGCGGATTTGGAGCGGAGGGCGGCCGGGGTCGAGGGCGGGGTCGAGGGCGGGGTCGAGGGCGGGGGCGAGGGCGAGGGCGAGGGCGAGGGCGGGGGCGGGGGCGGGGGCGAGGGCGGGGGCGGGGGCGAGGGCGGGCCTTTACCTCTTCTTCCTCCCCAGCGCCTGCTGCCTCTGCCTCTCCTTCCCCAGGTCGTCCCCGGCCGTGCCGAAGTCCTCGTCCTCGTCCAGCAGGAGATTCTGCGTGGGGACGGGTGGTGAGGGGGTGGGCGCCCGCACGCGGCGGCGGGGACCGAGCCCCGAGGGCGGGACGTCCACACGCCGCCGCCCCCCGGCCGGCGCGCCCGGAGCCCGGGCCCCACCTTCACCCCGATGACGTCGCCGTCCTTCAGGTAGTAGGGCGCCCCCTGCAAGTTCTCCTGCTTCTTCTTCTTCTTCCTTCTGGCGACTGGCTGATTCTGTAGGACGGTGTCTCAGGTGAGCAGAGCTCAATCTCACGCTGCGTGCGTGCGTGCGTGCGTGCGTGCGCGTGCGCGTGCGCGTGCGCGGAGGGCGCCTCCGGGGTTTGGGCCGGGGTCTCGCGCTCGCTCGCTTTCCGCGGACGCCCAGCCCCGCCCGTGGCCCTGCAGGCCGGGCCCCCGCCACTCACCCAGCTGGATATGGGGAGCCACTCGAACCTCTCGGGGAAGTACTTGGCGATCTCCATCTTGTCCGCGGGCAGCGCGTACGCGTCGGCCACCGTCTGCCGGAGCGAGGCCGCGGTGCAGCCCCGCGCCGCGTCCCACACCACGTCCACGGCCGGCGCGTAGGCGCGCTCCCCGGGCACGCGCAGCCGCGTCCTCAGCAGCAGGTCCCGGGGGCTGCGGCGGGAACGCGGGCGCCGGGGTGAGGCCCCTCCGCCGCCCGCCGCCCACGCCCTCCCCCCTACGCCCCCCAGCAGGAGTCTGCGCGCATGCGCGGGGGGGGGGGGGGCGAGGAAGGACGGGCGCACTGCCACGCGGGGCTTGCTTACAACAAAGATGGCACGGGGTACTGGACGTGTGTGGGGGGGGGTACTGGGGTTGGAACGTGGGGACCACGTGTGTGTGTGGGGGGGTACTGGGGTTGGAACGTGGGGACCACGTGTGTGGGGGGGGTACTGGGATTGGAACTTGGGGCCCACGTGTGTGTGTGGGGGGGTACTGGGGTTGGAACTTGGGGCCCACGTGTGTGGGGGGTACTGGGGTTGGAACGTGGGGCCCTCCGCCTGAGCCACGCCCCGGGTCCTTTTTGCTTGTAGCACTTTCATCAGGGCGGGTCTTGGCCCCTGGCCCTCCGAGCCTCTGCCTTGGGCGTGGCCGGGCTGTGGCCTGGCCCCATGGCACTAGCCGGACAAACACACTCCCGGGACACAGGGCACCCGGAGCGCAGGGCGGCACTGCTGGGGGGGGGGGGGAGCCCACTCGGGCGTGTGCCGGGCGTGCCACGTGCAGCACAACTCACCCCAAGCTTTCCTCCTTCTGAAGAGCCTCCAGGCAGATCTCAGCTCTCCGTCCCAGTTTGTATTCCCTGACAACGGTAAGTAAGGGAACAGAATGGCGCCTACGCCACTCAACTTCCTCCCCCCCCCCCCCCCCGGCTTTTTCTTTAGGGCAAGAATTGCACCTGCAAACAGTGTTAGCAACCAGGAGTGTGCAAGGGGCACCTGCGAGGATGCTAAGGGCTGAAGAAATGCTGCTTTCCCCAGCGGGAGCTGGATCTGCCCCCCACCCCCCACCCCGCACCCGGCCCAGTCCCGCGCCCCAGGAGACGCCCGCCCCAGCGCGGGAAGCTGGAGCTGGCCCGGGGCCCCGGGAGCGAGCAGGGCCGCTTCCCTCGCCCCCCCCCCCCTGCGGCGGCGGGGCGGGGCCGGGCACCCACCGGAGCTGCTGTCGGTCCGAGCGCAGGAGCCTGCCGGGGCGCCTGCCCTCCACCGTCCAGGCTCTGAGGAAGGCGGGGGACCGCAGGGCCAGCTCCGCGGCAGACGGCAAGGCCATGGCCTGGACAGAGAAACAAGACATTTCCCCGGTGACCCGGGGCCCTCGAAAGGCGGGGGCCGCGCTACGCGGGGACGGCGGGGCCGGGCGCCTGCGGGCCGGGCCGCCCCGCGGCGAGCTGCGCTCCTTTCTCCGGACACGCCTGGGTCAAAGGCCTGGCTCACTGGCTCCAGACGAGGCCCCGCGCCCGCCCCACCGGCGCCATCCGAGAGCAGGGGCCGCGTGCACGCCCCCGCCCCGGGCGCGCGCGCACCGCACCCGTCTGCACGCTCCGGACCCAGAGCGGGGTCCGCTGCTCCTCCCCGGTCTTCCGGGCGCCCCGCGCCTCTGCGGGGGGCCGGGGCGGGGCTCGGAGCTGCCGGGCCCACCTCGCTCCACCCCCACGGGCACCGGCCACCTGGGGCGCCTCCGTCGGGCTGGGCGCCAGCGCGCCAGGGGCCGGCGGCTTCTACCCACGCCGTCCACCTGCCGTCCACCTTGCGCGGGAGAGAAAAGCACCCTGCTCCCGGGGAGCGCGGCCCGCACGGCGGCCTTCCCTTCCCCGCGGCCCGACGGGACACGTCACGCACGGATCACCACGGCACACAAGGACGCAACTACGGGGGTGCGGGGAATGCCTCCCGGAGGCGCCGCAAGCCGGGTCGCCCTGCGGTCCGGAGGGACACGAATCGCCTCAGCCCCGCTCGAGCCCGGCAGGCCTGTGGGCGCCGTGGGTGGGAGCCACGCGCGCCCGCGGTACTTACCCCTGCCCATGGCATGTAACAAATGCCATAGCAGAGCCGACTGTGCGGGGGAAAGGAAATAGAAGAGCGCGTTAACGTCTGGCCGCAGAGCCGCGTCGGGGAGGGGCGGGCGCCGCAGGAGGAAGCCTGACCTGCCACTTGAGCTCCGCCAGCGTGGCGTCCTCCGCCGTCTCCACGTCGCCCAGCAGCACGAGGCCCACGTCCGCGGGCGCGGGGGGCGCGGGGCCACCTGCAAGAGCAACCGTCACGGCTCGGCCTCGCGTCCGGAGTGATGGGGGGGGGGGGAGAGCAGACGCGGGGTGTCCATCACGAGCCAGCCCCGGGGAGCGCGCACGCCCGGTGAGGACCCCCAACAGCGGGATTCCTGGGGTGGGGGGTGGAGTGGGGGCCGTCACGGGCCTGGCACGCTGCGTGGCACCGGGCAAAGGGCAGCGACTGTGGAAGGAAAGAAACTGAGCAGGAGGCCTTCCACGTAGGCTGAGGAAGGGGAAAACCCAGAGTACTCTCGCTCTCCGTGAAAACTGATCAAGATTTCAATTCACAACATCCTCACTCATTTTTGCCTTCATTAGCCATCTTGGTTTACTGCAAAGAAGCTACAAGCTGAGGCTGGGGATATGGCCTAGTGCCAAGAGTGCTTGCCTCGTATACATGAGGCCCTGGTTTCGATTCCCCAGCACCACATATACAGAAAATGGCCAGAAGTGGCGCTGTGGCTCAAGTGGCAGAGTGCCAGCCTTGAGCAAAAAGAAGCCAGGGACAGTGCTCAGGCCCTGAGTCCAAGGCCCAGGACTGGCCAAAAAGAAGCTACAAGCTGACTCTACATCAATCAAGGAAAATAGCTCTGTGCACACGTGGCTCTGTGTCTCACGACCCCACAGACTGGCACTACCCGAAACACATTTCCACGGAATTCTAGAAAGTGAAACACTTTTACCGCGGGTCACATAGGTATGCTGCCCAAAATGCCCCTTTTACCACGGTGGAGAAATGTGCTGATTGAGCATGCTTTTTATGTCCGTATCCAACGCGATAGGTAATTGTTATTTCTGTCACCTAGGCTTATGGACCCAACTAAAATGAGTCGATGCCAGTGTTACAGCTGGCTTAACATACTACTCTATACGATGTGTGTGTGTGTGTGTGTGTGCACGCGCGCGCCGGCGTTTGCTGGCACTGAGGCTTGAACTCGGGGCCTTATGCTCTCAATCGGTTTTGTTTACACGTGGCTGGTGTTCTACCACTTGAGCCAAGGCCTCCAGTCCAGCTTCTTTTAGCTGACTAAGTGGAGATAAAGTTACACAGAGTTTTGGGTTTTTTGCCTGGGTTGGCTTCAAACTTCAATCCTCAGATCTCAGCCACCTGCATGTGGGGATTTGACAGCTGGCTCACTAAAACGCATCCTGATCAAAATGACCCCTTGCTTCCTTCTCTATGGCTCCCATCTCCAAGCACTAATGATCCCCAGGGCCCTGCTTACTATCCTAGGCCACAGCAGTGGGGCTTTGCCATCCACATAACCGCTAGATCAGAAGCCAGGGCTGAGGCTCCTCAAAAAAGCTAACAGACGATGCCCAGGCCATGAGTTCAAGCCCAGAACTGGCACATACACACAAACGAAGATGCACTGTGCTCACAAACTGAAACCGTTTTGTACAATTAAAAAGAAAACATTGTGTAAAAGGCATTTAGAAAACTATCATAAATTGTTAGTCCTGAAACCTTTTTCTCCCTCCCTTCTTTCTTGCTTCCTCTCTTCCTTGGTTCCTTTCCTCTCTCTCTCTCTCTCCTTCCTTCCTTTCTCCTCCCCTTCTTGCTTTTTCTCTTCCTTCTTCTCCTTCCTTCCTCCTTCCTCCTTCCTTCCTCCCTCCTCCTTCCCTTCCTTCCTTCCTCCCTCCCTCCCTCCCTCCCTCCCTCCCTCCCTCCTCTTCCTCCCCCCCGCCCCCCCCCCGCCCCGTGGTGGCTTTATTGAGCTTTCACCACAGGGCATGCGTAGGAGTGCACATTCCTACGGATGGTGCAGGCAGGCCATACAAACCAATTTCCAGCCACACACTAAGTGGGAAGAGCTCTGCTTCCCAGGGTAGAGCAGCCGGACTGGCCCTGGCAAGCCCACACAGAAGACGCGATGACTTTCAACCTTCTGTGTTTCACCCGAGTGTTTTGGCTGACTCTCAGAGCAGAGGGGAGCTCGACTCTGGCAGCTGCCACCCGTGGCCTCACCTTGGGTGGAAGTATCTCTCCAGCTGCCGCCTTGAGAAGTGGTGCAGTGCCCCGATGGCCCCGATGGCCCCCAGGGTTGGTACCACCAGACGGGCACCTTCAGGAATCCCTGGAGAACAGAGCATTTAAACTGCTGTGACGCACACGTGGAGTCTTCACCTTCACTTCCATGCAGTGAAAAAGCTTGACACAAAATGTTCTTCAATTTATTATTTTTCTTTCTAGAATTTTGTTTGGGGGTCAGTTATAGGGCTTGAACTGGGCCTGGGCACGGTCCCTGAGCTTTTTCGCTCAAGGCTGGCGCTCTACTACTTTGCACCACAGCTCTACTTCTGGCTTTCTGGTGGTTAATTGGAGATAGGAGTCTCACATACTTGCCCAAGCTGGCTTTGAACCACGATCCTCAGATCTCAGCCTCCTGGGTAGCTAGGATGACCGGTGTGAGCCTCCAGTGCCCAGCTCCTTCTAGGTTTACTAACTGCCGTAAGTTATATATTTATTGTTTTTAAAATAAAAGATAGAAGTAATAAAAATCAGCCTTTGAATGCCTAGAATGCACAGAATGCGTAGAAGCATGAAGAACTACAAAGTCCTTTCCAGACACGCTACACCCTACTTCTGGTTGCTGAGGTGCTGCTGGCACAGTCCTGCAGGCTCAAGGGGCTCCATGGACAACCAAGGAGCTTGCAGCCTAGTACCCAAGTTGGCTTCCATAGGAGACATAGGAAGGGAACCACTGTCTCAAAGGCACCCTGCAATTCCAGCCTCACTTACTTAGCTGCTTCTTCCCATTCCTTTCCTTACCAATAAAGAAACTCAGTGGATTTATTAAGAAAGAAAAGCTAGTACAGTCATTTCCAACAGAGGATGAGAATGTACAAATAACTGTACAATATTTAAAATACCTACTTTAAAAGATTCATATTTCAGGCTTTCTGATCACCATTGGTGAAAATGAACAAATATGCAACCTCAACTCAGCTAAATACATATAAATCCAAGCAACAAAATGAGGGACAGGGCTGGGGATATGGCCTAGTGGCAAAGAGTGCCTACCTCATATACCTGAAGCCCTGGGTTCAATTCCCCAGTAAAAAGAATCCAGGGACAGTGCTCAGGCCCAGAGTACAAGCCCCAGGACTGGCAAAAAAAATGAGGGACAAAGGTCTGGCTCAAGCGGTGGAGCTCCAGGCAAGCAAGCAAACTGAGCAAAAGCCAAACCAAAACAACAGAAAAACAAAAACAAAATTCCACTCCCCCCCCACCAGCAGGATGTAAAAAGCATAAAGTCTAACAATAGACATTCCATGTTGGTGCAAATTTGAACTCTTTTATAAGATGTAATGGAAATCGAAACTGCTCTAAGAGCTTTGGCTCAAGCTGTACAAATGTAAATGATTCAAGTAAGTTTTTTGAACCAGACATTCCATATTTAGAAATTTACCTCTGATACATATGTGCCATGAGATGCAGGCTTATTCATTCAACAACTTCTATGGGGGCAAAAACTATGACCCAACCTCACGGTACTGCTTCAGAAAGTTTGCTATGCTATAGTAGGCCATAATTATTGGTGGGAAATTTTAGTTCTAGCTGTTTGTCCTGTAGATATACTCATATATACAAAGACAGCACACGCATACATATTTACAATATTAATGCGCAATAGGTAAGCTATGGGCTTGGGGAGCTAGCTCAGTGCTGTGTGCAAGTCTGGCGTAAGGAAGGCAGGCCATGGCTTCAATCCCGATCCCTGCAAACAGGGCACCTGCCATGTATACATGGGGTGGCTGGCACGTGTACACGGGGTGCCTAGCATGTATACGCAGGGTGTCTAGCATGTGTGTGTGTGTATACATATACGTATATACATATACATATATAGGGTATCTAGCATATATATATATATGTAATCTTTTGTGCAAAGAGAAAGAAATATCCACATTTAATTTTATGTAAGAATGTAGGAAGGAAATATTTCTAACTGGCAGGATTTTGACAAAGTTTTCTATTCCTTTTATGACTCTTTGTGTTTTTCCATTTTTCCATGATAGTGATCGTCTCTGTAACTAGAAGACCATAGCTGTTACTTACAGAAAGTCTACTTAGAAGAAAAGCTTACCGGAGCAGGGAGTTTTCCTTCCATTAGAAGCAAAGTATCTCCAGAACATATCTTAAGTTCTTTCAGTGTTGCATCCTGGGAATAAAGAAAAAAATTTTTTTTTTGTTATTTATGACTTCTGAAAGGAACAAAGAAACCATTGGATCTTTTCTATGCCTCTATCACCTAGTCAAGAAGTAATAAAGCAGTGGGCTGGGAATATGGCCTAGAGGCAAGAGTGCTTGCCTTGTATACATGAAAGCCCTGGGTTCGATTCCCCAGCACAACATATATAGAAAACAGCCAGAAGTAGTGCTGTGGCTCAAGTGGTAGAGTGCTAGCCTTGAGCAAAAAGAAGCCAGGGACAGTGCTCAGGCCCTGAGTTCAAGCCCAAGACTGGCAAAAAATAAATAAATAAAAATAAAACCAGGATAATATTATATATTAAATAGTGGATATAAATCATTAAGGATCATAAAAGATCTGAGGAAAGGGAAATCTGAGAAAGAATAAGAGACTAATTTATGAAAGACAGAATTTGAGTGACATCTAAACAGAAGGGTCAGATTTGCGAAGCGGGAGGAAACAAGAGAAGAGGAGGAACCTGTCTTGAACAAAAGGGCAAGGGCAAAAGGCCAAGCTGACGACGCACATGGCTTGTCTGGCTCAGAGCGGGGAGGGCCCTCAGGTTGGAGAGGGTGGGAAGTGAGACTGGACTGGAGGGTGGGCGCACGCTGACTTGGGACATGGGGACAGAAGCGCAGGAGCCCCTCCTCCCGGCCGCGGCCATGTGCAGGACACACTGGAGTGAGGGTTGTCAGCTGGGCCCAGGGAAGCCGCTGTGGTAATTCAGGCAGGACACGGGGCTGGAAGAAGGAGGCCGGCAGGGGAAAGGGTGAGGGAAGGGACGAAGAAGCCGGCAGGCCCACCAAGGCCGAAATGAAATCGCAAGAAGGAAAGATAAGTAGGTAAGCCGCAGTTTACTCTGACAAGAGTACAATGGAAAAGACAGAGGGCAAACCTGGGCGCGGAAGCTAGTTTTGAGCTGGTTATCAGATAAATTGTTTAATACTGGTTTGGGAATTACTTGTGAAGGCAATAGTCAGGTATGGTGGTTCACATGTATAATCCCAGTACTAGGGAGGCTAAGGCAGGGGGCGGCAAGTTCAAGACCAGCCTCAGCTACACAGTGAGGTTCCTGCTCAAAAAAAAAAAAAGTCTTCTTAGTCTAGGAAGTCAAGTCTTGGGAGACGGAAGGTGGAGCTCTCCTGGTGGGGCTGCCCACAACTCTCTCAGCTTGCTTCCAGAGCTTCATCGGACCTCTGTGCAAAGCCATAGGTGTGGACGACAAGATCTGGCACTACGGTGGACCAACGAAAAGACTAACTAGGTCTCAACTACCCTCTGATAGAATGGCTTCTTGGACTACCCTAAGCGTAGGCCCAGAGCCTACGTAACTCGTTGGTAAGATGAATTCTGCCATCTTATAGAGAAAGTCTGAGATCAGAATACCGAGGTCAAAAATTCAGTGTTCAAATGCTGTCCTGAGTCCAAACATGGTTTGTTCTGTGGCGTTCTCGCTTCCTAGTGAATTCCTGGGTCATGTTTTTGTTCTTCCTCTGATCTGAACAATTATCATGCCCTTCCAATGTCTGCCTCCAAGCTGGGACTTGCCCTCTATCTGAAAGCCACGGTCAGAAAAAGTAAAAAAAAAAAAAAGACCCATTCACGTCTTTCTGTGTCCCACAAGAACAAACATTTTCTCTGCAATTTCTCCCTATGCCTTGTGAAGGGGAAATCCTGTAGGAAAATACCATCCCGCACAAGAGGGCAAGGGCGGGGAAAGCCTCACCTCTTCACACAGAGGCTCCCCGGCTTCATAGCACCAGTCCATTCTCCGCAAGTGCCACGCGTCTCCTGTGAAGGAATGCAGGGTATGTCATTGCACTATGAGCCTTCTGGATAATCCAACAGCAAAGGCATCATTGTCGTCGTCGTAGTCATCATCATCATCATCATCGTCATCATCATCATCATCATCATCATCATCATCATCATCGTTTGCGCCCGTCCTAGGGCTTGAACTCAGGGCATGGACAGTGTCCTTGAGCTTTTTTTTTTTTTTTTTTTTGCTCAAGGCTAGCACTCTACCACTTGAGCCACAGCGCCACTTTCAGTTTTCTGGTTGGCTAACTGGAGAGAAGAGTCTCATGGACTTCCCAGCCTGGACTCACTTTGAACCACGATCTTCAGACCTCAGCCTCCTGAGTAGCTAGGACAGCAGGCGTGAGCCACAGGCGCCTAGCCATTAATTATTATTAAGTAAATTAACTCCTACAGAACATGAAGAAAGTTAAGTTTTCTCCCTAAGTTGGTAACTTTTCTCTCTTTCACCAAAAACTTGTGAATAAAAACTGTATTTGTATGCTTATTTGTAAATAAAAACACCCGTTGATATTCCACATTGACTTTGCATCTTTTGTATTTATAAGCACACACACTGCCCCTGTGCAATACACGTATGTGTGCATGTGCACACACAGCCTCTTTCTGCAAGCCTTAGCAAGTTTACTTTGTTGTCTTCACTGAAGGCGTATGTCCATATTGCCTAGTATTCCTACCTATTCGGCGGCTAATCTAACAAAAATACAGCACGACTACTTCCCAAAGATCATAGGGGTGAATATCTGTACACAATAAATACATTTCAATAAGATTTCTGTTTTTCAGTATACTTGCTACATTGGAGAAATTAACGAAAGGTATTGTTTTTACATAGCAAGAAAGCAGGGTGAAGGAAAAGTAAGAAATACTAGCTATTTAGCCATATTTATCAACAGATAACACACCTTTCCCCTACCAAGAACATCTAAAATAAACAGATTTCTTACTTATCTCCATGAGCCCATCTTTGTACCCTTCCTTGTGGATCCTCTCTAGTCACTAGTTCTAGTTTTAAATACAGTGAGATTTACAAAACTACATTTAAAAACTAATGTAAGCACTTGTAGAAAGCACGCACACGTTGCTCTAAATCCTCCGAGCCCAGCCCAGCATGGTGGTGAGGCGCTGGGCGGAGACAGTGGCTGCTGGCCAGCCTCCGAGCAAGCAGGCTGAGGGTCCTTGGCTGCCAGTGGGAATGGCTGGGGTGGGGGGACAGAGGGACGGCCATGCCCCCCTTCCCCCCCCCCCCCCCCCCACCGGCAGGCACACTGCCAAAGGCTAACTTCCCCTTCCAGGTATGGAAGCTGGCCTCCGTGTTAACGCAGTGTGAGGCCAGCAGAGGGCGCTACAGACAGCAGCACGGGGCCACCAACTGCACTGAGATCATGAAATTACCCTGGACCTCGAGTTCTCATCCTAGTACATTTCCTAATCTACAATACAAAGACACTGACACGAAACAGGATGCACTGAAATTCTCAATTCATGATTTTAAAAGTTAGTGAAAGACCTAGGTACTTAGGAGTGCCATACATCTTTTGTCTTTCTTTTATCTACTGGATCCTACCTAGATGATCCTTATTTAGACTTCATCGGTCATTACTTTTCTTTTTAGTTTACGGGTAAGGAAACAATCCACTAGGGCAATATAGAAAGTAACTTTTTGGCCCCCAGTCTATACTTCTCCCCACAGCCCCAGGAAAGAAGAAAGTCTGAAAAAGCAGCTGAGCAGATGTAGTCTCAGACCTTGACAGGCTGAGGCAGGAGGCTCGTGAGCTAGAGATGGATCAGTCTGGGCTACATAGAGAGAGCCTGTCTCAAAAAGAAAGAAGCCTGAAACGTTTTCATTAGGCTTAAGAATGCAGATAAGATTAAAACATGATTATGTCATAGGAAATAACTTACCTGACAGACCCGATTTCTTCAGCATTATCTTTAAACACTGCAAAAAATTATGTGCACCATTAGCTTTCTGTTTCTGAGTTACAGTATGAGAAATACCTTTTTCCCAAGGAATCAAGCAAGCCTGTGCGTGTGTGCGCGCGCGTGTGTGTGTGCATGCGTGTGTGTGTGTGTGTAGAGTGCAGGGGGACGGAGTGATGTCTGTTATCCTAGTTATTTAGGAAATTGAAAAATGGGAAGATTGTAAATTTGAGGCCAGCCTGGTCACAGAAGTTTGCTGGACCCTGATCCAAACCACAGTGCAGTGCAATGGTGTGCATGGGACATCCTGAGCTACCCCTGTGTTCAGGGGATCACTGATCTGACATCCTGAGCTACCCGGGAGGCTGTGTTCAGGAGATCACTGATCTGGGACATCCTGAGCTACCCGGGAGGCTGTGTTCAGGAGATCACTGATCTGGGACATCCTGAGCTACCCGGGAGGCTGTGTTCAGGAGATCACTGATCTGGGACATCCTGAGCTACCCGGGAGGGCTGTGTTCAGGAGATCACTGATCTGGGACATCCTGAGCTACCCGGGAGGCTGTGTTCAGGAGATCACTGATCTGGGACATCCTGAGCTACCCGGGAGGCTGTGTTCAGGAGATCACTGATCTGGGACATCCTGAGCTACCCGGGAGGCTGTGTTCAGGAGATCACTGATCTGGGACATCCTGAGCTACCCGGGAGGGCTGTGTTCAGGAGATCACTGATCTGGGACATCCTGAGCTACCCGGGAGGGCTGTGTTCAGGGGATCACTGATCTGGGACATTCTGAGCTACCCGGGAGGCTGTGTTCGGGAAGATCACTGATCTGGCAAATCCAGGCAGAAAAGTCCCCAGGACTCCATGTCAGTGGAGGGAATCTGGATGTGGTAATGCACCTATCAACCTGACAACTACACATTTTTTTTTGTTTAGTCGTAGGACTTGAACTCTGGGCCTGGGCGCTGTCCCTGAGCTCTTCAGCTCAAGGCTAGCGCTCTGCCACTTGAGCCACAGCGCCGCCTCCTCTACCTGACAACTACAGGAGGCCTAAGGACTGCAGCTCAGGCAAACCTGGGCAGGAAACGAGAGCTTATCTCAAAAATAACCAGCACAAACCAGGGCTGGAGGCATGTCTCTGTGGCAGAGTGTGTGTCTAGTAAGCATGATGCCCTCAATACAGGCAAGAGAACAGTATTATTTATGACCAAATGAGGCAAAATGCAATGGTAATCTAGTTTAAGAATCCCAGTAGGTCTTCCAGAGTTCAAGCTCCTGGCCCGCGCTCTCTGATGAGTACTTGCAATTCTTGGAGGTGCGCTATGGAAACCCACCCCCAGCATCTCCAGAGGCCAGCCTCGGCCACCCCTGCACCCCACGCCAGTGTCACAGCCAGCAAAAGAGGGAATCACTTACGTCTCTCACAGAGCGCGTTTCTTCTACTATGACCTCCATTTCTATACCCGGCTGAATGTCAGACCCCAGAGCAAAAAACAGGAACAGCTAAGGGCAAAGCAGAAGTGTGAATGAAACTTACCCTGAATTAAAAAAAAACCAACCAACTTTTTTTTTTTTTTTTTTTGCAGTGCCAGAGTGCTTGAACCATGCCCCGAGGCCCTGAGTTTCTATGCATGTATGATTTACTCCCACAAAGTAAATATTAATAAGATATTAAAAATGATTAAAACCCAGGGTGCGGGTGCAGTAGGCTCAAGGCCATGCGTTTGTTCCCAATACTGCATGAACCAGCAAGACCCCCAAAGCACGTAAAAACAAGACTACGTCCAGTGTCACAATTGAAGCAGGAACCTCACCTGCTGAGAAATAGAAAATGCCTCCTCGCCAAGGCGTTACTCCTGGTAAACCTCTCCCAGATAGCAGTCCCTTGCCTATGCGCCCGTCCTGGCCCTGGCCGTGGAAGGCACAGGAGGCGGCCGGGGCAAAGACGCGCGCAGTCCAGCGCTGGTGATGCTGCATGGCCCGTGAGGATGTTATAAAGATAGAAACAGCTCTCACCAGGACAGAAGTCCCCTCCCTCCAATCGGCTGCACAGTGGGGTCTTTTCTCAGAGCCACGTGGGGCGATTTCTCCTCTCTTTCCTTCTGAAGCAGAGCACTGCTTTTTTTGTCCTCTTGTTTTCAGGGCTCTGCTAGACACACCACACTGGCCTCAAACTTGCAAAGCACACCAAGCTGAACCTCTACCTCCTAAGTGCTGGGATTACAGACATGTGCCACCATGCCTGGTTTTATAGCATTTTCGATTTAAGGATTTCACATATTATAATTCCTAAGACTCCAGAGGAAAAATGCAAATGTCCTCATTCTCTTGCTCTCTCACTAATTCCGGCCTCACTGCTCATGGCTGCCTTCCTCCCAGCTTGTCCTGCACTGCTGTTTGCTAGAGCTCAGGGAAGCACATTGGAGGGGCAGGTGGCAAGCCTACCTTGCCTTGACACAGTGACAGTAAGGCTGCTATGGTGACTTTGGGACTGTAATAAAAGTTTACTAATTAGGTAGGGCTTCCAGCAAGGATTGCCCCTGGGGTATTGAAAATGAATCCCGACGGACAATGAGAAAGGACAGCTGCTGTGAAAGTATCATGTTGTTGCAGAGAATAATTTTAAGTTCAAAACCAGTATTTCAGTACACGTGCAATGTCACTCACTGTTAAATTATCTTTAGCAGCACGAAAGAGCAAACAGCAGCATTGCTGGCTACAACTGCGGGAGGTCATAACCATCAGAAGTGCGTGCCGTAACTGCGCACATCTGGACGTGCTCTTCGGGATCTATGGAATTCTCGCTCTTGTGGTCACGCAGCCTTACAGATAACTCTTACCCACGGATTCTTAGAGAAAAGGAACCTCATGCATAAGGGTCTAGCAGGATCACGCATTTAGGTAGAGAGCAACACCGGCACATTCCTAACATACAACTTCAGGGCAAGATGGAGGAAAACCTTTAGAGACAGGAGCATTTCTGGAGGTGCCCTAATCATACCTGAGAGGGAGTCGGTGCTTTTCCAAGACACAGCGCCAGTGGGCTCCCCATCCTCACCTCTGCCTCCTTCAAGGTGGCCTTGTCTGGCACTGCAAAGACATGCGGCAACACGTGAGTGCTTCCAATCCCGCCTCCCTCTGCCAAACGACAGACTGAAGGTAGTCTTCCTTTGACAATCAGGAAGGTCATGGAATCAGGAAGCATGACTGCAAGCACTCGGGAAGCTGAGACCGGACTGTGAATTTGGGGCCAGCAAGGGAGCTGGAGGCCAGTTCTTAGATTATAGAAAGCCAAGAACAGGAAAAAAAAAAATTAAGAGGGACTAGCTTGTCACTCCATGGTAGAGCATGTGCTTAGCATGTCCAAGGCAAGGCCCTGGGTTGCATCCCTAGCAATGCTACACTAACAGATTTTCACATACTACCCTCCCAAAAAGTTAAGAAAGAAGCCAGCTAGCTGTGATGGCTCACACTTGTATTTCTACTACTTGGCAGGATGAGATTGGGAGAATTGTGATTGATGCCAGCACAGGCAAAAAAGTTTGCAAAATGCCAATAAAAAGCTAGGTTCAGTAGCATGTGCCTATCACCTCAGCTAAACGGGAATTATAAATAGGAGGATCACGGTCCAGGCTGGCCTAAGCAAAAAGCAAACCCTATGCTAAAAACAACAAAAGCACCCATGATAGACCTTTGAAGTTACAATAGAGACCGCCAACAATAATTCGTCTCCATGACTAATCAGATGTGATGACAAGATGTGTTTCGGAGGTGAGAACCAAAGATGTCCATGACTGGCATGACTATAAGATGAGTAAAACAGGCAGAGGAGCCTAGGAAATAAGCTAAAAAGACACAGCTAGGCTGGCACAAAGCAAGGCTGGCAAGTCAGGTGAGTGCTTCGTTCCAGCGACGGGGTTGCTATGGGAGTCCAGATGAAATATGCTCACAAACCAGTTTCCTAAAGGTCATTTAAGCACATTTGGTATTGGAAACCATTATTTAAGGCAATGGTGTTAAGAAAGATGGATTATCTGAGCAGTTATTCACTCTTGGAAGCTGTCACAAAGATTTACCTGGACAAAGAAGCTTCCCGTTCCTGTCAATAGGTCTCAAGCAACTGTTCTCAGCTACAAAGAAGAAGAAGCTGGTTAGGGCACTAATAGAAGAACACTGAGGAATGCTCTACTCTGCTAATTAGAAGGAAGATGCAATAGGCTAAAAAAAAAATCAGCTCCAGCTGATTACAGGTATCCGCGGCGGCATACACCTGTGATCCCGTAATCCCAGCACTCAGGAGGCTGAGGCAGGAGGACCACAAGCCAGCCCCACAGTGAGCTGCAACTGAGAACTCCCCCTCCCAACAGTGAAAACCACCACAAGAACCAAAACCAAGTCTGAGCAGTTTGCACTCTGCACAGTTAAGCTGTAAATATACAATTTTAGCCAGAGAGAGAGAGAGAGAGTATGTGTGTGTGTGTGTGTGTGTGTGTGTATGTGTGTGTGTGTATAATCACAATTGGTCTATGACTTCTAAGTTTTTTTGTCACAATTCTCTAAATATATATATATATCTATAGATAGATATAGATATATATAGATACATATATATATATATATATAGAGAGAGAGATATGAAAGTAAAGAACAAAGCAGTAAATGACCCACTTATTTAAAACACCAGAGGCTAAGAACTGGGTGTCTTGTCCAGGCAGAGTGCGTACCAAGCATAGGCTAGGAAGGGCTGGCTTTTCCTCATGCCACCATGGATGGCATGGGGCAGGCCTTTTTCCCGGCAAGGGCTCCTCCTTCCTCTGGGCTCAGATCAGCTTCCGGCGTGACCTTTTGTGCCCTCAATGTCACGAACTACCTCTGACAGCCCCTTTCATGCCAGGTCTTTAACGGCACCTTCATGGAGGCCATCAGGGTCATTTCTTTGGGTGTTTTTACCGTTGCCGCCTCCTCCACCTCGTGTGGGTTAGGGCACCTTCGGGAAGTTCTCTCTTGAGTGACACAAGTGTCTACTTCCCTGGAGATAGCAGCCGCTTCGCCAGCTTCTTACACGTCTACCTGTGTGGGTGTTTTCTACCTTGGCCAACACTGTTTCTACTGCACATTCTTCTAACACATTGCACCACACGCACGTGATGGAGGAAAGGAGGCATCACAACTACACATGTGCGATGTGTGTGCTGAGCTGTGTAAGAGGCCCACAGAGGACGCCAGCCATGGCGTGTGTTTACTGAGGCTGACCTGTGCAGGGCCGGCTGGTGGGTAGCCGGTTCATTGACTCGCAGCACACTGTGGCTGGGATCCATTGTTATCTCACTAAACAATGCTGATGAGATTCATGCATAGTCCAAGTCTTCTTATATTTCAACTGTAGGGTGATTTTATGCATAGCCAAGGAATTTGGGGCAGAATTGACTATTTCTGAACATGCAGATTCCTGAGTGGGGGAAGGAGTACTCAGTGTTTATAGTTCAAGCTATTCTGACATGGACTGTGGAGAGGAGGCGTTTGAATTGGCAAGAACAGCACAGGCCTAACAGTTCTACGGTTATTAGACTGGAGCAGAATCTCTCCCTGAGCTTCTTGAGTTCAGTATCTTCTACGACAATAATATGAATATGGTATATCGTTCTAATAAAAATGTCTTGCGAACTATAATAGTTTATAAAAGGAGTCCTTTGGCCTAAAAGGAACACTTAAAATACTGTGTTCTTAAAATCTTTTTACTTTCAGCTGAGTATGGTGCTTCCTATCTGTAGCCCTAGCTATCTGGGAGACTAAGGCAAGATCACTTGAACCTAGGAGTCTCAGGCCAGTCTAGGCAACAAAGCAAGATATCCCACCTTGCCTCCATCGCAAAAACAAAACCCAAATATTTTAATTTTCATCCAATGAACACGTTTTGGGTATGTTCTACATGCAGGATACTGTACAAGAAACTGTGTTAGTGAGGTAAGAATTGCAGCCATGTACTCCATTCTCCCATAGTCTCGTACAATGGAAGAGGTGAGGGCAATGACACAAATTAAAAGGAGTTACTACAGTAAGTGCTATGACGGGAAAGAACCGGGTGTGACTGTGAAACACAGATGAACTGAGATGGTGTGGTCGGGGATAAAAGGAGAGGTGGCATTTCAGAGCCGCCAAGTGCCTAGCACAACTGTAATTTCTTGCAGCATATTTTCTAGGATCTCTCTCTCTCTCTCTCTCTCTCTCTCTCTCTCATCAGTAATGAGGCTTAAATTCAGGGCCTGGCTGCTGTCCCTGAGCTTTCTCACTCAAGGCGAGCGCTCTACCGCTTTGAGCCACAGTGCCACTTCCAGTTTTCTGTGGTAAATTGGAGATGAATGTCTCATGGACTTTCCTGCTGGACTGGCTTTGAATCACGATCCTCAGATCTCAGTCTCCTGAGTAGTTAGGATTATAGGCTGCGACACTGACACCCAACTTGTTTTTTTTAAGTGTATAACTTACATGATAAGTATGTTCCTGATATTGCATGGTATTTTATAAATTCAGTGTCCACTTTGTGAATTTTGCTTTTTTTTTTTTTTTGTCCGTTATGGGGCTTGAACTCTGGGCCTGAGCACTGTCCCTGAGCTCTTCAGCTCAAGGCTAGCACTCCACCACTTGAGCCATAGCACCACTTCCTCAATGTCTATTTTGTTTGTCCATTTTGTAGATAAAAATACAATGGAATTGTATGAGTTCTGTATGACTTTGAGATATGCATTCACTAGAATGGATATTTTAAAAAGATAATCACAAACATGGACAAGGATGAAGCACAGACAAGGAGGGCTATATATTACTCTGTCACTTTGGAAAATAGTAAGCGGTTTCTTAGAGAGTTAAACATAAATTTTCCACTTGATTTACTGATTCTAACATTGCATACATCTACTCAAGAGAATGGAAAACACAACCACACAGACTTACATGTGATGTATGCAACAGCATTGTTCTAAAAGTGTGAAAAGTCCAAGTGTCCATCAGCTGGGGACATATCAGCAGTAAAAAGGAAAAATATATATATTGATAAACACTAACGGGTAATGTTCTCAGAAAAGAAGGAAGCTAGACAAGAATACATGCTGTATGGTCCCGTTGGTATGAGGCGTTGAATGCATCAGGTCTACAGTCATAGAAAGTAGATCAGCTGTGCCAGGGGCTCAGCTTGGCACTGAGGGGATCTTTCTGGAGTGGTAGAAATGTTCTAAAACTAGAGTGTGGTAATGGTGTGCACTTTTATACATTTAGTGATAATTACTGAATTATATAAAGATAAGTGATTTATATGTTATCTAAATTACATCTTGCCAGGTGGTGGTGACTCACACCTGTAAATCCCAGCTACTCAGGAGGCTGAGATCCAGGATCTTGGTTCAAAGCCAGCCCAGGCAGGAAATGCATGAGATGCTTATCACTAATTAACTACCAGAAAATCCAACCAAGTAGAGCTGTGGCTCAAAGTGGTAGAGCACTAGTCTTGAGCAGAAAAGCTCAGGGACAGTGCCCAGGCCCTGAGTTTAAACCCCATGACTGACAAAAAAAAAAAGGTAGATAAATAAATCACAACAAAGCCATTAAAGAAAATATAATACTGAGTGAATACTGAGCTCAAAATACTGACTGTTACTATGGTACAACTTGTGTGAGAATAAAAATATAAACATAGATGTAAGAACAGCATGCAGTATGGCACAAATATACACCCAAATAAGACACTCTGATGGGGCCTGAGTGGCTAGAGAAAACAGGCCCAAGGGAACATTCAAAATCCTTCAAACAAAGACAAACACATAATAAAATATTAACATTTATGAGTGGCAAGCACATGAGATCTTCTTATTCTTTGTACTTTCCCATATGTATGTGTGTATATATATATATATATATACACTACTGAACAAGATATATATGCATATATACATGTATGTGTGTATATATGTATATATATTATATACATAATATATATATATATACACATATATATAATGCTTATGGAAACGAGTTCCAAATGGAACCAAGGAATCTCTTTTAAGAGTACTTGGCTTTATGTATAAGAGTATACATTGTAAAGCAATTTAAGATAAGTAAAAAACAGAAACAAAACCCCACAAAAAATATATATATATACACACATATACACACACACACACACGGGTGTATATATATATATATTTTTTTTTCAGTAAGAATCCAAATCTACATTAAGCCAAAAACCAAACACCAAATATAAATGATTACCTAAATCCTTCATTAATTTTAATTCCTGTATGGCTTTAATTCGAATATCAAACACCACCTAAAATAGAGAAATAAAGTAATGATGCAAATGAAGACCGTCAATGTGTGCACGTTTTTCCTACCTGAAAACCTTTCTCTCCTTATTCCTTAAGTTCTTCTATAAGGTCAAAGGCAAAAATTCAACATAGATTATTGAGCTGATAGCTAAACTGATGTCAGCTGGGACAAGAAAGCCATCTATGGAAAGCCACAGCCACATTCTGGCTGGACCACAGGGGGCGGAGCATCCAGATGCCCATGACAAGAGCAAGGGAAAGCGAGGCAAGCATCCACTGCTCTGTGATGGGGACAGGGCATCACACGGAATGAAAGTGCCCAACAGCAGTCCTAGCCACTACAGTTTCTAGCTATACCACTTCATTTCTGGTAGCTTCCTTTTGTGGCCTGGTTCAGGCCAGTTTCTCTAGGGTGTAAGATGGAAACTCAGGGGTCATCTACTGACTCACAGAAGCACCCTCACCATGCCAGACAGAGGCAGACTCCATCTTTGTTCCCACCCAGGGGCAGGACTAGCCTCCGGAGACTGATCTCAACTGTGCCTCTAAGTGTATCAACAAACATCAGTGCACCCTGAGAAATTTAATGTTGATACAAATTAAACAAACAATGTTTTAGTAAGTTTCTTTTCACTTGTTACAGAAAAAAAACTTAATACACTGGGACTAAAGAAGTATCAAAAGATGTCTCCTGAGATAATGCTTATGGAAATGAGTTCCAAATGGAACCAAGGAATCTCTTTTAAGAGTACTTGGCTTTATGTATAAGAGTATACATTGTAAAGCAATTTAAGATAAGTAAAAAACAGAAACAAAACCCCACAAAATACAAAAGCAAAGCAATACAGGTCCTCTTTACTCACATTCACATTTAGTTCAAAGAGACCCTCGGAAACAGCACTTTATGTTTGCTAAAGTTAAAGGATTGCATGACTGTACTAGGTAAGTATTACATTCTAATTCTTGGCTTTAGAATTAGGTGCTTTTAAAGACATATATTGTCTTGAAATAAGCCAAGTGCTAATTCACAATAGCCAAAATATGGAAACAACCCAGATGCCCCTCCACAGATGAATGGATCCAAAAAATATGGTACCTATACACAATGGAATACTACATAGCAATTAGAAATGGTGAAATATTAGTATTCGCAGGGAAATGGTCAGAGCTTGAGCAAATAATGTTGAGCAAGACAAGCTCAGAACACAGAAAACAAAGGGGCATGATCTCTCTGATATATGGCTGTTAAGTGGGGGGAGGGGGAGACAGTAGAGACCAGGTCTGTGAAACCAAAAGCTTCTTGTCAAATGGTATTTCCCACAGGTTTGGGTCAGCGATCCTACATTATGTAACTAAAACCAAACAACTACTCAACATATAAAGGTCAAAAATTGACCTCTCAGTGGATCACAATAGCTCAAAAGCTATGTATATGCGTTCATATAAGACTATTGTCGACATATTGTCTATTGTCGACAATACATTTAAAGCCCTAGGCGAATTTCCTTTGGCCTAGGCCACGTGGCTACTGTATATGTTCTTGGTACATTGTATATTGTATATATGTCTATCTGACCTAGAGAAGGGAAAGAAAAACAGGGTGTAAGATATCACAAGAAATGTACACACTGCCCTACTATGTAACTGTACCCCTTTTGTACAACACCTTGTCAAAAAATTTTTCTTTAATTAATAAATAAATTATTAAAAAAAAGAAATAAGCCAAGTGCTAATAGAGATAAATAAGCAGCAATCAAATGTTAAAAATAAGCAGTAGATTCCTCAAGATTTGGAAGTCTATTGAGACAACTGTTCTGAAAGACTAACTGGCTTTCTGAATGAAAATTTTGTTGGCAGACTGTCATCTAAAGTAAAGATCTCCTACTCACTGTGTTACCCGTTGCGGCTATTTTCACTTGGTTCTCTTCAGATTCAGACTGACAAAAATTTTTAACTTGAAGCCAGTTGCGGTCCTCCACATCAGCAATCCATTTCCCTTGTCTGGACAACAGACTGTAGGTAAAGGGAAAAGCACCTATAAAAGTGTCTTTACATGGCACTTTTGGGATTAAAAAACTGGCAATTGTAGAGTAAGTGACTAATCATGACTATATTTTGATAAATTATCTCTATGAATGTTAGCTATCTGTTCAATCATTCAACTGTCATTATCATCGTCATTATTTTATTATTTTTGCCAGTCCTGGGCCTTGGACTCAGGGCCTGAGCACTGTCTCTGGCTTCTTTTTGCTCAAGGCTAGCACTCTACCACTTGAGCCACAGCGCCACTTCTGGCCTTTTCTCTATACGTGGTGCTGGGGAATCGAACCCAGGGCTTCATGCATACGAGGCAAGCACTCTACCACTAGGCCATATTCCTAGACCAATCATTATTATTTTTGTAGGCAGGCACTCTAACATATGAGCTATACCTCCAGCATTTTTTGCCCTGGTTCTTTTTGAGATAGGGTCTGGTCCTGCGCTTTTCCCAAGCCTGCCTGGACTATGCGTCTCCTGTTAATGCTTCCTGCCACAGTTGGATGACAAGTACATCCCACCATGCTCAGCTTCGAAGATGAAGTCTCACAAGCTTTTTTGCTTGAATTCTTCTTTTTTTTTTTTTTTTTGTCAGTTGTGGGGCTTGAACTCTGGGCCTGAGTGCTGTTTCTGAGCTCTTCAGCTCAAGGTTAATGCTTTACCACTTCGAGCCACAGCACCACTTCCCTGCATTCTTCTGAATTCACACTCCCCATATAGCTGTGATAATAGGAATATACACTGTGTCCAGCTATTGACTGAGATGGGGTCTCATGAACTTTTTGCCTAAAACTGTGATCCTCACCTGTTAGGCAGCTAGGATTACAGATGTGAGCCACCAGTGCTTGACTTTTTTTTCAGGATGGTGTTAGGAAGCAGACCATGGAGTCTACTTTGAGAACTAAGGGATCTTTAAAAGAATACTACTCTTTAGGATCCAGAGTTTGTTTGTAACCAGGCAGCTGTGTGCAGTTGTGCAGACTGCACAGAAGTGCCATGTCTCGGGGTATCATGTGGATCATTGTATACGCTGCACATCTGCATTGTCATTAGTTTTATTTTATTTATTTATCGCCAGTCCTGGGGCTTGAACTCGGGGCCTGCGTACTGTCCCTGAGCTTCTTTTGCTCAAGGCTAGCACTCTGCCACTTGAGCCACAGCGCCACTTCTGGCTTTTTCTGTGTATGTGGTGCTGAGGAATCGAACCCAGGGCTTCGTGCATGCTACGCAAGCACTCTACTGCTAAGCCACATTTCCAGTCCTATTTTTTTTTTTTAATATTAGGTGCTGGCAGTATTTTGTTCTAACAAAATCTTTCTAAAGATAGGAGAGGAAATGGGCTAGTACAAGTCCCTGTGCGAGCATTCATCTCAGCTATCACACACTGGGAAATGTGCTGTCACGCCCACGGTGACAGTGGGGAGGCGCTTCTGAGCTTCAGATGTCACCGTGGGACTCAGCAGCGGCCCCAATTGGCGACTGGGGGAGGGGCACCCAAGAGTTCAAAAAGGGCCACAGGGAAGGCGAGTTGCCTGTGGGAATCTCTTAACAAAACATCAAGACAGGCTGGGGATATGGCCTAGTGGCAAGAGTGCCTGCCTCGTATACATGGGGCCCTGGGTTCGATTCCTCAGCACCACATATACAGAGAATGGCCGGAAGTGGTGCTGTGGCTCAGGTGGCCGAGTGCTGGCTTTGAGCAAAAAGAAGCCAGGGACAGAGCTCAGGCCCTGAGTCCAAGGCCCAGGACTGGAAAAAAAACAAACAAAAAAAACCCCATCAAGACACAGTCTTAATTTTTTCCTCATGAAGAATTTTAGGAACTTCCTTTGTGAAAATATGCCTTTCGTTTCATAACTGGTGCTAAATGAAATTCATCTGATAGGATTGTGCTTTAGAGCCAGCTTAATTAGCACTACTCAATAGAATGAGAGACACTTACATTACTTTATCATTATTACTTTATATTTATGCACAAAAAATTCACTACCCAACTTTTTTCTCTAAAGTGCATAACCTAAAACATTTGCACATACAATATTTAGAACATGACGCTAGAAATAAAGACAATTTAACTCTTACCATTAAAGTAAAGCCTCTGACTTCTTTTGGATGGTACTGTGATTAAATTAGCTTTAGGAATTCTCTCTCCCCTCTTCTCTTTTCAGCACGTTACCTGCTTTCGGCACTGTGGGAATGCTGAAGTAGGACTGCGCTTCCATTTCCAAGCCCACGCTCTCGGAATGTCTTCTTCAAGTCTTCCTGGGGAATGGCAGTCCAGCACTCTTCCTTGGCAGGCTCGGCAAGGTTGACGAGGAGGACGCCGACTGGCATGGCCAAGGCAGTGATCACAGTTCCTATTTCCGCATTCGCTGGGAAGACGTGTGGGGTCTCCACCAACTGCCCATGCGCCTCTCCTTCCCCGCAGGGCTCCGGATGAAGAACACGGATCAGCAGAGGCTCGCAGTCCGCACCAGTCTGGATCCGGACTCCACCAACCTGCGGCGACATGGAGACCACCACCAGCACAGGTTACATTTGCCACAGGAAACCAGCACCATGATCCTAAAATGGCCCTCATTTTTTTCCCCAAGCAAAATCAAAGTTTCACACATATCAGAGGAGCCATTTGGATTTTATTTGGAAATATCCTCTTACTCATATTTTCTTGGGAGAGAAAGGAGCTGTCTGTACAGGATATGAGACACTGAGAGGAGGAGCAACCAGAGAGGCTGTACCGTCTGTATGGCCCTGGCCCCTCGGGTCCCCTGCCTCGGCCGTGCTTCCCTTCCCGACGCCCACAGCCCACTCCCATCAAGGACACTGACTCTCCACTCCCTCACACAATGGAGGTGCCAGGACATTTCTCCCTCTTTCTTGTGGTACTGGGGTTTGAACTCGGGGCCCACAACTCTGACTCTCCCATGTGAGCTCCGCTCCCCAGCAGATTCTGCTTTACTTAGGTTTTTGAACAGGCTCTTGCGTTTGTGCTTGGACCGGTCTGGACCCCGACCCTCCCCGCCTGCGCCGCCCCCCCCCCCCCCCCCACGTATCCCTCACAGCTGGCTCAACAGGCTTGCATTACCACACCCAGCTTCTTATGCTGAGGAGAGCTGTCAAGTCACAGTCTTCCTCTCTCTGCTTCCCGAGTAGTTAGGATTATAGGCCTGAGCCGTGATATCTAGTTGAGCCACAAATATCTCTTTCGCATACAACCTGACTCTGCCTAAAATGTACTGAACCTTCATTTCAGCAGGTTTCTAAAGTCTAATTACATGCTGAGTGTCCTATAACGTATTTCTTGAGTAATTTTGTTTTTACCTCCACTCCATTCCATACAAAGATGTCTTCCCCATCAGCAATGTCAGCTTCACAGAGTGTCAGTTCATCGCCTAGAATAATGACATTACCACCGATTAAAGAGGAGATATTCTTCAGGAGCGTCAAAGATAAGTTAGGTAAGGAAAGAGGTCGACACTTAAACCTTTGAGAAGGCACCCTTATTAAGGAAGGGCACAAGCACTAATTATTTCATCCTACAGATCTCATCTTCTCTTGTGTCTGCTTCAATCTGATGCCAACACACAGCTTCACGCACCCAGCCCAGGCCAGAAGTCGGCACCGGGCCAGCGACGAGAGAAGGAGCCACCCACACCCTAATGGCGCCCTGCCCATCCCTCCCTGCTGCGGGTGCGGTGCTCCCGGACCTCACGGTTCCATTTCTTACTTATGAAATGGGCATAATGGATTGTTTTGCAAATCAAATGAGATAAATTAGCACAACACCAGCATTAATATTTGACACAGTGAACCACAGAATAAATGTTACCGCTGCTACTACTGTTATCTTTGGTATTATTTCAAGGACATACGTACTTTTCTGTGTCTTGTAGCAAAATCTGAAGCTGGGAGTTGAGCAGAAAAATCAAGCCACATAAATAAGACTCAAATGGTTTTAAACCATGTGTTCAATAATTTGTGCTGATACAAATAAAACAAGCATTTAAATGTGTGCGGTAGAAAGGTGGCTTTAGTTTCTAAAAATAAAGACCATTTCTGTGTGAGGCTGGATGACAGACTTCTCCTTCACTGCTCACATACTAAGAAGGTCAAGGTGGATGGGTGCGTGGATAGAACTGCAGATGGATGCAGGGATTTCAGGCTGCTCTTACCATCCAGGGTCTGGTAAATATGAAGTCCTGCTGGTACACTCTTTGCCACACTAAGAACCATGTCTCCTTCCCAAAACTGCAACAGCTGAAGGATGTCAGGGAAGGAGAGAGGACAACACAGAGTTACCCTGGACTAGCATACTTCTAGGTTCTACCCACAGCACATGAACACCCCATGCCTAACCAACACCAAATTTAGACGAAGACACCACTCATTAAATAAATCAAACTCTAAGACGGTAATCAAGCTGGGCACCAGTGGCTCAAGCCTCTGATCCCAGCTACTCAGGAGGCTGAGATCTGAGGATCCTGGTTCAAAGCCAGCCTAGGCAGGGAAGTCTGTGAGATTCATACTAACCACCAAAAAGCTGGAAATAGAACGGTGGCTCAAATGGTAGAGTGCTAAGCTTGAGCAGAAAAGCTTACAGACAGTACCAGGCCCTAGATCAGGTTCAAGTTCAAGCCCCAGGACTGGCACAAAGAAAAAAAAAGGAAGGGAGAGAGGGAAGAAAATAGGGAAGAAAGGGAGAAAGGAAAGGGAGGAAAAGAAAAGAGGAAGTACGGTTAACCACATTTATTACTGACAGAAGCATACATAGCATAACCACTTTCTAAACAATTCTACTTAATTGATGAAAAGACCATTTTTACCAAGAAGCAAGCTCAGGCAAGCTAGCCTCTAAATTTCTGCCCCTGAGAGCACTTCGGGTTTTGTTGTTGTTTTGTGACAGTATTAGGGCTTGAACTCAGGGCCTAGACATTGTCCTAAGCTTTTCTGCCCACTTGAGCCACAGCTCCATTTCCAGCCTTTTCACGGTTAGAGATCGGAGTCTCACAGACATCCCTGCCTAGGCTGGCTTGTACCTGCAATTCTCGGACCTCAGCCTCCTGCGTAGCTATGGTTACAGGCCTGAGCCACTGGAACCCAGCTAAGAACACTGACTTTTAAAATGAGCACTGCTGAGGGAAGGCAGCGCGGGCTCCAGCCCACACCGTGCCTCAGGAACTAGAGGCTGATCTCCCACCGCAGAAAACACATAGAAAGGGACACCCTGCCCTCAGAGCTAATGCGCCCTACTGGGAAATGGTGTGGGATGAAGAAGTACGACTGAAGAGAGAACACAGATGGAGGTGGCAGCTAAGGCTGGGCCTTGTGCCACCAATAACTAGACGCCCGAGCCTGGGCAGTGCTAGGTCCTTTAAGTCACAATATTCCTCCTCAAAATGGAGTCAGTATATCCTCATGAGGTTGAAGAATAAGATAGCTAAGTTTATACAAAAGCACTATGAGTAAAACAAGACATATGTTCTACTGCTATCATCACTGAAACAGCTCGATAAATTATCAATGAATCTTACAGCTCAGGTGTTGCTTGGTGCTGAGAGCTTCCCTTGCATGTGTGAAGCCCTGGGTTTGATGCCCACAAGTGCAAAATGGAAAGGAAAGGGAAGAAAACAGATTTTTTTTTCTTTGTGCCAGCCCTGGGGCTTGAACTTGAACCTGATCTAGGGCCTGGTACTGTCTATAAGCTTTTTTGCTCAAGCTTAGCACTCTACCATTTGAGCCACCGTTCTATTTCCAGCTTTTTGGTGGTTAGTATGAATCTCAGACTTCCCTGCCTAGGCTGGCTTTGGACTGTGATCCTCAGATCTCAGTTTCCCAAGTAGCTAGGATTACAGGCGTGAGCCACTGGCACTTGGCTGAAAACAGAATTTCATTAATAAATGTTATTCTACACTGAGGAAGCAAGATTAGTGCTTTTAGTTAGTGATTCTTGGTTTTATGCGACACACTCAATTTCATGCTCTTGATTCCTCTGAAAACAAATTTTGTTTCATTTATCTTTCAAATAAGTGATAAGTCTAAATTGTCTGCCCTGCTGAACAAAGCATGCCAGGCCTGATTCTCCACCTGAAAAGCTGTTGGGAAAGTGAGCAGGAACACCTGCCCAGAAGACTCGTAAGTGCTGGGAGAAAGGTACCAACCAGTATCAAGAAGCTGGGGCAGGAGGATCATGAGTTTGAGGCCTGCCGGGGGACATGGTCATATCTTTTTTTTTTTTTTTCAGGCTTGGGAGTCAGGGGGGAAGGCCTGGTTCACCCTGCTATAAATCAGCACAATTTTCCTAAATAATTGAAAAAAGTTGTAACCTAAGTAAGTTGAAAGGGAGATTGCCAGCTTGAGATGCACACTAATGCTTTTGTCAAGAGGAAATAAGACAAAATTACCTGAAATATTGACTGCCGGAGATCTCCTAAAGTTTTTCTTTTATCAAAAGTCAAATCCCACACGCTCTCTTCCTGCGAGATTCCTGGGTGCAGGGCCCCATTGCAGAAACGATAATGAGGGCCCAGGTGGAGATGCAATTCAAAATTATTGCTCGCAGAATCACACTCTGTTCTGTAGAGAAACATAAAAATACATGTGTATGTTTTTATAAAGACACTGTTCATCTTACACCAACATATTTACTTGACAATACTAATGTGTTCTGCATTCCACCTTAGTAATATCCTTTTCTTCTGTCAAAATGACTCACTTTAAGCTTTTTAGTGCATAGCAAGCATTCACTCCGGGCACCATGAATTCCAAAGGAAAACTACGATGTTAACTACAATTGTCTGAGCAAGTGCTGACACCTAGAGTCCTCTGATCCTGGAGTACATTGCAGCAAGGGACAAAATGTAGCTAGTTATGGACAAATAGCACTTGCTTAAATAATTCTTTTAGAAGCAGGTCTTTCAACTTCTACAGCATCCCAACTTTCACTGTACCTCCCAGGCGCTCCCAATAGTATTTGCAGTCATTAGCAAGACCCCTTTGAGTGCCTATTGTCCAGGCTCCAAGACCTTAGTAACATGGAGTGTCATCCAACCCTCTGACTCCATGCTAGGTACCAAACTTGTTCCCCTAGGCAGTTTGACTGGCATAGAGTTGGAGTGGGTGGTCACCATGACTTAGTATTTCAGATACAATTCTATTAATGTGATCAATAAAAAGTATCAGTCTTTTTTTTTTTTGATGGCCACATTAAGAATCTTAGTATGAGCTGACAAAAACCTCTCAGGTTATTATTATTCATTGTTTTTAAATATCAACTAATTCAGATCTGCGGGCCATTTTTTGCACTTAAGATGTTTTATTCCATTTATTCCATTTTTTTTTAGTTGTTCCAGTATCTTGTCTTTTGTGGATAGTTCCTTTGATCCCAGTGTGCCAGTCAATGTTCCTGATCTTTTTGTTTCCTGCTCCAACTCCATCATACAAATGCTTAACACATCCTTGCCACATAGTCGGCCCCTGGAGTCCACAGGAGGCCATGCAAACATACCTTTCCCTAACCCAATGCCCTAGTGACCCTGCTAGAGAGCAGAAAGGCCCATCAGTTCTCCAGGGCCCAAGGTTAGTTCCCAAAGAGAACACTGAGGTCGCCAGGTTCTCATGCCAGGATTTGGCCAAGACTGACATCACACTCAGTAGTTTACAAACTTCCTATTTCCTTTCCTTTGAAAATTGGCCCATGTCACATGTCAGATGAACACAACTACTTGAAAACAAGGGAGGATTTTACTGATGAGCTCTCTTTGTACCCAAGAAAGCAAGCAGGCCAGGTCAGGATATAGCATAATTGTGTGCTCCATGTTTTTTAGTCTTTGAATTTTCCTTAGCATGGGCCATTTTCTATGTCACCATTTACTCACTCTCACAGATAAGGATAATTGCAAAGTAAATGATGACCTAACCTAAAAATTCAGCAGCCAAACAGAGGCTGGAATTAACTACCCGATGATCTTTTTCCTCTTAAATTCTCATTATTAAATGCTTATGGCCTAAATTAATTAATTCTGCATTCCAGAAAACTATTCAAACTCCAAATGAATTTAAAATTACCTTTTCAGTTGCAGTTCAGTGTTGGCCGCATCCATTTCCTTCAGCAAGTGGCATGGAACCCTGTATCTCGGATTAGCTCGAGCTGTGAATGAAACTTTTCATTAACTTGTGCTACTAAATGAAATTGAGTTCCTGAAAGGCTTTCACCCATTGGGTCAGGCTCTACCAGTGGGGCCACTCCTCCAACCCCCAAAAGGTTGGTTATTTCTTTTCTTTTTTTCAATTTCCTATAAGTATACTTTTAAAAAGGGAATGTAATTATTTTTGTCCTGATTACAAATATCACAATTAGCAACTGTAAACATTCTGGAAATTATTTTTTACAAGTGTAGCAGATACTTTATATCATTTCATTCCCAATATCAAACTCACACAAAACTTACTCTAAAAACAGCTGGGAATATAGTCAGCAAATCTGTAATTTGCTTTTTCATTGTATATATTGTATTTCTCCACAGATTTCAACAAATTATTGCACATCAGTACAATCTGGAGGTAGCATAACCTAACTAACTGTTTTCTGTTTAGCTTTAGAGTGATTTCTAAACAGGTATGAATATAAAATAATGGCAAAGCACATCTTGGAACATAGATTTTCATAAATAGTTCTGATTTCTCTCTCTCTGGGTTGGTTTTTTGTGTGTGTGTGCTGGAGATTAGAACCCAGAGCTTTGTGTATGCCAGGGGCATCCTCTGCGGTTTTGCTGTACCCCCAGTTGACTTACTTGTGTAAGACAAACTTGTGGAAGTAGAATTACTGGTTTAAAAGGTATAATCACTGGCTGTATTAGTTTCCACACCTGCTAGCTATGACAGAGGAGTCAACTGTTGAGAATCAGATTTGTAGAAACACTTGACTATGTAGGAAAAGACAGCATCTCACTGCTGTTGCAAATCAAGTGTTTTTCTTTTTTTCTTTTCTTTTTTTTTTTTTGGCCAGTCCTGGGCCTTGGACTCAGGGCCTGAGCACTGTCCCTGGCTTCTTCCCGCTCAAGGCTAGCACTCTGCCACTTGAGCCACAGCGCCGCTTCTGGCCGTTTTCTGTATATGTGGTGCTGGGGAATCGAACCTAGGGCCTCGTGTATCCGAGGCAGGCACTCTTGCCACTAGGCTATATCCCCAGCCCAAGTGTTTTTCTTAATTATTGAAGAAATAGTAGTTTCTTATTTTGAATATCCCTTATTTTTATCATTTCCCCAACTTACTAGTGAGTGCCACAGGATATAACAAGATCATACTTCAGATAGGAGAAGTAAATGTAATGTCAGCTGTTTTATACTAGCTGGTTATGTGCCTTTCAGTTCTGCTTAACATTTATATCACTTTTCCTTAATTTTTTTCTTTCTTTGCTTTTAAGCTTAGCAAGGTCTTTTCTGCCTTAATATAAATACTGTACTTTATACATTTTTTTTTTGTCAGCAGAAGGCTTGACCTCGTAATATTATCTTAATTTCTAATCATACTATATCAATCTAAGCAAACTTCCTAGTAGGGTTTTGTGCTTTGGAGTGGACTTTGGTAAGTAACCAGAAAGTCTTACTGATTTACTCACATTAATAGCTTCAATTAAATGATATTCTTTATTATTATTAGTCTGAAATGGTTAGTCGACACGCTAAGGACTCTTAGAAGATTAACCAAAGAGTGCTTCAAAGATATTTCAATTGCTAATATTATCTTAAGAGAAAAGAAAAAAGAAACTGGAATGTAAAAGGGGAAAAAGAATAAGACCCTGATCACTTACAATTCAAAGACAACAATACTGAGTTACAGAGCCTGGCTTGCACACTGGGACACTGTATGCTAACACAAACATTGCGAAAATCTAACTAAGGGCTCATATTATAGGGGAGAAAAATATCATCATAGATACATACTATTTCTATAAAGTGACAAGCTGTTAGATTTGGCACAAATACACTTTCTAACTTTAGCTTTAAAATATTTGAAAATGTCCCCAGATTAAATGTCTTAAAAGGATAAAATTCACTGAGCATCTGCTGTTTATCTTCTGAAGTCATTAACTGAAGCAAGCCGGAACATCCCTCTTCCCATACCTTCAGGGGGCCTCTGCAACTGAGATTTCCGATAAAACAGCATGTAGGCACTTTCTTTCCCCTGAAACTGCTGTGTAATATCCTTCTCCTCGATTGGCTGCACTTTGGAATCATTGATGTCAAACCAGTGGGGACAGGAGGGGCTACCATTTAGTCCTGGGCGTTCTGAAGCCAGTGTCTGAAAAGTCTGTTGATCATGTCTTTGGAAATTAGACTCAGCCTGGAGAGAACCGTTCTTCAGGAGGCTAACTGTACTTTCATCTGGGCTGAGCAGAAATATCTGAGAATGGAGCTGTAAGAACTACACAGAACAAATAAAAACCAAATATTAGGTTAATAACTTTTTGAATTAGGATTAAAAAAATCCTTTCTCTTTCTTTCCCTCCCCCCATTCCCCTTTCCTTTCCCCTTCCCCTCCTCTCCTCCCCCTCCCTTCTTTCCTTCCTTTCTCTCTCCTCCCCCCCTCCCTCTTTTACTCTCTCTTTCTCTCTCTCTCTACCATAAACTTGATAAGCAAATGCTCTACCACTTTGAAACCCTTCCTTCCTTCCTTTCTTCCTTCTTTCCTCTTTTTTTTTTTAAACCTTCATCTTTATTCTTAGCCCAACCTGCAAGGTAAAAAAAAAAAAAATCCATCTATGTATGATAAACATTTAATGATAGTCAGAGTGCTCTGTTAAACAGACTAAAAGCTGTGTCAAGGGAGATGCTGTTAATCACAATCTAAAAAGCAGTTTACTTTGACACTACATTAAGTGACCTTTTAAATGTTAAGGATAGTCAGTGCTGTCTGTTCTAGAAGCTGACAGGAAAGATCAGGAAACCAGAGCACAAAGGCGAATGTCACAATTGCTAAGGAGTTGGATTAAAAAAACTAAACAGAACAAAAACTTCACCCTTCTCACTGCTTACCTGCCTTTCCCCACCTGCTTCTGTCCTGGTCTCCTGTTCCCCTAACTTCTATGCAGCTTGGTAGCCCCTTCTCTCCCTCTGCACAAATACATTTTATAAACAAAAGCTCTTGAGAGTGGGGCACTGGTGGCTCACCTCTGTAATTACTCAGGAGGTTGAGATCTGAGGATCACAGGTCAAAGCCAGGCTGGAAAGAAAAGGCCACGATATGCCAATAAACTACTAAGAAAAAGCCAGAAGTGCCACTGTGGCTCAAATGGTTGAGCAAAAGAAGCTCAGGGACAGTGCCCATGCTCTGAGTTCAAGCTCCAGGACTGGCAAAAAGCCAAACCCAAACAAAAAGCTTTTGGGGCTTATTTCATCATTCAACAGAGAAAGGTGGTTTTCTCATTTTATCTTGAAAAAAACCAAGTAAGTTATGATAATGGCGGCTCTTTAATCACACGCAGGTCACTGGCACCGCACTCTGCCATGTGCAAAGCCCCACCATGTGCACAGCACTGCAAACACAAAACAACAAGAAGCCCTAATATTTTATTACAAAGAGCCTAGGCCATATGACCACCCAAGGATACTGTCAATATTGCTATGAGAACAGATGTTGAAACAGTCCTGTAGCTAATTTGTTTTAGGGACAACTAAATTTCAATCATTTCTAAGTGTTGAGTGATAAACTTTCTGAACAGCTGTTTTTCTTTGTTTAATAACTGAATATTAATTCTCAATCTCAAACTTGTGTTTTTTGGTCCTAGAAATGGCAGAGTTTACATTAGACTAACCCTCCTGATAAATGCAATAACCTATAGATAAAACACTGTGAACAGCTGTGGAACTTGTACCCAAAGGCAGGTGTAATGAATAGTAAGCATAATTCAAAGAGATGTTAGGTGACTTCTGCTCTGAACCACCTTCCAGTTCACAGCAGTGCATGCTGGGATGAAGTGCAGGTCACCACTGGGCTGAGATGGAATTTGGGAGAACCACAGAAGCCGGGGGATGGGGGGTGGGGTCTGACAATGGTGCTCCAAAGCTGTACCAAATTCCCTTAAATCTGTGGCTAACTCCTAGAATGACAGCTCAAGACCCAAGGAACCCAGTGGAAAGCCATGGCTGCGAGGTTCAGCTGCTGAGCAGAGCTGCCTGCGGCACAGTGCCAAGTCAGAAGGGGACAGCCCTTCTCTAAGAGCTAGATGGCAAACATTTATAGAGCAAATCGAGGGCACTGTCAATACACTTACATAATCTTTGAAAAAGCAACCAATTAAGTTAAAAATTCTTGGTGCAGGACAGTGTGAAAGCAGGTAGCAGGCTACATTTTACCCACAGGACAGTCTGCTAAAGCCAGTCTCGGGAAGACAGACCACATCCAAGACTAATGCCCCAAAGACAGCTATTCTCTGGGACTAAAGGCAAAATTGAAATAGACTCACCCCCCAAAGCTCAAACTGCTACCTCCATGGGACCAAAAAGACTCCAGATAACTTAAGGGCTGTTGAGACAAAGAACCTTGTTCCGAAGCTCTACAACACATCCTCCATGATGTTCAGGGTCTAGCACATTAGTAACTAACTATTAGAAATGATCCCTGAAAGTTTAGTCTTTCTAGCACATTATACTTGGGGGAGAAGTAGGAGAACCAGGACCAGAGTACAAAGTTTTCCATTAGTCAGGAAGAGTCTTTTTCTTTGATACACTGCATAGTTGATTGAGTATGAAAAATAATAATGTCAGAATGGGAATATGGCTTAGTGGTAGAGTACTTGTCTAGCATGCATGAAACCCTGGGTTAAATTTCTTAGTACCACATAAACAGAAAAAAGTTGGAAGTGGTGCTCGACTCAAGTGGTAGAGTGCTAGCTTTGAGCAAAAGAAGCTCAGGGACAATGCCCAGGCCCTGAGTTCAAGCCCCAGGGCTGGCAATAATAATAATAATAATAATAATAATAATAATAATAATAATAATACTGTATCTGGGCACTGGTGGCTCATGCTGTAATCCTAGCTATTTGGGAGGCTGAGATCTGAGGATCACAGTTCAAAACTAGCCCCAGCTGGAAAGTCTCTGAGACTCTTTATCTCCAATTAAAAAGCTGGAAGTGGAGCTGAGGCTCAAGTGGTAGAGCACTAGCCTTGAACAGAAAAGCTTGGTAACAATACCCAGTCCCTGAATTCAAGCCCCAGGATAGGCAAAAAATAAGCAAATAAAAATAATGTGTTCACATTTAAAAATCAAAAAGTAAATTTTAGATGTTCTTATAAAAAAATCAGAAATAATGAATATGTTAATTAGGTTTAGTTACTATACACAATAATTGTAAATATAACATCTCCTTGTAATCCACAGGTATATACAACTATATTATAACTGGAAAATGAAAGTTTATATTTAAAGTATATGACATACAAGCAAACAGCAGAGAAATGGACACTGTTTAATGAAGAACTAAGTAGAAATTCGAAAAAATGCAATTATCTGAAATAGAAAGCTCAACTGGTTGAGCTTAACAGAAGACTTAACAAAAGAAAAAAACAAACTCAATAAAGCTGAAAACAGATCAATGGAAATGATCCAAACTGAAGGGTAAAAAATTAAAAAAAAAAACCCCAAACCCTCAAAACACCTCAATTCTCTCATGTGCATGTGATTTTAGTCCTCAAAGCCAAAGAGAAAAGAGTAAGGGGGAAAAAAACAGAAGAAATGTGGCCAAATACTTTCCAGAAGATTTCTGAATACACATAAAAATTTAGCAAATGCAATGCAAGTAACCAAGCTTAGTAATCTACACCCAGATACATGAGCACCAGAGTGCTGAAAACCAAAGATAAAAAGAAAATCTTGTCTGGTGCCAGTGGCTCATGCCTGTAATCCTAGCTACTCTGGGATCTGAAGATCAAGGTTCAAAGCCAGCCCAGGCAGAAAAGTCTGTGATACTGTCATCTCCAATTAACCACCAGAAAACTGGAAGTAGCACTATGGCTCGAGTGGTAGAGTGCTAGCCTTGAGCTGAAGAGCTCAAGGACAGCACCCAGTCCCAGAGTTCAAACCCCATGACAAAGAGAGAGAGAGAGAGAGAGATTTATAAAGCAGAAAAACCACAATAAAATTTAGAACAATTAATAAAACAAAATTTTAAATGACAGAACCTCCCATCTAAAGAAAAGGAAGCCAGAACACAATAGAATGACATCTTTACAGTGATGATGGGAAAACAAAAACAAAACAACACAAGAAAAATCCCACTAAAATCTGAAGGTTAAACAAAGATTCTAAGACAAACAAACTGACTGCAATTTTAACCAGCAGCTCTAGACTCCAAGAATTGCTCAAAGTTCTCTGGGTTTAAAGGAAGTGTTATTCAATGCAAACCTACAGAAACTGAAGGAGAAATGAGCACTAGAATGTTGAAATTAAAGCAATGCTTTTCCTTAATTTCTCTCAAAGTCACTCAAGTGTTAAAAGCAAAATTAATAAGATATGGTGGAATTTTCATTACATGTAATGACAAAAACACGAGACAATAATAGTACAAAGTGATGGAATCGAAAAATGGAATTATATTATCATAAGCTCTTACAGTGGGCATAAAAATTAGTTTATAATTAATAATATAAAGTTATATGTAGTACAAGCCAGAGATCAGCCACTAAAAATTAAAGAAATAAGCAAAAAATAAAATGAAACACTAAAAATTACTTGCTTTCTCCAAAGGAAAGAAGGAAAGGAAAAGACTAAAGAATAGAGGAAAAATTAAGAAGTAATAACAAGGAGGAAGCTTCAAATATTACCATATCATCATTATATTAAATGTATTGAATTAAACATTTTGTTTTATTTTATTTTATTTTTTGCCAGTCCTGGGCCTTGGACTCAGGGTCTGAGCACTGTCCCTGGCTTCTTCTAGCATTTTGCCACTTGAGCCACAGCGCCACTTCTGGCCATTTTCTATATATGTGGTGCTGAGGAATTGAACCCAGGACTTCATGTATATGAGGCAAGCACTCATTTCCAGCCCCTAAATTAAATATTTTAATAAAAAGGAAGAGACTGTCACAATCTCCTTTGAGAGAAAACAACAAAGGAAAAGCTGTATAATTGTAAAGTTTAATAAGCATGCTTATTAAATAATTCATATTAAGCATGCATAATATGCATATTATGCATATTATATGCATATTATTATATGCATGCTTAATATGCATAATATTAAATATGCTTAATAAGCATAATTCATATTTCATGCTTATAAGTCAAGTGAAAGCAGTAAAAAAAAAACCAAAAATGGTTAATAGTTACAATTAGCAATACCAGAAATGACAAAGAGAACAAACATCTTCAGACCCTCCAAACCTTAAAAAAGTAATATAGTGATACTTGACATAATTTTATGCCAAAAAATTGATATCATAAACAAATTCCCTAAAAACACAAGTTTCCAAAAGCATGCAAGTAATGGTGGTTTTGGTGATCTAAGTAAAGAGGGGACTTAAACACTACAGAAATGGCAAAGCAAAGTGCTTTGCTTTACAGTATAGGAGATAGCTCCAAAATGTTTAGTGTTCTGCTGCTTTGCTTGCTTGTTTGCAGACAAGTTGTTATTTCGCATTTCTGGCAGTATCACTTTTTGTATCTAGTCTTCCAGCCTAGGAAGCCAGCTGAGGTTTGGAGTACCAGCGCCTTTGGTGTTTCGTTTTGTTTTGTTAGTTTTTTTTTTTGCCAGTCCTGGGGCCTGAACTCAGGGCCTGAGCACTGTCCCTGGTTTCCTTTTGCTCAAGGCTAGCACTCTACCACTTGAGCCACAGCGCTACTTCCAGCTTTTTCTATATATGTGGTACTGAGGAATAGAACCCAGGGCTTCATGTATGTGAGGCGAGCACTTTACCACTAGGCCATATTCTGAGCCTGTGCCAGCATTTTTGTTTTTGGTTGTTTGGATCTTTTCTGTTGTGATTAACAGCCACCTCCCTTAGTTTTGCTAACTTCTTGATAAATAGCCGAACAAGAAATAAGTAACTCACCACTAGTTTTGTACAGTTTTACTTAGTATACTAAACAAAAACATTGGCTTTATTTCCACCTTTCTAACGATCCACCTGCAGGAGGACTGGTGCTGTGGACATCACAGTAAGACTCCCAGGCACTCGGGACCTATCAACTTGACACCATGCATTACCTTTCGCAGTGGTCCATGCTCTTTTCTGTACTTCTTGTTCCAGGATATTCCTGTCTTTTTCAAGAGTTTTTGTCCCAGTTGATCAACAGAAATTAGACTGTTCTTTTCCTTATGAAAGAAACACAAAGTCTTTTAAGATATCTAAAATCAGCTGGGTACCAATGGCTCATTGCTGTCATCCTAGCTACTCAGGAGGCTGAGATCTCAAAGAGGAAGCTGGATGCGCTGTGGCTCAAGTGGTAGAGTGCTATCCTTGAGCACAAAGGGACTCAGGGATAGCACCCAGGCCCTGAGTTCAAGCCCTAGGACTGGCAGAAAAATTTAAGAAAAGATACCCCAAATCACTAAGTAGGTATCCAAAGACTTTTGGTAAATTCCTCCTATTACTTATAATTTTTAGAAGAAATATTTAAATGTCAACCCAGAAGATTATTAATGCCTAAATGAATATTTCAAAGTATAAAGAAATCTTAAAAATTGATAAAATGTAGTTTTATACTGGATGTACTATATCTCCCCAAAATTCATATGTTGAATTCTTAAGCCCCAATACTTCACACTATGACTATATTTGAAGATAGGGCCTTAAAGAAGATGATTAAGTTACAATGTGACCACTGTCACTTTTATGGTAGTCTTTGTACCCGTCTGACTAAAGTGAATACATGCATATAGGCATTTACGATACTACATACACACAAACACATACATGCCATGCACTACCCATTCTACCTACAAAAACACAAATACATACACACACAGAGACCCACTCTACCTGTAATAAGATTGCTTTTAAGATCACCAGTGGGTCATCAGTCTCTTCATTTGGGAGAGTTTCCAAGTTCCCATCGGGCTGACTCTTTTCCCCCTGAGAAGTATTCAAAGGAGATTCTTTTGACAAATTCCTTAAACAGAATGAATGAAGCAGGAAAGTCCATGCTATTTGCATCATTAGCACCATGCATGTCCTTTGGAATCAGGCGGCCTGGCTTTGAGCTCCAGGTTTCATTGTACAATTCTCTTTTGCTAAATTGCTATTATAGAGGTGATGTACAGAGGGGTAACAGTTACATTAAGTCAGGTAATGAGCACGTTTGGGGGGGGGGCAATGTCACCCCTTCCCATTGTACAGTTCTTTTTTTTGGCCAGTCCTGGGCCTTGGACTCAGGGCCTGAGCACTGTCCCTGGCTTCTCTTTGCTCAAGGCTAGCACTCTGCCACTTGAGCCACAGCGCCATTTCTGGCCATTTTCTGTATATGTGGTGCTGGGGAATCGAACCCAGGGCCTCATGTATACAAGGCAAGCACTCCTGCCACTAGGCCATATCCCCAGCCCCTACAGTTCTTTTTTTAAATTAAATTTTATTGACAAGGTGTTGTGCAAAGGGGGTACAGTTACATGAAAAGGCAGTGAATACATTTCTCGTGATAGCTAACACCCTCATTTTTCTTTCCCTTCCCTAGATCAGGTAGGCATATATACAATACCCAGTGCATTGTACAGTTCTTCTCAGGTCACTCTAGCTCTCTGGCTGTATCTGAACTCTGGAATTATGAGGTAAGTAAAGTGGACTCTAAGCCATTTTTTGGCTGAGCACTGCTTTCAAGGTGTCCTTCACAATTTGGTATATTGGGTTTTCTGGTCTTCATTCAAAAATCTTTACCCATGGGCTGGGAATATAGCCTAGTGGCAAGAGCGCTTGCCTTGTATACATGGAGCCCTGGGTTCGATTTCCCAGTACCACATATATAGAAAACGGCCAGAAGTGGCGCTGTGGTTTAAGTGGCAGAGTGCTGGCCTTGAGCAAAAAGAAGCCAGGGACAGTGCTCAGGCCCCGAGTCCAAGCCCCAGGACTGGCAAAAAAAAAAAAAAAAAAATCTTTACCCATGTTTGCGACTCAGCTTAAACATCTTCTTCCATTTCTGATCATTCAAAAGGTTTATGCCTTACTCCGTACTGAACTGGGAAACAAGTGAAAATTGCCTTTTTCCTTCTTAACTGCATTTTGCTTAAGTATTTTAAACTGGCTTAAAGCCATGAGTACAAATAGACCTAAACAACACAAGACAAAAATACATAATCAAGAAAAAAAACTGGACTGGGCACATGGCTCAAGTGGCAGGATGCCACCTAGCAAGCTCAAGATCCTGAGTTCAACCTAAGTACTGAAGACAGAGAGAGAAAGAGAGAGACAGAGACAAAGAGAGAGAGAGAACATAACAGACCACATCCAATCATCCTGCTACAAAATTACTAAAAATACACACATGAAAAACAAAAGAATTAAGAACATCCTTTTTAAACATGCTGAACTAGCAAGAACATAGAAACATCCTCAGAAGACAGGAAATGAAGGGGAATCTAGGGATAAAATCCAGAACTAAAGCCTCTAGCTCCCCAAGTGCTAGCTAGGATCTGACGGTTGTGTTCAACTAGGCCTCTGGGAGAGGAGAGGGTCACGAGGGTGGAGTGGTGAATGGGCCTTTATAAGCAGGGCCTGAAGGAGCTTGATTGCCATTTGTGCTACGCTGACACAAAGCAGGAAGGCGCTATCTAGGAAGCTATATGAATCCTATAAGCACAAAGTCTGCTTGCTTCTTGTGCTTGTGTTTCCTAAAGGGGAGGGTCCCAGAGTTGCAAGGAATACATTTCTGTTCCCTGAAAAATCACAGTGCAAGGAGTTTAAGTAGACTAGGATACCACCCTGTTGACAACTTCCACTGTATGCAGCTCAAGGGCAGCACTGGGAGAGGAAGCCAGAGGTGTTCTCTGAGGAGGTAGGCCCAAGGTTTTTCAAACAACCTCTGATATTCCAATTCTCTGGCACTTACTGGTAATAGCACAGACCCTGATGATTTGGGATCTATAGGCTAACTGTACATCTGCCATATCAACTCAAATTCAAGGATTTCCACTTTTTTGTTTTTTTTGGTGGTGGTTCTGGGGCTTGAACACAAGGCCTTTTTCTACCCAGGCAGGCACTCTACCACTGAGTCATGACCTGAGACCATGAGAAGGTGAACGAAGGGGCCTCTGTCTCCACAGAACACAGGGCTTACCTTCCCAGAACGTGGACGTGTTCACCAGCCTAGAAACTCCACAAACCTTGTTTCTCACCAGGTGTCATTTAAGTTTTTTCCTTTTTTTTAGAACACAGATGGATAGATAGACAGAATCTTCCTTCAATTTATTTATTTAGTTATTTTTTTTTTTGATGGAGTATCACTACATAGTTTAGGCTGGCCTGGCTGGAACTTAGCATCTCCCTGCTTTAGCCTTCAGTGCTGGAATTAGAGGCATGTGCCACCATATTTGGCTCCTCACTGAAATTGTATTATGGACCATGATCAAATGCATTATTGGCCACTGATGACTGAACTCAAGTTCCTGCTCTTTTCCCTTCCCCAAATTTAAGAGGTGTTATAAAATCTAACCCCTGAATCCCAAGGTTGATTTCTCTGGCAGGCTTCATCTTTGAAGGATATAAGAGGGTCCTCATTAGCAGCATGATGAGTAACAAAAGACATTTCCATAAGGAAAATTCACAGAACATCCTACAAACAAGAAAATATGCAAGTGGCACTGTGGCTCAAAGTGGTAGAGCACTAGACTTTAGCAAAAAAGCTCAGAGAAAGCATCCAGGCTCAAGCCCCAAATCCAATAAGAAAAGACACCAAGTACACGTTGTAAACAATCGTCTATTCTCTAAGTCATAATAAAGACCTTACTTCAGCAACCAAGCATGGTGGTACACACCTGCAATCTAACATTGGAGGATCTTGAGTTTGAGGTCAGCCTAGGCTACGTAGCAAGAATCTATATCCTGCCCCCTCCTCTAAAAAATGCCTAAGAAATAATAAAGACTGGCTAAGTAGGGAGCAGAGGGACATTGAAGAGTGCTTGTCTATTCCTGCCAGTCACTTAGCAGAAGAAAGCATTTCTAGGAAAGACGTGATCAATTCTAAAGACATGAATACAAAACAGATGTTTAACAAACCACAACGCCAAAGGAAGACAAGAAAGAGAGAATCATTACTTCTGAAATATGCTGCCTAACTACAGCAGGTAAGGCCACTTCTGTGTACCACCTCAACAATGAACTTGATAATGAACTTGCAAGTCAATGTTTCATGCAGGGAGGATGCATGCTGCCGACTGGGAAAAAAAAAAGTGTCAACTGAGACTGGATAAGCAAACTACAGTTGGCAGAGGAAAGGAGAGCTAAGCAAAGGCACTGTAGATACATCCAAAGGACTTTCATGCTTACTTGAAACTGCCAGTTCCCCAGATGGTCAACATCCTTAATATAGACATGGTAATGGCCTCCATAGCAGCCGCCTTTGTGGATGATGACAGAGAAGAGGTCGTACATGTACCTTGAGTCATCCAACTCGCTCTAAAAGCAGAAAAAGACATACTCATTACCTGCATAAAATGGTGAGACACATAATCAACAGGACAAAAGAATTTCAACTACGGAAATGAGTTTCACAGCTTATCACTGTCATTTCAGGATTACAAAAAAAGAGGGGTAATCTGATTAAAGTACGATATCTGCATGTGTGAGAATGTCACAGGGAGACCCCTTTGTACAATTAAGCTACGCTAATAAAAATAAAATAAAAAGGAGTAATTAAACATAAAGGTAAATATCTGGCTTTAAACTTTAAAAAAATTCTTAATTCTTTGATTTACTGCTAAGCATACTATATTAATCAATTTCTGCCTCTTAGTTGTGTGAACCGATGTATCTGAAAAAGCCGTTATTTTTATGTGCTTTGGTTAAGATCATGTAAGCTGATATACACAAGGTAAATGTGTGACAGACTTTTAGCAAGGGAAGACCATTTTTGTGGTGAATCTCCTATGTGTTTATTATCACAACTGCTGTATATTCTGACCAGGCTGTAATATGCCCTGGAGTCAAAGCCAGAGCCCTCCTGACCCTTCAGACTCCTCACAGGGCAGGAACTCAGCAATGGTGAGGACCAGCTGGCCTTGTTCAGAGCTGCTTTAGTGAGATGAAGAGGTTCTGTTCTTTCTTGTTCTACTAATTCTATGATTAATGTTTTCTGTAATAGGCTCCACAACCACAAAGACTGAACAGATAAACTACTGTACTAACAAAACAAAATCACACTTGATGAAGAGAAGTTTTAAGAGATACTTTCAATTCCTGATGTAGAAGGAAAAGGAAGTCTCAGTATTCTCATTCAAAGGGTCTGAGCCACAAGACAGAAGCTCCTTTCTGGTGCTCATGCCAAAACTCAACAGCTGCTGTCCGCCATGTCAGATGTACTTGTCGCACCAAATGGGGGACGCAGCTCCTTCAGGAAGTTATTCAGTTAAAATAGTATAGTTTTAAAGTGGGCAGTATTTACATTGTCTGGTTCCGGCAAACATGAGAGACATACACATAAGGACTCATGACTTCAGAATTTGTTTTCCAATTATTTTTCTTTTTGTGCCTTAAGGATTACAACTTTATTTTTGTGCTGCTCTTCCCCCCCCCTCCCCCCCCGCCTCCCGGTCCTGCGGCCTGGGCTCTGTTCCTGAGCCTCTCTGTGCTCAGGGCTACCATTCTACCAATTGAGCCACACAGCCACTTCCAGCCTTTTCTGAATTGTTGATTGGAGATAAGAGTTTCATGGACTTTCCTGACTAGGTTGGCTTTGAACTATGATCCTCAGATCTCAGCCTCCTGAGTAGTTCGAATTATAGGTGTGAGTCACCAGCACCTAGCTTTTGTGCTGTTCTTGTCCTTTTGAAATAGTGGGGATTAAGCCCAGTGCCTTGTCCATGTTACCACCAGGCTCCCTCACCAGCCATACAAACTCAGACCTATAAAAGTCTATTTGCCTGTTCAACTTCTAGAAACGTGATTCACTATTACGTCTAAAATAAACCAAATTCAAATGGCAAAGTACTGATTAATAGTAGGTTTTCTAAAAGCAAGGTCATGTCGAATTATTTTTAAACGATCGCTTCAAAGATTTTTTTCAAGAACAGTTTAATGAAGAAAACTGAGAACAAATCTATACGATACAAATTCAAAAGCACACACTAAATCAGAAGAGTTTCTTGGGCAATGCCTCCCACCCTGCTCCTTTCAGCAGACATGGACTCTGGCCATGTGCAAGATGGCCGCGGTGGGGAGTGGTGTTGCTATGTCATCCAGTAGGCAGAGGCCAGGGAAGACCACACCTGTCCTATAGTGCAAGGGGTACAAAAAAGTATTTAACTCAAAAGCTGATGGACTCTGCAATAAATGGATTGAAAATGAAGTCAAGAAAATATTCTACCTTGGGAGAGGAGAAGAATTTAAAAATAAAATGGTTCAAACCTGTTCACAAAAAGGCTTGAGATTGATCCGCAGAGGGAATGTATAACAGCTAGTGTCCTTGTAGCGTTCACACTTCACAAAATCAAAATTAAATCTGAGTAATGAAATAGTAAGAAAGGGCGGCAGCTTGCGCAATTTGGCTGACTGTTAAAAGAAAAATTTACAGTTTTAAAATGCAGAATTATAAGAAAGCAAACACTATCACTTAAGTTACATAAAAACAACCTGTGACACAGTTATAAGAGAAATATGTCCTTAGATCACGTAGGTTCATAACTGTGCATTCAATATAATGCTTGATATAAGCTCATGCCTTATGGAATTAAGGGTGGTAAAACTCATGTGTGCTTAGAACTACGGCTTTACAGGCAAGTTCTAAGTCTTAGTGTTGCTATCTAGAAGTTGCTATCTCAATGAGCATGTTGTAACTGGGTGTTCCTTGTCAGTGTCCGGCCTTTCCCTTTGTCCAGTGGTCCATCCACATATCCCCTTTACTTAGCAAACACACGGCTCTAGGGGCTGGGGATATAGCCTAGTGGCAAGAGTGCCTGCCTCGGATACACGAGGCCCTAGGTTCGATTCCCCAGCACCACATATACAGAAAATGGCCAGAAGCGGCGCTGTGGCTCAAGTGGCAGAGTGCTAGCCTTGAGCGGGAAGAAGCCAGGGACAGTGCTCAGGCCCTGAGTCCAAGGCCCAGGACTGGCCAAAAAAAAACAAAAAACAAAAAAAAACACACGGCTCTACCTAGGGAAGAACTGGAGCGTGGAAGATTTCAACTGGCGAAGTGTTTTGGTTTTTTTTTTTTTTTTTTTTGTCTTTTCTGGAGAAAATAGTCATAGCCTTACTTATACTTTCAAAAAAATCTACTGATTAGGTTTTTTTTTTTTTTTTTTTTGCCAGTCCTGGGCCTTGGTCTCAGGGCCTGAGCACTGTCCCTGGGTTCTTTTTGCTCAAGGCTAGCACTCTACCACTTGAGCCACAGCGCCACTTCTGGCTTTTTCTATATATGTGAGGCTGAGGAATCGAACCCAGGGCTTCATGTATATGAGGCAAGCACTCTTGCCACTAGGCCATATTCCCAGCCTTGATTGGGGTTTTACTTGTTATTATTAAATCCAAAAGAAGATAAGATTTTTTATTATTGCTTTAATTTTTTTTGCTTTAAACAAAACACTAGGTTTCTTCTTAAGTCATTGGTTGTCCCCAGCCCTCTTGGATTAGTGGCTTGAAGGGGAAAAAAAAGTCATATTTAACATAACAATTCCACAAATTTTGTGAGTAAAAAAAATTAAATAAGGTTGTGTGTGGTACATCACACCTGTAATCTCAGCACTTGGGAGGCTGAAGAAGAAAGAGTAAGAGACTGATTCCTGCTTGGGTTCCTGTTCAGCTTGATCCTGTCTCAAAAAATATAAAGAAAGAAAGAAAGGAAAGAAGGAAGGAAGAAAGAAAGGTAGGAAGGAAAGAAGGAAGGAAGGGAAGAAAACAAAGAAAAAACCCTGACACTATATAATGACATATTTCAAACAAGGTCTAATTATATAGATGGGAAAAAAAACCTCATCTGATAAGTCAACCATAATGTGACTAAAAAAACTGCTACAGGCAGAAAATCTGCCTCTATTTAGGTAACATGGGCTGGGTGGGAGGGGTGATTCATGCTTATAATTCCAGTACTCAGGAGGCTGAGACAAAATTGTGAGTGTGAGTTTGAGACCAGCTTAGGTTATATTGAGATATTGATTCAAAATTAAAAAAACAAAACTAAGCAAAACAACAGCAACACCCCCGCCCCTTACCACAGAAATTCTCCAAAATAAAATCAAAAGTTACACAAATGAATATAATAGCTTACTGACAATATTTCAGTGGCACAGACTAAACTAGTCTTTTCTGAATAAAATATTCATAACAAATTCAACTAAAACTAGAATAAAATGCAATTTTGTTTATTTTTCATTTTTTAAGTAGAATGAAAATTATAAAGCATTATAACATTTCTACTGAAAAATAAATCAGTGACACAATAAAAGGTATATAAAAGAATTACGTTTAGCAAAAGACTCTTATTAGCAAAGGATTGTTTTATTAAGCATGAATTCAATTCCAAACTAACAAAGTATATCTAAGATTTTTCTAAGCTCTGAATTTTATGCTTATTTTATTAAATTGTAATTACAGCACCAAAGGTTAAGTGCAGAACAAACAAGCAGATGGTAAACCTCTCTCTTTGGGTCTTAGAACAGGATGAAAATAGATGTTAAACAGTATAAATCCATCTGCATTTAAATCCTTCTGTGAAGACTATAGCCACAGGATTTATTGTTTTTATTATATTTTCTTCTATCATCTTCAGAATACAAAATCAGCACTGTGTTATCTATACCAGTGATCATTTTAGTTGTTGAAACTCTACAATAATTGTCAGCTACAGGAATCTCTTCACCTGTATTCTTCCAGTATCAAGGGTAACAGCATAGATCTGCCTTTTGAGGTAGCTGCACTCAAGTTTATAATGTTTCTAGACACTATAATGTATCATTCCACAGCAGTGCAGATAGAGACAGCAGAGGGGCTATTGTCACCTTGGTCCCAAGTACAAGGAGCCCAGATAAAGGCCAAGTCAAGGCAATAGATAGCATATCCAAGCCTAAGGAATGGAATATGACATTAATGATTTACATATATAGTCATTTATAAATTACCTCTAGTAATCATTTTAGATACATGTTAATAAATTTCTAGTACTGAGAAGTTAATTAGCACTGTCATGCTTTTGCTGAAAATTAACCATGTAAAGAAGCTACACTGAAAACAATTTGAAGTCCAGCGCTGAGGGCTCACACCTTATAATCCCAGCTACTCAAGAGGCTGAGATCTGAGAATTATGGTTCAAAGCCAGCCCAGGCAGGAAAGTCCTTGAGGCTCTTATCGCCAGTTTACCAACAGAAAACCAGAAGTGGCATTGTGGCTCAAGTGGTAGAGTGTGCTAGCCTTGAGCAAAAAGAGCTCAGGGACAGTGCCCAGGCCCTGAGTTAAAGCTGTATTGCTGAAAACAAACAAACAAACCAATTCCAAGTTGGCATCATGATATACACTTAAAATTACAGCATTGAGGATACCAAGGCAGGAAGAATGAAAGTTCCAAGTCATCCCAGAAAGCAAAATGAAAAAAGGTGATCTCAAAACAGCCATCTCAAAAACATAAGTAAAATAACAAAATCAAAAGGGCTAAAGGTATCACTCAAGTGGCAGAGTGTTTGTCTACCAAGTGCAAGGCTGTGAGTTCAATCTCAAGTACAGTAAAAAACAACAACAAAAACTGATGACAACAATAGTAACAACAACAAATACCAATTCTACACTGAGAAATCACATACACTGACACATTGTGAAAGGATAGTTGCTAGATGATAAATGTGGGAAAACACCTTGACTCTACAAAACATAAAATCTGTCCTCTGAAGTTATTTATATGCCAGACTCTTTGAGAATAAGTAAGTAAGATACACTCAATACAAAGGGCTCAGCTACTAAATCACTGGACAAAAATCAGTACATGGCTCATATTCAGCAGTGCCAAAGTGCTGATACAAGAAATCATGGCTGGGGCTGGGGATATGGCCTAGTGGCAAGAGTGCTTGCCTTGTACACATAAAGCCCTGGGTTCGATTCCCCAGCACCACATATATAGAAAACGGCCAGAAGTAGCGCTGTGGCTCAAGTGGCAGAGTGCTAGCCTTGAGCAAAAAGAAGCCAGGGACAGTGCTCAGGTCCTGAGTCCAAGGCCCAGGACTGGCAAAAAAAAAAAAAAAAAAAAAAAAAGAAATCATGGCTACATCATAAAGCAGCTGGGTTGGGCCAAATTTATCATGTATGAAGATAACACTGGGGTTATGTTCTATTAAACTCATTTATTTCTCTTGTCAAGTTTCTAGAATAACTGAATACATGTATGAATTACGATGAACAGAATTGTATGTTATTGATCTGTTTTGTTTCTCCTTTATTTTATTTATTTATTCAGTGCCCATTCTGGGGGCTTGAACTCAGGGCTTCTTGCTTTCACTTGTTTTTTTTTGCTCAAGGTTAGGACTCAGCTACTTGTGTCACACCTCTACTTCTGGCTTTTTGTTGGTTAATTAGAGAAAAGTCTCATGGACTTTCCTGCCTGGGCTGGCTTTGAGTCGTGATCTTCAGACCTCGGTTTCCTGAGTAGCTAGGATTACAGGGGTGTGAGCTGCCAGTGCTTGTTTCCCTCTTTTTGCAAAAGAAATCAGATGCTTCCATGTTTCACACTGTATTTTGCCTGACCATACAGAAAGAAAAGAAGTGTTCTGTCGAGGCTTGTAATTATCAAATGTTTGCAGGTAGGAAAAGGCATACTGGATTTGTTAGCATGAAGAACTTATATATCAAGATTATAAAATAACTCCATATTTTGAAAAATGGAGACTGTCAACTATTTTCACAATGGAAAGTGGAAAAAAATGCTTGGTAATCTGCTTCCACACAAAACTAAAGACAGTTTCCTTCACAACAGCAATTTACCAAAAGCAAGGGCTTTACCCTAAAAGGTATACTGAAGAAAACAGTAAGTGCCTCCGTGGGCACACATGACGTTTTCCTGAGAAACAAGGAAGTTGAGAGTGGGCTATAGGTTGAAAGCTTTAACTTTTTCATTGCTAACAAAGTAAATGTTTTCTCAATCTTAAGTGTCAAGAGCTGTAAGTTGGGGTTAGGTTGCTGCTCAGTGGTAAAGCCTAGCAACACTTTGGGTAGTTTACTCCCAGCCTGGCACTGTCTCAAAACAACAAGAATTAGAAGAGCTTCAAGTACATCCGTACCCTTCAGGCAGAAGACTTTCCTGTCTCACAGCACTGAGATGAAGAAGGCTCCCTTACCTTGGCGGCCTTAACCAGCCGGCCACAAGTCCCACAGTGGTACAGGTTGTCACAGTCAAACACTTCCTCCTCCACGTACATGTTCCAGAGGGCATCTTCCAAACCAGAAACGTTTTTGACTGCTACTGTGAGATCTAAGAAGTCTTCCTAGAATATACAAGAATGGAGTACTGAAGAACAATTTCACAGACATATCACCAACCTAAATGTTTATACTAAGATACAGGTGTCTCCATCAGATGTAGTGGAATTCCTAACACTAAATTATCCTTCTTTCTAAATCAAACTATGATCCAACTTAAAAAATATATTAGGAAAACATTTATAAAGGAAGAATGTTGTGAGTTTCAGTGAAAAACAGTAACACTTTCTTTCTCAGGAAACCAACTGAAATTTAGATACAAACTACAGTGTTTAGTAGCACTATTTTAGTTTTTAGAATTATAATAGGGGTGAATTTTCTAATGTAAACTCCATTTCTTCCTTTTTCTTTTGCTAATGTCAGTTTAAGATGTATTGAGGAAATTATAAGAAAAAATTATTTCTTTTTTTTTTTTTTTGGCCAGTCCTGGGGCTTGGACTCAGGGCCTGAGCACTGTCCCTGGCTTCTTTTTGCTCAAGGCTAGCACTCTGCCACTTGAGCCACAGCACCACTTCTGGCCATTTTCTATATATGTGGTGCTGGGGAATCGAACCCAGGGCCTCATGTATATGAGGCAGGCACTCTTGCCACTAGGCCATATCCCCAGCCCAGAAAAAATTATTTCTGAACCAGGATAAACAGGTACTTTCCTCCCTCCTTCCCTCCCTACCTTCTTTCCTTCCTTTCTTTCTTTTTTTTTTTTTTTTTTTGTTTTGTTTTGTTTTGTTTTGTTGCTAGTCCTGGGGCTTGAACTCAGGGCCTGGGCACTGTCCCTGGCCACTTCTGGCTTTTTTCCCCCCTGCATATGTGGGGCTGGGGAATTGAACCCAGGGCTTCATGTATGCTAGGCAAGCACTCTACCACTAGGACACATTCCTAGCCACAAACAGGTATTTCTATGAAAATTAAGAAGATGATATTTTTCAAAAGGAAAATCTATCAATCAATTCTAACTACATTTGAATTATATCTCTAGAAATAAATACTTATAATTTGGCAAGTTTGAATCATATTTATACTTCTGTGCATACATGCAATAAGATTATTTCAAGGGATTATAAGGACTGGAAACTAACAAGGCACTAGTTCACAGTAAAATTCCTAAGTAATACAACTAACACTTGACAAAATGGTTATGAAAATTTCATGCTTATAACTTATAATGTGCTTTAAGTACACTACGCTTTATAATTACTCTGTGAATTACTATATTAGAACTAAGTCAATCGGATTCTAATTCAAAGACATACAGAACTTCTTAATTATTTTCAAACTAGCTGACAAAGAAAACTTCTATTGGCATAGGTAAGAAAGACCAAGAATTTTTTTTTTTTTAAGACAGAGTCACAGAGGCTGCCTACATTACTGGAGACCCCTTTGGACTCACCCCTCAAGTGCTGGGATAAATCAAGAATGGGGCCAAAGACAAAGCCCATGTCCAGTGCTTATCTAGCATTTGCAGGGCTTGGCTTTGATCTCAGGAACCAAAAAGTAAAGAATGACAACTCATTTAAGCTGTGTGTGGTGGAGCATGCTTTGAAACCTAGAACTTGGGAGCCTAAGGTAGGAGCATCATGAGTTTGAGATTAGCCTGGGCAGCATAATAAGATCTTGTCTCAAAAACAAAGAAGAGAGTAAATACATATACATAGGCAATATATATTTACATATTTATATTCATATATTTTATATATTGAATTTACAGAAAAACAATGCATTTTGAAAATGGCAGTAAATTTTTCACTCACACAGTCAAATACAGAAACTTTCTGTCATAACAAAATGAAATTTTTATTAAATGACTTAGGAATAAAGCTATTAGCACTGTAAGACTTGTAAATGAAAGATTATTAGATTTACCTGAGCAGGTTTCCAACTTCTATCTTTCCATCATATCAAATGAACAATTTGTATTATGAGGAACTGAAGGTTGTAAAAATTTGTAGCTTTAAATGGGACATATATAGTTCATATGTTTAATAAACATAGCACACATATGAACTTTCTAAAAGATATTAATAAACTAAATCTATTATTTAATTACAGATATTTGTCAATTCAAACACCTCTCAGATTTGTTTTTTATTCCTCTCCAATTAGCTCTCCTTATACCATTCCAATCATGATGATACTGACTCCTTTCATGAGGTCACAGTTTTCTATTTGAAAACGCTCCCAACAAATAATTTTTCAAATATTACAGTCCTGAATAAAGACCGTCTTAAGATGTTTCTTTCATTTTATGTGAATAAATCTGGAATAACAAAGTGATGGTTCAGGTGTATTTACAGTAAAGCCAAAAAACTCCTGATAATTTCTAGTAATAAACATTTTAATGTTCATGGTCTATAATCAGACCACAGATTTAATCATATGACTTACAGTTAACAGTATATCTTATTATTAAAATAGTCCTGCACACTCACCTGCTTCTCGCTGACGTTCTTACATTCTTTACACACAACCTGGTTAACCACAGTTCCATGGTACAGACGATTGATGAGGTCATGGCCGGAGGTCCCAACCAAAGAGGTTTCCAAAGCACTGAAGAGAATTCGATTCAGTTCCTGCACATCGTGTTGCCTCATTTCCTGCAAAACAGGGTGATTTTGTGCGGCAGACTTTAAAAAATAGACTTAAAAATAGTGATAACAAAAACCCAAGATGAATCAAGAAATCCATGGTAAACCTTGATTCACTACAAAGATGTTTAAGTGAAATCAGCTGATAACAGGTTACAAGATCACCTATTTTGATTTACACTACAAAATGAAAAGGCAGTGCTCAGTGTTTACCTATAACTGAACTCACGCCACAGCTGGAAGGTGTGTTTTTCTTGTGAGAAAGTACACTGGGCCATGCCACAGACAAGAGTAGGGAAGAGCACAAGTGGTCCTGCCAGCAAGCAAGAGCCAGCAGTGTGTGTACAGGTAAAGTTCATTTAGATCACAGTGGCTGGTGATCATTACCAAGTGTCAACACTGAAGAGGTAAAAACCAGCAAATACAAGATTGACATGCACTGTCACTGAGGATCTTGCTTTAATGTCTCAATCCATTACGAATCATGTAACTGTATGTGAACTAGCTCTTTAAGAACACTTTATAGCCAGGCACTGGTGGCTCACAACTATAATCCTAGCTTCTCAGGAGATTGAGATCTGAGGATGCCAGTGCAAAACCAGCCTGGAGAGGAAAGTCCGTGAAACTCTCATCTCGAATTAACTACCAAAAAGCTGGAAATGGTGCTATTGCTCAAAGTGATAGAGCACGCGCCTTGAGCACAAAAGCTCAAGAACCTAGGTTCCAGCCCTAGGAGTGGCACACCCCCCCCCCCCACACACACATTTTATAAACCAAAGCAGCAGAGTGTACCATCACTGAGAAGCAGAGAAAAGGAGAAAGAGCAGTAGAAGAGGACTTTAAGGATGGTGAGGTCCTAGAAACCAGGAGACGCTGGGGCTTCACCACAGGTGACGTGTGCCAATGACCCAGCCTAGCTCAGGACAGAGAAGTGTTTTTTAAAAGGTCATGGCACATAGATTCCATGGTAGAGTTTACTAAAAAATATAGCCAGGAGGCAAAGGAATGAGGAATGGTATAGGAGAGGCAGTGAGGGAGGAAATGTGTGAGTTTCATGTGATGAGAGGCAGAGAAAGGGGATGAAAACTGAGCAAAGTGTGGGACTTGGGGTCTTTTTACTTGCCTGTTAAAATACCAAAGAACGTAAATTTGTCCTACAGTACTGGCCCTGGGGGGCCAGAACACTGTGGCTGTTTTCTAAACATGCCTTCATTTGGCAATGGTGCCACAACGGGTTTAGCACTGGAGGGCTTCCTACAAAATTTTATTCAGAAAAATGCAAAAAAGAGGAAGAAGTTTATATGGTTTTAGGACATAGGAAACGGTATGAAAACAGAACAACAAAGTGTGCTGAGACTGATCTGGGAAGAGAGTGGGGGAGAAGGGAAAATGACAAAGAATGACAGATCAGATTTATTTAGTGATGATAATGCAGACAAAAAACACTTTTCCTTGTTGCTGACAAATGTTTTGTGTTTGTATGTGGTAGAACGGCCTTTGGCATTCTAATAGATTGAGAGGAACATTAACCCCAACCCTCCATTCAGAAGAAAATGAGCAGTTGGGGAAAAATCAGGATGGAGAACATGAAAACACTGGCCAAGAATGGAAGACTAAAAGTTTAGCTGGTGAACAGATTGCCCCATGCATGGCAAATAACGTCCATGTGCTATTTCTAGTTTTTTTTTTTAATCTTAACTAGACTTGATGAAGATTATTTTAGAATGGAAATGGCAAAAAAAAAAAATCAGTTCCTGTACTTCTTCCCAACCCCAAGTCACAACCAGGCATAAACTGTGGTATACAGTACCTATTGAACAAATATACCTTTGGCTTGTAATTATTGAATGTAAAGCAACATTCAAACAACATATGAGATCGTAAGGCAGATTAAATAAAGGCAGGTAGATACCATAGTGAAGCAGTGTGGCCTCTTCCCGCCCCTGCCAGGAGCCTCCTCCCAGGCCTCCGTACCTCATTGCTGGTCCACCCAAAGCTGTCAGTGAGGTCTGTTGTGGATGCAGCTTCCTGGTCTAAGAGCAGAAGCTGAGCAAACAAGCGCTGCAACTGTAAAGGTATGATTCGAACCTGGGGGACAAGGAGATGCATTCTACATGAGCCTTTTAACACACTGAGTTCTTTGTAAAAGAACTGTAGACTAGTTTTCTCCTATCTCTAGTTCAGCAAAGAGTTTATAAATCTCTCATTACAAATAAAGAATTAAGATTCAGCTCTTCTAATGTAGTCCAAAAAGTTTTATCTTAAGAGTTTTCAATCTTTTTTTAATTAAATTTTATTGACAAGGTGTTGTGCAAAGGGGGTACAGTTACATAATAAGGCAGTGAATACATTTCTTATGTTATCTTACACCCTCATTTTTCTTTCCTTTCCCTAGATCAGGTAGGCATATATACAATATCCAGTGTGCCAAAATCATATACAGTAACCACGTAGGGTACACCACAGGAAATTCACCTAGAACTTTAAAGGTAATAGAGATTTCAATCTTGACATGCACAGTTCAAGTTAAAACTCAAAAGAAGCCCAAATAAAACACCCAAATCAACGTAGACAGTAATTAGAATCTCTCATAGTTCATTTTTTCTCTCTATCGCTAATAGCTTGCTACAGATAACATAGGAATTTTGCAGGCACCCAGATCTCCCTCCGGAGTCCTGGTGTTTCTTAGGGCTGGTGGTTCCCTGTCTCCCTTTCTGCTGGGTTCAGGCCTGATGTCCAGCAGTGCTTTTCTGCATCCAGTCTGTAGTCCAGACTTCGATGGGTGAAGAGAGAATAAGCATTTAGAAATTTTTGGAGAAATGTTATTATATGGATCTATTATCTGTTATATGGTTGAGGGGAAAAATGCCACAAAAACTGTTTACCACACAACTGGTTTGAGAAGCACTGGGTGGCATCATGAAACACTGCAATAAAGAATTACATCTGGGCCTGGTGACTTATGCCTCTAATCCTAGCTATTCAGGAGGCTGAGACATGAGGACTAAGGTTCAAAGCCAGCTCTGGCAGAGAAATCTAAGAAATTCTTAAAACCAATTAACTAGCAAAAGGCAAAGGTGTGGCTCAAGTGGTAGAGTGTCAGCTTTGAGCAAAAAAGATCTTGAATTAAAGCTGATATGCGCATGTGCACACATAAACACACACTTACAGAATTGGGCATCAAAGTGAGGACTAGAGGGCTAGGCAGGGAAAACATGACTTACAGCTTTCCTTAAATACAATTTCTCTACAGTAACATACAAAATAATAAATCCATTCTCTACTCAATTTCCATAACACCAAACTGAAAAATACTAATTTCTATATTTCTTTTTCCATAGTGTTGCAAGTAAATGCATTAAATAGATGTTTTGGTAGGCTAATGTGGACAGTATATAAATATCTCCACTATAAGTTATAAACACATCACAGTGAGATAAGTTTTATCAAAGTACTGCCAGCATTGTACTGGAAAATTCTGCTTTTTGGAAAAGTAATTTCATTGCTAGGGGTATAAGGAAAGTCACTTTCTGAAAATAAAGAACATACTGGTCAGAAGTAGCATTATTGTTTCCTATGAATAAATAACTTAACTCCTCCTTTAGAAACCATTTTTTAATATTCCAAAAGACTCCAGTAAATTACAGATTTAATACCTTTGCATCAGGTTTATCCTTATCTTCTAAGGAACCAAGCTCTTCCGGACCAAGAGAAAATAAAGCTTCTAAACAAAAGCAGAACAAAGATGTGAATGACATGATTTCACCTTACAAAACTATCTTAGAAAGCCAAGACCACAACGAAGCAATATCCGTAAAGATCTGAAAATACGACTGGGACCATATTTACACCTTAATCTACACTTGCCTCTTACATTTTTGGGCACTGAATCTAAGGAGACAGAAGTGATGTGCTAAGGTTTCAGAGTCATCAGTTCATACGCATCAAAGCATACACATCCTGGGCATGCTGGCGCACACCTGTAATTCCAGCACTTGTGAAGCAGAGGTAGGAGGGCTTCAAGGCCCGCTTAGCTCAAAAACCCAAGGCTCAGTGGTAGAGAGCTTGCTGGCACATGCAAAACCTCAGGTTCAATCTGTAGCAAAAAAAATAAAAATAAAAAATAGCCAAACCATCTATGAACGGTATCATCAAAAGTAACTGCCTTCTGTTGCCTGTGGCAGTGAGAACTGGAGGTCATGGGGAGTCCCAGGAAGCACACGAGTGACGTGTACATTTTGAAACGTAAGGCTGGCCACCAGCCTTTTATGGGAAGGACCATCTTTTACTTTGATGGTATACCATTCCCTTTTGGGGAGTGGGGTGTACAGATGTCTCTTCTGTGGGTAATGGTGAAAAGTTGCCAGCCTTGTGCCAGTCTCCCTAATTTAAAAAAGTAACTTTACATGTGGGTGCATCACCCAGTGACAGCATATCTGTATCTTTCGGGAAGTCTGTGTCCTGAATTCCCCCAGGGAAAATCTGATATGCCTCGGGAGGGCAGGGATGCACGGGTGCGTCTTTTTTATTGGACGTGCGGCAGTTCTAGTACTTGTTGCGCGGCATATTCCCATGAAATTCTGAGACTGGGCAAAAAAGGAACCGTAAGCCTACAGGTTAAAGCACAAAACCATTCATATGGGGACTTCAAACTTCCCCTCCGGATTGGGAATGTGGCATGGTGGTAGAGTGCTTGCCTAGCATGCACGAAGCCCTGGGTTGGATTCCTCAGCACCACGTACTCAGAAAAGCTGGAAGTGGTGCTGTGGCTCATGTGGTAAGAGTGCTAGCCTTGAGCACAGAGAGGCTCCGGAACAGAGCCCAGACCCTGAGCCCCGAGTTCAACCCCTAGGGCCAGCAAAAAAAAAAAAAAAAAAATTACCCTCATTACTCCTAGCTACATTGTCCTGGTGGTACCATGAACTCAAATTGCCTTACTATAAAATACCATAAAAAAAAACCTCCTCCAAATTCTCTGCCCCAGCGCTGTTAGTCCTTACCAAATTATAGCTCCCTTTTATCTGTGACAGGACCTGCAAGCACACACATCCCATTACAAAGCGTGCTGGAGGTAGCGGGGTACAGCTGTCAGCCCCACTCCTGCCTTCTGCTGGCCTCCATGACCCTCCCCGTCCCTCAATCGTTTCTCTTCTTTTTTTTCTGTCTTTCTTCTCTTCCACCCTTCACTTCCCTCCTCTCTTCTCCCTTTTTGAGGCACTTTCACTAAGTAGCCTAAACTGACCTTAAACTGGTGATTTTCCTGCCTCAGCATTTCTCAGGTTTTTTTGTTTTTTGTTTTTTGCCAGTCCTGGGCCTTGAACTCAGGGCCTGAGCACTGTCCCTGAGCTTCTTTTACTCAAGGCTAGCACTCTACCACTTGAGCCACAGCGCCACTTCTGGCCTTTTCTGTTTATGTGGTGCTGAGGAATCGAACCCAGGGCTTCATGCTTGCTAGGCAAGCGCTCTACCACTAAACCACATTCCCAGCCCTCTCAGTCTCTTCTTAACATTACTTTCCTACTTCAAGTTGCCCTTTAACTGACCATATTAAAACCTGGAAAAAATGTATTCCTCTTGGCTAATGCTGAAAATGTCTTTACTTTTCTTTTTATACTTTCTATTAGCATCAAGTAGTTGTACAGGATTTTATTTGAACATGTCCACATAGGTATACAATCAACATTAATTAGACCCTTACTTCCTCCGTCACTCTCTCCTTATCTCCCTTTCCTAAACTAATTCCAACAAGCTTCATTTTCCTTTTTTTTTTTAGTGCTGGTCATAGGCTTGAACTCAAGGCCTGGGTGCTGTCCCTGAGCTTCCTGTGTTCAAGACTAGCCCCTTACCACTTGAGCCACAGTGCCACTTCCAGCCTTTTCTGAGTAGTTTATTGGAGAGAAGACTCTCCTGACGGGGCTGGCTCCGAATGGTGACCCTCAGATCTCAGCCTCCTGAGTAGCTAGGATTACAGGTGTGAGCCTGTAATGAGCACCTGGCTCATTTTCCACTTTTCCACATGTGCCTAAAGTATTTTGACCAAATTCACCTTTCTTCACCTTTTCCACTCTCTTTCCCGCTCCCACTTGTATCCCCGTCACAGGACGTGTTTTACATTTTTGCTTTTCATTTGCCCTGCCTTTCATTTGGTGTTTTACCATGGTACTTCTTTCATTGATGCTGAAAATTTCCAAGAGGAGAATTATTCACTGTATCACAAGGAAAATTTTATGAAGTAGGTCCAATCAGGGACAATGATAAATATTTACTAAATTTCCAGAAAAGGAAGTGTGTGTGTGTGTGTGTGTGTGTGTGTGTATGTGTGTGTTTAAAGCTTAGAACCAAGAGATCTAATATATCATAAAGGTCTAATAAGTAGGATGGTGGTGGAAAGAGATTCCCTTTCTCTATCATTCAGCTAGAGGATGAATCAGGCTGTCCACAGAGCGTGGAGACCTTGAGTCTACAAAGCCACATAACACTGGGACCCCTAATCACTGCAAGGCCAAGAGAGCCACAAACTGGAATAAAAGGAACACAGAGCTGAGTGTTGGCGGCTCACGCCTGTAATCCTAGGAGGGCAAGATCTGAGGACCGTGGTTCAAAGCCAGCCCTGGCAGGAAAGAGACTCTTATTTCCACTAAAACGAACAAAAACAAAAACAAAATGAGAAGTAGAGCTGTGGCTCATGTGGTACAGTGCTAGTCATCACCCCAAAAGCTCAGGGACAGTGTCTAGGCCCTGAGTTCAAGCCCCAGGACCAGTACAGAAAGAAGGAAAGGAAGAAAAAGAGAGAGAGGGGGAAGAGGGGAGGGAGGAAAGAAAAAGAGAGAGAGGGAGGAGGGGAGGGAGGAAGAAAGAAGGAAGAAGGGAATCTGACAAACACGTATAAATAGCAGCAAGAATCAAGGGCCTAGTTAGTCAATCTGACCTCTGAGAGTTCTCTTTATCCTCACAATAACCCCCAACTCGTTTGTTGTCAAAATATAGCAAATCTGAGTGGGTTTCTATTCTTTATATATAACCCTTTACCTAAAATGGAGTCTTTGGATTTTAGAATTTCTTCAAGAAGACAAGAAGATATATATTTCATTCTCAGCAGGGTCTGGGCAGACAGAACCCACTAATCAAGATAACATTCTGGAAATCAATGTATGAATAATGGTCCTAGTGAGATAAGACTTTGTATATAGTCCAACAGTAGACCGTGTGTGAGTGTGCATGTGTGCTTGCCAGTTCTGAGACTTGAACTGAGGGCCTACGCACTGTTCCTGAGCCTTTTTTTTTTTTTTTTGCTCAGTGCTAGTGTTCTGTCACTTGAGGAACAACTGGCCTTGTTGGTAGTTAATTGGAGATCAGAGTCAGATTTTCTGCTGGGGCTGACTTCACAATACTCCATCCCAGCTTCCTGAGTTGCTATGATTATAGGCATGAGCCACTGGCACCTGGCTAGATTAAGTTCTGAGGCCAAAATTTAGGTCAGATCACATTTTCTGGATTTCACAACTGCAGGCGAGCAATTGTGAATGTGTATAAATATTCTGATATCCCTCTCCACTGCTTAGGTGTTTGTTACTTTGTAGATAGTACTAAACTAGAAAATATATGTAATGTAGCAATAATGAAACTGGGTACCCCAGACAGAATTCTCTTTAGGTTGTGTTTTAAATAATAGGAACTACAAAAGAAATAGATGGTCTTATTTTTAAATTTTGTTATTAGATATCACTAGAATCACTCACAATATATTTAGAAAAATTTAACCTTCACATTTCCCTGCAGAGAAAAAATCACGAATTTGTATGTTACGTTTGCAACGATAAACACATACTGTGGAATACAATTTTAGGAAACTCTGTGCTTCATAGCATTAGCTACACATAAAGTCAATGGTATGTACTACTATTCAAATGCAGGTAATATAGCATACCTCTGAATTCAGGTGTAAAATGAAGAGTCTGAAGAAGGGAATTGAGGTAACAGGTTCCGCCCTGATTTCTGATTCCACTTAAATTGGTGAATTCTCTGGGAGCAGGTGGCTCCAAAGTTTTAGTCTTTAAGTTCTTCCCTTTTCCATACTGATTATTTGACACACTGGAATAATCCTCTTCAAATAGGTCCCCAAACATTGTGGAATTTTTCTCCTTAAAAAAATGTCTCATATGAATGCTTTTGCTTTTAGAACAAGTCTCTCCCCCCACCCCCCCACATCTTCCTTACACTTTGGGATGATTGACTTTGGTTGACACTTTCTTAGTTCATAGTCTGGAGGCAGTAAGATTTAAACCTTTTGAGATTTCGTAGTAGGATCTTAGTTCGCCTGCGTGACCAAACTATCTCCTTACAGCTACAATGTGACAATACACGTCTGGGACCGTCATTTAAACAGATTAAAAAGAGAAAGAGCTTGGCCCACGGGAAATGAGGGCTGTCCTTCAAAACGCATATTCACGGAAAGGATCAACGAAATCCAAGTCAATGGTAGGAGGAACAAAACCAATTTTAGAGCCTGAGAGGTGAACAGGAGCATTGGGGTCACCAATTAATGTCTAAAAAAAAATCTCTGCATCCCACACCCCTGGGCGCCACGTGCCGGGCAGGGGTTGACACTTAAACGGATGAACCACCAGGGTCGGGGGTGAGCGCCGACTCGCGTCACTCGGCGGGGCCCACAGCGCTTCCACGCCCCGCGGGCCGGGCAAGGTCGGTGCGGCCTGGACCCGGGGTAGATGCTCCCGCGGCTGCGGTGAGGCCCGAGGCCGCGGCCTCCCCACGCCGCCGCCGCCGCCCCGACACCGACGGCTTCCCCGTGTCCCCCCCCCCCCCCCGCCCCGCTCCTCACCCCCTTCATCTCCCTCCTCAGATCCCAGGACCGGCCTCAACTTACGGCCTAAAGCCCAGACCCCCGCCCCGGCCCGCACGCCCGGCGAACGGACTCCACCCCGCTGGGAGCCGCCATCTTGGCGCGGGCGGGGCTCCGCGACCAGGTGGTTTTTATGGAGGGCTCGGGACTACGTTTCCCAGGGGGCTCGGGGGCAGGCGCCGTCCACTCTCGCGAGACCCGGCGGGTCTCGCGGTTCCTCGGTGGCAGAGGGAGCGCGGGATTGGCCACCGGAGGGAGGGACAGGTAAGCCCTGCCACGCGCGCGCGGGTGCCGTGCCCCGCACGCAGCCCCTTCCGCCTCGACGGGGCTGTGCACACCTTACCTGGCTGTAGCCTGGCGGGCTCCCGCGTTGCCCGGTCATTTGCCAAGCACCGTGGCTTCTCCCCTCAAACGTTCTGTCCCCCGTGGCCCTCGTGAGGCGCCCCCACCCGTCCCCCGCAACCGTCACAGCTTCCCCGGTGGTAACTTCCTGTCGACCCCCTGTCAGGGAGACGTGTTGGTGGGACCCTGTCCAGGGCCACACACACACACACACACACACACACACACACACACACACACACACACTGCTAGTGCAGTAGGAAAGGCTCCAAGATTCCCTTTTCTCACATTACACCAAGTGCTCCACTTCTGGGGCAGTGCTGGGGATTGAACTCGGGATGTGTGTGTGTCGGGGGGGGGGGGGGCTTGCACTTGATAGAGTGATATACAGAGACACACACACACAGACACACACACACCCCTCAGCTTCACTTCTACCTTCCTTGTCCAATCCAGTCTCCATCCAGAAGTGAATGAGAGGGACACAGAAGAAGTCACCTCACCTAAAGGTTTAGGGGATTGAGAACAGGAATCGCGGGGGAAGTTAGAATGCAAGGAGTCCAAATAAATGTCAGCCTAAGCATTTTGCTTGCTTTTTTTTTTTTTTTTTTTTGCCAGTCCTGGAGCTTGAACTCAGGGCCTGAGCACTGTCCCTGGCTTCTTTTTGCGCAAGGCTAGCACTCTACCACTTGAGCCACAGCGCCAGTGCCACTTCCTGCTTCCCCCCCCCCCCATATATGTGGTGCTGAGGAATCGAACCCAGGGCTTCATGTATTGGAGGAGAGCACTTTATCACTAGGCCCTATTCCCAACCCCGGCCTTAGCGGGGACCCTTTGAGCAAGGTTGCTGTGGCTGGAAAGTTCAGGAAGTGTTGGAAGGAAAAAAGTAGAGGCAGAGGACAGCCCAGAAATCAGGGTCTCCACTAGGAAATATAAGTGAGAATACACCCGCTGCTCCTCACCAGTCTTGAGTGCCCTACTGCCTGCTTAGTACCTCCTCCTCATGACTCTTTTCTGGCTGGCGGGAAGGGTCCTAGCAGAATCCTCAGCCATTTCCTCCTTTCCGCTGCTCTCATTTTGCTTTTCACACTGAGCCATAGGATAATATTCCACTGTGAACAGAAATGAGACTTTGATGCATGCTAGAAAATAGAGGAGCCTCACAAACAGTATGTAATGTGAAAGAACCAACACAGCAGGCCACAGATAGCTGCATTCCATTTGTACAAAATGCCCAGAGGAGGCAAATCTAGAGAGATACTAGACACTGCTGGGGCAGGGTGAAGTGAAGTGTGGGAGAAATAGGAAAGGGATTTCCTTAGTGGTGATGAAAACTAGGACCAGAGAGCGTTGATGGCAGTACAACATCAAGACGGTGCAGAATGTTCATGACTTATTCACTCCGAAGTGACAAATACGGTAAATGTTATTCTTTTTTCCTATTTATAAAATCAGCAGATATTTATTGGATATTCAGATGTTTCAAAGATGGTGTTTGATCCTGTATGGTTGTCACATCTGATCCTCAAAATAGTCCCAAGAGACAGCCCAATGTATTACCCCCAGATTGCAGATGAGAAAACTGAAGCTTTAGGGAAGTTATGACACTTGTCCAAGGTCACCCTTGGAAGTCCTGGAGTTAGACCATGAACCCAGGCAGGCTGATTTCAGAGCCTGTGTTCCTCATACTGTCACAGTTCCCTGCCTCTGGTTTTGCAAATTCACCAAGCTTGGAATAGGGAGGAGGGCAGAGGAGAACTGAGGTTCTGAAACAGAGAGGGAATTGATTTAGAGGTCAGAGACAACAGTTAGGGATAAAAACTGGCTCATCTCTGGATGGGGCTGCTGTAGAGGCTGGGCGCCGCACCCCAGTGAGCACTGCTGAGACAGGCCTCATGTCCCACATTTGTTTATACCAGGTCTGGCGGAGGGCAGCCCAGGAAAAGCTGCACCTTCCTAGATGACACCAAACACTTCTGGAAAGGAAAAGGTCTTAGTTTTTTGTCTTTCCCAGGCATCTTCCCTCACACTTTACTTGGCACTTTGCTAGATATGGAATATTCAATAAGCAACTTCTCAAATATAGATGCTAAATAAAAGAGCCACCATAAGCCTTGGGCCAGGCGAACAGGAAAGGAAAATGCTCCATGCCTACTCATGTGACAATGCATTTGGTGAAGATGGGCCAGAGACACAGAACCATCTGAAGCCTTGCTGTTCTAGGTGTGGACGGAGGAGCAGCAGCACCAGAGCCAACAGGGAACTAGTTAAGAAATGCAGGCTTTGAGGCTCATTCTAGACCCAGTAGACACAACTGCATTTGAACAAGGTGATTGGAATACATACGTATTAATAAAGACTGAGAAGCCTTGCTCTGACGTGGGTGGGTCTGACTTAGATACTGAGTGGCTTAAAACCCTTCATTGGCTCTATATTACTCCAAAGAGCAAATCCAAATTCTTTAAGAAGGTATTGTACAGTGATGGGCACTTGTAGTCCCAGCAACACAGGACTCTTAGGTATGAGGATTGCTTGAGCCAGGGGTTGGAGACCAATCTGGACCATGCAAGAGCCAATCAAAAAAAAAGAAAGCAAAAAGGCTTTATAAAGATTGTTATGATCTAACTCTTTATCACATACTCTGCTCCAATCATATTGTTTCTTCCCCCCTCTCTCTTTCTCTTGTGTGTGTGAGTGTGTGTGTGTGTGTGTGTGTGTGTATCTATATGTCTGCCTGTGCCTAGATTCTGTCCTTTAGCTTTTTTTTGCTAAAGGTGGTTGCATTATCATTTGAGCTACGGGTTCACCTACCCTGCTGTTCGGTGAATGTTTTTCTTACTTGGGCCCAACCATAGTTTCAAAAGTGAAGTGGGATCCTCTTTGTCCATTCTAACTTTTGTTTCGTTTTTGTGGGGAGGATCCTATCTAAAAAATATTATGGCCTACATCAGTGTGTTAAGTCTTTGTCCTATATTTTCTCCTAGCTATGGGTCAGTTGACTGGGGACAGCTGGAAAGAGATTGTGGGTAGGCCCAGATAAGCTCTTCTAAGTGTTGGCATACTGGGCTCTTGAGTGACCAAACCTAGAAGCTAGACTGACAGACCCAGAGGCTTCCAGATGACAGTGAGTGGCCTGTTGCTTAAGGCTTTGGGCACAATAGACATGGCAGTCAGCACTTGGTTGGGAGGCTTGCTGCTCTGGACTTTCACCATCAGCACCTCTGGCCCTTGGCAGGTTTTGTAATCCCTGGCCTCAGCAGCAGTGAGCCTGGCAGTGGATAGCAGCCAGGAGCAATGGGTGGTGCCCTTAGGTATTAACAGCCTTGGGTACTAAACTTCTCAGCCTTGCAGTGACTAATGACTCAGCTCTTGCTTCTGGGGCACTGACACATTGGCAGCTGTTTCTTCTAGTGAGCAGGACCCACAGTTTCCCTTCTGTGGCTCTTCACCACCCTCCTTGTCTCTACTACCTCTGCCCCCTATCATTTCTATGCCAGCCACTCTCTGAATCGCTGCAATTGCTTTTCCCTTCCTCCAGTCTACTGTCAGTGTTTCAACCTCTGCTGCCTTTGCAGTTGCTACAACTGTCCTGCTGTAGTAGAGACCGAAATCTCTGTGCTTTTTAAGGGATGAGCCCAGCTGTGCAGCTGGTCTGTGAGGTTGGCAGATACCCTTGAGCAAGCCCCACAGCTGGCAGCCCCTCAGGCATGGAGAAATCCTCACGCTGGTCCTTACGGCTGCTACTTCAGTTTGTTTCATTTCTTCCAGTCCTTTTGTGTTCTGACTGTGCCATTTCCACTAGTTTGAGGTGAAGTTGGAATGGGCTTCCCAAGCCATCTTAGAAGGGTGGGATGCAGTTGGATGGCTATCTGCAATTTTCTCCCCACTGTACTGTGGGCCCAGAAAGGCTTCTGCCAGGTGTTTGGTGAGTTTGGAGAGAATAGAGGGGCAACGAGATCACGGCGCAAAGTTCTTGTATTTCTGTGTGATCTGTGGGCCCTGCAGGTTGTTTAGGCTTATTTTTTGTGGTTGGATTTTAATAAAATGTCTGTGGAAGTTGGTAGTAGAATTTCCTGGGGAAAGGGGGGTCTGAGTTTCCAGCATGCCATCGTGGTGTCTGTCCCCTCACCCCTTGCTTTTCAAAGACAACGACCTGCAGTCCCAGGGCAAATGGCAATGGAGCAAATGTCCTGGCAGGGGCCATCCTGTGCTCCTCACCAGCAGCAAGGCCCTTGGCTGCGTGTGGAGCCCCCCAGGACAGGCTCCTCGGGGCGCCCTCATGTGGGCCTCACCTCAAGCTTTCTAAAATCCTGCCTGTGTGTAGTTGAGGATAAGGCCAGGAGCATTTCCTGAACATTTGCTGTGGAGAGAGCGCAGAAAGGGTTCTGTGGAAAGAGAAAGAAGCTATGGAGAGCATGTACAGGCTGCCCACAAAGACAGCTCACTAGAAGGTGAAGGAGAAAATCAGGTAAACCAGAATGAGCATCCTGGGAGATTTAGGAGAACTCACACCAGAAGACAAAAATTCCAGATGAGATAATGTGGGAAAGAGAAAGGCATTTCAAGAAGATTCTCACCAAAACTTGAACTAAATGACTACTTAATGCACTACATTTACTCGGAGAAAATTATTTTTAAAATAGATGATTGTAGTTGGGCTGCTGTTGGCTCTCACCTGTCATCCTAGCTACGCAGGAGGCTGAGATAGGCAGTTCTTAATTCCAAGCCAGCCCAGGATGGCAAGTCTTTGAGAGTCTTATCTCCAATAGACTTCCAAACAGCCAAATGTAGATGTGGCTCAAGTGGTAGCATGCAAGGAAAATGTCATGAACAATTCTTACCTGCAAAATATACAAGTAGAGCTATCAATGAATGCTAGAGATATCAGTCCATGAATAATTTCTCTGAGTAAATCATTGCCAGCAGGGAGAGTGGGAATGCACACCTTCTTCCCTGCAGTTTTCATAGGCGTTTCTACCCTACCCGTTAGTCAACTTGAGGTGCTTTAGGGGCATGGTATCTGAATGGCAGCCTTGCTCCTGGCCGCACGCCCCATGGCTTCCGCAGTCTTGCCTGCCCTCCTGCCTCTGTGTGCGTGTCTGCTGCTGGCCTCCGGCTTTGCCCAGGCGGGCAAGCTGCTGGTGGTGCCCATGGATGGCAGCCACTGGCTCTCCATGCGCTCTGTGGTGGAGAAACTCTCCCAGCGAGGGCACGAGGTGGTCGTGGTTGTGCCCGAGGTGAGTTGGATGCTGGGCAGCTCGCTGAACTTGACAGTGAAGACGTACTCAACCTCTCACACGCTGGAGGATTTTGAGCAGGAGTTCAAGGTTTTTATTGACACGCAGTGGGAAAAGCAGGAAGGAGGTATCTTTTCTCTACTAATGGGCTCTTCCATTCCATTTTTTGAGTTGGTTTTTTCACATTGTAGGAGTCTGTTTAATGACAAGGAATTGGTAGAATTCCTGAAGGAGAGTTCTTTTGATGCTGTGTTTCTGGATCCTTTTGATATGTGTGGCTTAATTGTTGCCAAGTATTTGTCACTCCCCTCTGTGCTCTTTGCCAGGAGAATATTTTGTCATTATCTTGAAGAAGGAGCTCAGTGCCCTGCTCCCCGTCTTATGTTCCCAGAGGCGTCTTGGGTTTTACAGATGCCATGACTTTCCAGGAGAGAGTATTGAACTATATAAATCACTTGGGGGTGCGTATGTTTTGTCCATTTTTTTTACAAAACTGTCTCAGAAGCTGCCTCTGAAATTCTTCAAACACCAGTCACTCCATATGAGCTGTTCAGCCAAGTGTCGATTTGGTTGTTGCGAATTGACTTTGTCTTGGACTTTCCCAGACCCGTGATGCCCAACATTGTGTACATTGGTAGGATGAACTGCCACCAGGGAAAGCCACTGTCGAAGGTAGGACTGCTCTCCATGGCTCGCTGAGTGTGACCTGGCTTTGGACATTAATCATTGTGTTATTTATTTTCCCTGAAATTAGCTTATTTTCTTGGTCCAGTTGAATGATTTCACTTCTTTTGATGATTGTTTTAGTTTATGATAACACTTTATTGTGATTTAAGTAGATTTCATGTAGTTGCCTTCACTGATATGTACATGTGTTCAAATGATACAATTTCCTATTGTTATGCCCAACTCGCGAGAAGACCACCAAGAAGACCACCAAGAGCCAGACATTCTGAAATGCAAAAGCAAGGCTTTATTCAGGCGAGCTGCAGATCCGGCCTCGTCCTACACTCCCACGCAACGGAGGTTAGGAGGAAGGCCCCGAGCTGAGATTTCACAGAGCTTATAAAGGCAAGAAACCAAGTTACAGCAATCAGGTGTTCAAGCAAGATTAGGATACGGGTACAAATCTGATTGGCTTAGGGCTCGAGGCATTCGGGGGAGGTTAGAGTTAAGCATTCCCAGGCGGTTAGAGTTAAGCAGGGAGTTTCCTGACTGGCTGGGCCCTAATAAGCTTGTCCTGCTAGCCGGGATAATTGGTGGCCTGGGTTACTCAAAATTTAAACAGACAACAAAATGGGGGCTGCCTGAAAGTGGAGTTTACTTTAACTCTTCATTTCCCCCTTCTGATAGGTAACTTGAGAACCAATCATGGTGCTCCTTGCTTATTAGTTTGATTCTGATTGAGAATCGGTAGGGATAGATTGGTATTGTGCCTGCAATACCATAAGTTCTTGGTGGCGCTTTACTCAGTTGGTAGCGGGTGTGGCTCAGGAGGAGGTCCAGTCTCATAAAGGGCCTTTAGCTTGGGCCAGATCTCTTGGTGGACTTGCCATAGGGCTCTGATGGGGGGATAAAAGCTCATAACGAATGCGATTGCAAGTTAGGAATAAATGTAGACGACATCACAAGTCCCTTAGCCCTGCAGATGCAGGTACAGATAAACATAGTTTTACACCGAAGCCCCAATTCTGAACCTATTTATATTATAGCCAATTTGATTACATACCAACTTTACTCATATGCTCTAATTTTAAGACATACTGATACCATTTGTTGCATACTCAAACTTTCTAGGGATTGTCTTTCTCACTTTTAACATGCCAAAACCTTTTAATCTAAAGGAAACATTTTTGTTTCTCCAATTCTCTTTCTAAAGTCTTTCCTTATACAGTTTTATAATCTGTCTTATAAAATTTAACATATCCCCACTCACACGATCTTCTACCTCTTCATGCCATCAGCGACTTACTGGAACATTCTGTGACAATTTACTTTTTAAATCCTTTTCTTACCCAGAGGAAACCATTTTGTTTTCTCTATTCCTTTCTCCAAGGCTTTCTATACTAACTTTCCTCTTTACATTTCCTGGGGCTTCTTTGCTGCTAGAGCTTTAAACTGTCTACATTTTCTTTTCCTCTGGTTTGTAGAATTTGGTTTATCTCTACTACATCAGGGCAGTTTACTGTGACTCCACCCACAGGCTGTTGGGAAAAACAAAGATGGGGCAAGGGTCAGTCTGATGGGACTGCTGCTCCTAAGAAGCCAGACCAGAGCCAACTATCATGAGTTACTATTTTAGAGTGGATTTCTCCAGTTTCCAGTGCTTCTAAGTGCCTAAGGTTGGCCAGTGGCATCTGTAAGATCCACTCCCAGGAGGGCTCCATGAAGATGCCCCAGCCAGTTTAAATCTCTGTCCAGTTACCTTGGTACCTGGCACACCTGATGGCAGCTACTCCCTGCTCTTCTCTGAGGTCACACCCTAATCCATCTGGACACATTTTAATACTCTTGGACACACCTCCCACCCCAGGCATTGCCTGGAAGTGACTCTCCAGCCTGTCATACATGCTTTGAATTAAGCAGCAGGCCACCCTGCTTGGCTTTCCTTGACAGAAGGGCCTTGCGCTTAGCAGATCCAAATCACTACTCCAGCAGAAATCAGCTGTGTGTCATAAGGGTCCATCTGAAGATGTAGATTCTTCCAAATGACTGTTAGACTGTCCTTGATCCTCACTCAAATGCAATGGGCAGGGGCCATGGTAGTGTCAGGCAGCAGTGGCTCCCAGTGGTGCCAGTAGAATGTCACACCTTCTGCTGGGCTACCTGCAACTTTCTCCATAGATTGGTTATAGAAGCTTAACCTGTTTCCTGATTCCTTCTTAAGCACACTAGCTTTGGTAGGCTGGCACATCACTGAATGTCAAGACAGCTTTAGGCAATCAATGGCCCTTGGGTCATTTTGCCAGGGCAATAAGTTTAAATCAGATATTTCCAATAAGGCTAGGATTTTTTTTTTTAAGCCAACATAGAAGGCTTGGCCTGTAACCATTTCTTGCAAGTGCAGTCTCTGTATACTGTTACCTCTGTTTTCCATGCCTCCACTTTAACCTGCCTCATCTTCCCCAAAACAACTCTGGTCCCTTGGTCCTAAGGTGGGGGCAGGGCTGATGGGCGAAGATCATCCATCTTCTGTAACTTCTTCAGGCTGACTCAGGGACGTTGACCTTACCTAGCCAGGAACCTATAACCTTAGTCTACTTTACCAAGGGGCTGCAGGATCAGATGTCCATTAGGAGCTTTACTCCAAACTGGAAATTAAATTCAACATTTAACTTAACTATACAGACTTCTTTTTGGGCTACAGCAGTGTAGCCTTTTAATATTCTAGTTTGTAAAAGCTTTTTCCTGACTGGCTGGGGAACTGATCTCTGATGACCTAAAAAATGCCTACATTACCTTTGCAAGCCTTTAACAGATCTCAATAAGGACACAATCTCAGGTCTACAAGCTTTCTTTCCTGGACAGATGTATCAGCTTAAAATTCTCACTGCCAGTCAGGGCTTTGAATAGATGCGGGGGTGGGTGGGTGGGATTTTAAACTATCCTCCCATTTGACAAACTTACCCTTAGTACCCTACCACAGATGACTGGCAAGTTCCTGACCAGTAGACAGACATGGGCATTAGAAAGGCATGCTCGCGAACTATTCTTCTGGTACTTCCCAGAGGTGTTTTTTCCAATCTTACTCCTGCAACACGCAAATTTTTTTTTTCTTTTTTTTTTTTGCCAGTCCTGGGCCTTGGACTCAGGGCCTGAGCACTGTCCCTGGCTTCTTCCCGCTCAAGGCTAGCACTCTGCCACTTGAGCCACAGCGCCGCTTCTGGCCGTTTTCTGTATATGTGGTGCTGGGGAATCGAACCTAGGGCCTCGTGTATCCGAGGCAGGCACTCTTGCCACTAGGCTATATCCCCAGCCCCGCAACACGCAAATTTTAAGACAAAACTTTTAACAAATGATTTTAGCATTCTCCAGCCTCATTTTCTAGGGCTTGATAGTCTTAGTAAGACATTTTAGCACACGAAATAATTTTCTGCTGAAGAAGGCTGAGTGGGGGTCCCCAGAGTTCTTATTGCGGACAGTCACACTGATTGTGAGCTGTCGCCTGTGCATCTTAGGCAGGTTTGACACAGAAGAGACTGTCAGACTCACCAACAACACAGACGACAGCGCTGCATGGTGGGGTCACTCCCCGCCGCCTGTGAGTGGCTTGGGCTGGGCCCATATCCGCCCCTGTCAGCGGCTGAGGGTAAGGACTCAGGGCCGACGCCTCCATGTCCTGGGCTGCCGGCGCCAGCGAGTTGACTGGGCAGGACCCTCCAGAGCAGAAGGCACAGCTGAAACATTCTCCTCAGAGTCCTCCTCTTGTAGAGTTAACTAGGGTGGGGAGTATGGAGGGGGAAACATTTCCTCCTCCATGCTTCCTCCCTGGAGGACAGGTGGGTACAATTTTTTCTCTTCCTTCTTGGTTTCTCTCTTGTCTGGATGGCCCGAATGAGGGGTGTAGATTAGGCATTGCAAAGTCCGACTCTTACCTATGTCAAAGCTTCCCTCGGGTGGCCAATTAGTTCCCTTAAAGGTGGGCCATTCTGACTTGTACAGGGCGATCCACTTTTCCTTCTTAAGGGCCACACCTTGGTTCTGAGCTATCTCCTTAACCTCCCTCCAGTGAGCTAGGATCAAGTCTAGGGTGCTAGATGGAGGTCCCCAAGATAGAACGTTACCCATAGCTCTGATCAGATGTTCAGTCCAAAAGGCTACAAAAAACAAAACAGTTAATACAAAAAGAGGAAAACACACAGGCCTGAGAAAAGAAAAGCTACGAGTTGGAGATCTCCCAAGTTGGCCTGCGACCTCCTGCAAGGGTGCAGAAGGAGTGGGCCCAAGTTCAAGGCGGGGCTCCAGGGGTCCCCCTTCAAGTGTGGAGAGTCTGGGGCATTCCCCAGTCCCTCCAGGATTGCCGTGCAAGTGCATCCACCTCGACAACCCCTTCAAGAAATACAGTCGGAATGGCCATCCTCAAGGAGGAAGCAAAACAGACAAACAGACAAATGACAGGGCAAGACAAATCAACAGCGCTGTTTTCTTACCTTTGGAGTCTGGGGTCTCGGGGGTCTCTGGGGCTATCCAGGACGAGCCCCCAAATGTTATGCCCAAGTTGCGAGAAGACCACCAAGAAGACCACCGAGAGCCAGATGTTCCGAAATGCAAAAGCAAGGCTTTATTCAGGCAAGCTGCAGATCAGGCCTCGTCCTACACTCCCACGCAACGGAGGTTAGGAGGAAGGCCCCCTCGAGCTGAGATTTGACAGAGCTTATAAAGGCAAGAAACCAAGTTACAGCAATCAGTGTTCATGCAAGATTAGGATATGGGTACAAATCTGATTGGCTTAGGGCTCGAGGTATTCCGGGGAGGTTAGAATTAAGCATTCCCAGGCAGTTAGAGTTAAGCAGGGAGTTTCCTGACTGGCTGGGCGGCCCTAATAAGCTTGTCCTGCTAGCCGGGATAATTGGTGGCCTGGGTTACTCAAAATTTAAACAGACAACAAAATGGGGGCTGCCTGAAAATGGTGTTTACTTTAACTCTTCACCTATAACTTGCAGTCTGCATTTATCACAATGGTTTTTGGTAAACACTGAAAATATGAAATGTCCCCATTTACTAATCCAATGTTACTCCTATAGGAAAATCTTTACTCATTGAAAAATGTCATTTTATATATATATATATCTACTTAAAAACAGGTATATATATCATACATATAAAATATAATATGTTATATAATATATTATATATTACATATAATATATATTATACTATGTATTATATATAATTATATATAATATAACATATAATATATATAACCGTAAGTATATATGGTATATATATAAAAGTAGATATATATATATATATATATACCTACATAAAAACAGTATTATACATATGCATATAATGAGTTGTCTAGGAGTAAATTTCTTGCCTACTAAATGCAAATAGTAAAGCATACATGATGCCCTTTACTCTGCATTTATACTTGCCAGTAAGTTACATACATGGTGAAAGTCCCACTTACTGAGTGACAAGTTGTTCAAAATGGCATTTATTTTTTTTCAACTATGCTGACATCCTGGTGTAGTTAACTACAGAATTGTCATTGCGAGCCTCCCATACAAGAAATCCTGGGTTTGATTCCACAGTATCACATATGTAGAAAAAGCCAGAAGTGGCACTGTGGCTCATGTGGTTGAGTACAAGCATTAAGCAAAAAGAAGTGCAGGGACAGTGCCCAGGCCATGAGTTCAGGCCTCAGGACTGGCAAAATAAAACATGGACACATTGTGCCTGCTTTAATGTTCACTCCCTGTTTCTATGGATGTATTGATTTTTATTTCATTAGCATATATTTCCATTTCCTCTTCCATGATTCATATTGACAGTCGTTGATCCTATTTAACATGGCTATATGCAGTGGTTCAAAGCAATGAGTGGTTATGTTCCTTTTGAGTGCCTGGAATGTTAATGTAGCCGTTTGTTAACTAGGTAACTTGAGGGGATGGGTGGGGTTGGAAGAAATGAGGGAGAAAGGCAGGAGGTAGAAGCCTGAGCAGGATGCATTGTATTCATAAGCTGACCTGTTAATGGGAAGCCCTTTATAAAACAACTTAACAGTAATAAAACACCAACACCAATAATCTGTGCTGCAGGGGGCAGGGCAGGGTTCCTGTGGTGGACTTTGGAGAGGCCAGGGCAAGCTCCTGCAGTAGATGTCCATTTTTGTTTGGTTTTCCAGTACTAGAGACACTGTCTGCCTCTCACATATTGGAAAGCATTTAGTGGGAGTGATCTTTGAGGTGACTCGGTGGACTGGTAAAACTAATACTTCCTTAAGAGGCTGGGACACCCCAGGGGTACGTGTGTCAAAGCTAGGTGTGACTCCCCTTCATGGCAAGAACAAGAAAGGAGGTGCAAGTTGTAGCACGCTGCGCCGGGGACCAGAAGCTTCGGCCTGTAATCCTAGCTACACAGGAGGCTGAGATCTGAGGATCCCAAATGGAACCCTGCCTAGATGAAAGGTCCCCGTGAGACACTTCCCTCCCGTTAACCACCAGAAAACCAGTGGTGGAGCTGAGGCTCAAAGTGGTAGAGTGCTAGTCTTGAGTGACAGTTGCTCAAGCCCTGGATTTCATGAACCACAACCAACCAAGAGCAAACAAAAAAGACACTGAGAAGCTGAGCCATTCCAAGGTGGACTCTCTCTTTCATTCCCTCAGTAGAGTACCACGCGGCACCCAGCCCGCACTCGTGCCCTTGCCCCTTACCTGAGAGTGGAGCTGTGCAAGGTCCTCTGTCACCAGAGGCGAACGTGGCTTCTTAGACCACATGGAGCAGGGTAGACATGGCTCTGTGTGATTCTGTATCACCCCCCTTGACACCACAGAATTCGGAAAGATTTCTTCCTGTCATGCTCATGGCTTTAGAAAATAGGAAAAGATATACTTTTATATGCACATTAAAGTTTTGATGTATCTGAAAGTGCATATCTATTGGAAGGATATTTATTTATATGTCAATATATATACATATATATATATAGGAAAGAATATGTATGTATTAGAAGGAATATATATATATATACATACATATATGTATAGATAGATATGCCAAATTCTCCAAGAGAATTGACATCTTAATGAAAGCACTGATCAAGAGGCTTAATGGGCCACTAGTATAAATGTAAATTTTCCTCACAATAACTGAGGATCATATTTAGTTTTCCACCCTGTTTCAGGTGGAAGGCTGTGTTCAGGGAAGGCAAATACTTTTAGTGCTCCTGGACAACAGAATTCATAGTTCTGTTTGAAAAAAAGTAGACATTTGACACTCTGTGTGTGTGTGTGTGTGTGTGTGTGTGTGTGTGTGTGTGTATGTCTGTGTGTCTGTGTGTGTTGAGGGTATGTGTTTGTGTGGTATCTCAGCTTGAACACAGGGGCCCTATAACAAAATATCTTGAATCTATTCAGAGGAATCACATTCACTAATGGAATGGAATCCTCTAATAGGGATGGCTGATACTTATTTTTTATATTTATTTCATTATAACAGTTGGAAAGCTGATATACACAGGGGTTACAGTTATGTAAGTTAGTTATTGAGTACATTAGTTTTTTCATTTTCCACATAGTGTCTAGTGGTATCACTGCTGCATTTATTTACCCATTGTCCCATCATTTCTGTCTTGAATTATCCTTCCCCCCAATTAACTTACATACAAGACACACAAGGAATAGAAAACAAAAACAGTAACACATGAGAAAGAAAGCAAAAACTAAAACAAAAAGCAAAATAACAAAAATCCCTCTTGGCGGATGGGAAGGTGGCTAGTGGTAGAATGCTTGTCTAGCATGCATGAAGCCCTGGGTTGGATTCCTCAGCACTACATACACAGGAAAAGCTGGAAGTAGCACTGTGGCTCAAGTGGTAGAGTGCTACCCTTGAGCAAAAAGAAGCCAGGGAAAGTGCTCAGGCCCTGAGTTCAAGCCCCAAGACTGGCAAAAACAAAGCAAAAGAAAACAAAACACCTCTTGTTTCCATTTCTTGGAGTTGATTTTGCTAGGCATCATTTTATAAGATCATATGCATCTAGCTCCTGAGCTTCTTTTGTTTAAGGCTAGTATGCTACCACTTGAGCCACATCTACATTTGGCTGTTTAAGACTCTCAAAGACTTGCCTTCCTGGGCTGGCTTGGAACTAAGAACTGCCTATCTCAGGCTCCTGAGTAGCTAGGATGACAGGTGAGAGCCAACAGCAGCCCAACTACAATCATCTATTTAAAAAATAACGGGCTGGGGATATAGCCTAGTGGCAAGAGTGCCTGCCTCGGATACACGAGGCCCTAGGTTCGATTCCCCAGCACCACATATACAGAAAACGGCCAGAAGCGGCGCTGTGGTTCAAGTGGCAGAGTGCTAGCCTTGAGCGGGAAGAGGCCAGGGACAGTGCTCAGGCCCTGAGTCCAGGGCCCAGGACTGGCCAAAAAATAAAAATAAAAAAAAAATAACATTCTCCGAGTAAATGCAGTGCATTAAGTAGTCATTTAGTTCAAGTTTTTGTGAGAATTTTCTTGAAATGCCTTTCTCTTTCCCACATTATCTCATCTGGAATTTTTGTCTTCTGGTGTGAGTTCTCCTAAATCTCCCAGGATGCTCATTCTGGTTTACCTGATTTTCCCCTTCACCTTCTAGTGAGCTGTCTTTGCGGGCAGCCTGTACATGCTCTCCATAGCTTCTTTCTCTTTCCACAGAACCCTTTCTGCGCTCTCTCCACAGCAAATGTTCTGGAAATGCTCCTGGCCTTATCCTCAACTACACACAGGCAGGATTTTAGAAAGCTTGAGGTGAGGCCCACATGAGGGCACCCCGAGGAGCCTGTCCCGGGGGGCTCCACACGCAGCCAAGGGCCTTGCTGCTGGTGAGGAGCACAGGATGGCCCCTGCCAGGACATTTGCTCCATTGCCATTTGCCCTGGGACTGCAGGTCGTTGTCTTTGAAAAGCAAGGGGTGAGGGGACAGACACCACGATGGCATGCTGGAAACTCAGATCCCCTCTTTCCCCAGGAAATTCTACTACCGACTTCCAGAGACATTTTATTGAAACCCAACCACAAAAAATAAGCCTAAACAACCTGCAGGGCCCACAGATCACACAGAAATACAAGAACTTTGCGCCGTGATCTCGTTGCCCCTCTATTCTCTCCAAACTCACCAAACACCTGGCAGAAGCCTTTCTGGGCCCACAGTACAGTGGGGAGAACATTGCACATAGCCATCCAACTGCATCCCACCCTTCTAAGATGGCTTGGGAAGCCCATTCCAACTTCACCTCAAACTAGTGGAAATGGCACAGTCAGAACACAAAAGGACTGGAAGAAATGAAACAAACTGAAGTAGCAGCCGTAAGGACCAGCGTGAGGATTTCTCCATGCCTGAGGGGCTGCCAGCTGTGGGGCTTGCTCAAGGGTATCTGCCAACCTCACAGACCAGCCGCACAGCTGGGCTCATCCCTTAAATAGCACAGAGATTTCCGTCTCTACTACAGCAGGACAGTTGTAGCAACTGCAAAGGCAGCAGAGGTGGCAAAGGCAATTGCAGCGATTCAGAGAGTGGCTGGCATAGAAACGATAGGGGGCAGAGGTAGTAGAGACAAGGAGGGCTGTGAAGAGCCACAGAAGGGAAACTGTGGGTCCTGCTCATAGAAGAAACAGCTGCCAAGCTTTAAGAGCCAAGAGTCTCAGTCCTCCTGGACCAAGAGCTGTGACATTAGTCACTGCAAGGCTAAGAAGTTTAGTACCCAAGGCTGTTAACACCTAAGGGTGCCACCCATTGCTCCTGGCTGCTATCCACTGCCAGGCTCACTGCTGCTGAGCCATGGATTACAAAACCTGCCAAGGGCCAGAGGTGATGTTTGTCAAAGTCCAGAGCAGCAAGCCTCCCCACAAAGGGCTGACAGCCATGTCTATTGTGCCTAAAGCCTAAAACAATAGGCCACCCACTCTCATCTGCAAGCCTCTGGGTCTGCCAGTCCAACTCCTAGTTTGGGCACTGAAGAGCTCAGTGTACCAACACTTGGAAGAGCTTACCCTGGCCTACCCACAATGCCTTTTTGTCTGACCCCAGTCAGCTCATTGGCCCATTGGTAGGAGAAAATGTAGGACAAAGACTACCACAGTTGTTTAGGCCAAACTTGTTTTAGATAGGACCCTCCTCACAAAAACAAACAAAAGATAAAATGGACAAAATGAATCCCACTTCTCTTTTTAAAGTGTGGTTGAACCCAAGAAAAGCATTCACCATATTTGCCACTTCCTAGTGAATGATTCATGAACAATCTGTTCAGTCTTGTTGTACTGCCATCAACGCTCTCTGGTCCTAGTCTTCATCACCACTAAGGAAATCCCGTTCCCATTTCTCCTTCACTTCAATTCACCCTGACCCAGCAACATCTAGTATCTCTCTAGATTTGCCTCCTCTGGGCATTTTGTACAAATGGAATGCCAAGTTTGAAGATACTGCCCAGTAATTGCTCCTGGAAACATTGCAATATGCCAGTCTTTTCCCAACTTCCTTTTCCTTAATCTCTCTGAACTCTCAAGGCCTAACATGATTGCTTAAGTCTGTGTATTTAAATTGCCATACTTAGCATGACTATCCCCAAGGCAAAGGTCATAAACAATTCTTATCTGCAAAATATACAAGTAGAGCTAAAAATGAATGCTAGACATATCAGCCCAGGAGTAATTTCTCTGAGTAAATCATTGCCAGCAGGAAGAGTGGGAATGCACACCTTCTTCCCTGCAGTTTTCATAGGCATTTCTACCCTACCTGTTCTTCCACTTGAGGTGTTTTAGAGGCATCGTATATGAATAGCAGCCTTGCTCCTGGCCGCACGCCCCATGGCTCCCGCAGTCTTGCCTGCCCTCCTGCCTCTGTGTGCGTGTCTGCTGCTGGCCTCCGGCTTTGCCCAGGCAGGCAAGCTGCTGGTGGTGCCCATGGATGGCAGCCACTGGCTCTCCATGCGCTCTGTGGTGGAGAAACTCTCCCAGCGAGGGCACGAGGTGGTCGTGGTTGTGCCCGAGGTGAGTTGGCAGCTGGGCGGCTCGCTGAACTTGACTGTGAAGACGTACTCAACCTCTCACACGCTGGAGGATTTGGACCGGGAGTTCAAGGTTTTTATGGACACTCAGTGGAAAAAGAAGCAGGAAGGTATCTTGGCTCTACTAATAGGCTCTTCTGATAGATTTATGGAATTGATGTTTTCACATTGTAGGAGTCTGTTTAACGACAAGGAATTGGTAGAATTCCTGAAGGAGAGTTCTTTTGATGCGGTGTTTCTGGACCCTTTTGATATGTGTGGCTTAATTGTTGCCAAGTATTTGTCACTCCCCTCTGTGCTCTTTGCCAGGGGAATATTTTGTCATTATCTTGAAGAAGGAGCTCAGTGCCCTGCTCCCCTGTCTTATGTTCCCAGAGGCATCTTGGGTTTTACAGATGCCATGACTTTCCAGGAGAGAGTGTGGAACTATATCAATCACTTGGGGGAGCGTACATTATGTCCACTTTTTTACAAATCTGTCTCAGAAGCTGCCTCTGAAATTCTTCAAACACCAGTCACTCCATATGAGCTGTACAGCCAAGTGTCGATTTGGTTGTTACGATCTGACTTTGTCTTGGAGTTTCCCAGACCCGTGATGCCCAACATGGTGTACGTTGGTGGGATGAACTGCCACCAGGGAAAGCCACTGTCGAAGGTAGGACTGCTCTCCATGGCTCTCTGAGTGTGTGTGACCTTGTTTTGGACATTATTCATTGTGTTATTTATTTTCCCTGAAATTAGCTTATCTTCTTGGTCCAGTTGAATGATTTTCCTTCTTTTGATGATTGTTTTAGTTTATGACAACACTTTATTGTGATTTAAGTAGATTTCATGTAGTTGCCATCACCGATATGTACACATGTTCAAATGGTGCAATTTCCTATAACTTGCAGTCTGCTTTTATCACATTGCTTTTGGTAAACACTGAAAATATGTAATGTCCCCATTTACTAATCCAATGTTACTCCTATAGGAAAATCTTTACTCATTGAAAATAATATATATACATATATACACCTATTTATAAACAATATTATACATATGCAAAAAATGAGTTGTCTAGGAGTAAATTTCTTGCCTATTAAATGCAAATAATAAAGCATACATCATGCCCTTTACTCTGCATTTATACTTGCCAGGAAGTTACATACATGGTCAAAGTCCCACTTACTGAGTGACAAGTTGTTCAAAATTGCATTCATTTTTTTCAACTATGCTGACATCCTAGTGTAGTTAACTACAGAACTGTCATGTGCTTGCCTCCCATACAAGAAACCCTAGGTTCGATTCCTCAGTATCACATGTGTAGAAAAAGCCAGAAGTGGCAATGTGGCTCATGTGGTTGAGTACAAGCGTTGAGCAAAAAGAAGTGCAGGGACAGTGCCCAGGCCCTGAGTTCAGGCCCCAGGACTGGCAAAATAAAACATGGACACATTGTGCCTGCTTTAATGTTCACTCCCTGTTTCTATGGCTGTATTGATTTTTATTTCATTAGCATATATTTCCATTTCCTCTTCCATGATTCATATTGACAGTCGTTGATCCTATTTGACATGGCTATATGCAGTGGTTCAAAAAAAATGAGTTGTTATGTTCCTTTTGAGTGCCTGGAATGTTAATGTAGCCGTTTGTTAACTAGGTAACTTGAGGGGATGGGTGGGGTTGGAAGAAATGAGGGAGAAAGGCATGAGGTAAGAGCCTGAGCAGGATGCATTGTACTCATAAGCTGACCTGTTAATGGGAAGCCCTTTATAAAACAACTTAACAGTAATAAAACACCAACACCAATAATCTGTGCTGCAGGGGGCAGGGCAGGGTTCCTGTGGTGGACGTTGCAGAGGCCAGGGCAAGCTCCTGCAGTAGATGTCCGTTTTTGTTTGATTTTCCAGTACTAGAGACACTGTCTGCCTCTCACATATTGGAAAGCATTTAGTGGGAGTGATCTTTGAGGTGACTCGGTGGACGGGTAAAACTAATACTTCCTTAAGAGGCTGGGACACCCCAGGGGTACGTGTGTCAAAGCTAGGTGTGACTCCCCTTCATGGCAAGAACAAGAAAGGAGGTGCAAGTTGTAGCATGCTGAACTGGAGACCAGAAGCTTCCGCCTGTAACCCTAGCTACACAGGAGGCTGAGATCTGAGGATCCCAACTGGAACCCTGCCTAGATGAAAGGTCCCCGTGAGACACTTCCCTCCCGTTAACCACCAGAAAACCAGTGGTGGAGCTGAGGCTCAAAGTGGTAGAGTGCTAGTCTTGAGTGACAGTTGCTCAAGCCCTGGATTTCACGAACCACAACCAACCAAGAGCAAACAAAAAAGACACTGAGAAGCTGAGCCATTCCAAGGTGGACTCTCTCTTTCATTCCCTCAGTAGAGTACCACGCGCCACCCAGCCCGCACTCGTGCCCTTGCCCCTCACCTGAGAGTGGAGCCGTGCAAGGTCCTCTGTCACCAGAGGCGAATGTGGCTTCTTAGACCATATGGAGCAGGGTAGACATGGCTCTGTGTGATTCTGTATCACCCCCCTTGACACCACAGAATTCGGAAAGATTTCTTCCTGTCATGCTCATGGCTTTAGAAAGAAGGAAAAGATATGCTTTATATGCACATTAAAGTTTTGATGTATCTGAAAGTGTATATCTATTGGAAGGATATTTATATATATATATGCCTATATATATATATATGTAGGAAAGAATATATATGTATTAGAAGGAATATATCTATACATATATGTATAGATATGCCAAATTCTCCAAGAGAATTGACCGCTTAAAGAAAGCACTTGATCAAGTGGCTTAATGGGCCACTAGTATAAATGTAAATTTTCCTCACAATAACTGAGGATCGTGTTTAGTTTTCCACCCTGTTTCAGGTGGAAGGCTGTGTTTGGGGAAGGCAAATACTTTTAGTGCTCCTGGAGAACAAAATTCATAGTTCTGTTTGAAAAAAAGTAGACATTTGACACTCTGTGTGTGTGTGTGTCTATATGGCTATGTGTCTGTGTGTGTTGAGGGTAGGTGTTTGTGTGGTATCTCAACTTGAACACAGGGGCCCTACTACAAAATATCTTGAATCTATTCAGAGGAATTACATTCACTAATGGAATGGAATCCTCTAATAGGGATGGCTGATACTTATTTTTTATATTTATTTCATTATAACTGTTGGAAAGCTGATATACACAGGGGTTACAGTTATGTAAGTTAGTTATTGAGTACATTAGTTTTTTCATTTTCCACATAGTATCTAGTGGTATCACTGCTGCATTTATTTACCCTTTCATTTCTGTCTTGAATTATCCTTCCCCCCCAATTAACTTACATACAAGACACACAAGGAATAGAAAACAAAAACAGTAACACATGAGAAAGAAAGCAAAAACTAAAACAAAAAGCAACATAACAAAAATCCCTCTTGGCGGATGGGAAGGTGGCTAGTGGTAGAATGCTTGTCTAGCATGCATGAAGCCCTGGGTTGGATTCTTCAGCACTACATACACAGGAAAAGCTGGAAGTAGCACTGTGGTTCAAGTGGTAGAGTGCTACCCTTGAGCAAAAAGAAGCCAGGGAAAGTGCTCAGGCCCTGAGTTCAAGCCCCAAGACGGGCAAAAACAAAGCAAAAGAAAACAAAACATCTCTTGTTTCCATTTCTTGGAGTTGATTTTGCTAGGCATCATTTTATAAGATCATATGCATCTAGCTCCTGAGCTTCTTTTGTTTAAGGCTAGTATGCTACCACTTGAGCCACATCTACATTTGGCTGTTTAAGACTCTCAAAGACTTGCCCAAGTCCTGGGCTGGCTTCCAACTCAGAACTGCCTATCTCAGCCTCCTGAGTAGCTAGGATGACAGGTGAGAGCCAACAGCAGCCCAACTACAATCATCTATTTTAAAAATATCATTCTCCGAGTAAATGCAGTGCATTAAGTAGTCATTTAGTTCAAGGTTTTGTGAGAATCTTCTTGAAAAGCCTTTCTATTTCCCACATTATGTCATCTGGAATTTTTGTCTTCTGGTGTGAGTTCTCCTAAATCTCCCAGGATGCTCATTCTGGTTTACCTGATTTTCCCCTTCACCTTCTAGTGAGCTGTCTTTGCGGGCAGCCTGTACATGCTCTCCATAGCTTCTTTCTCTTTCCACAGAACCCTTTCTGCGCTCTCACCACAGCAAATGTTCAGGAAATGCTCCTGGCCTTATCCTCAACTACACACAGGCAGGATTTTAGAAAGCTTGAGGTGAGGCCCACATGAGGGCACCCCGAGGAGCCTGTCCTGGTGGGCTCCACACGCAGCCAAGGGCCTTGCTGCTGGTGAGGAGCACAGGATGGCCCCTGCCAGGACATTTGCTCCATTGCCATTTGCCCTGGGACTGCAGGTCGTTGTCTTTGAAAAGCAAAGGGTGAGGGGACAGACACCACGATGGCATGCTGGAAACTCAGATCCCCCTTTCCCCAGGAAATTCTACTACCTACTTCCAGAGACATTTTATTGAAACCTAACCACAAAAACTAAGCCTAAACAACCTGCAGGGTCCACAGATCACACAGAAATACAAGAACTTTGCGCCGTGATCTCGTTGCCCCTCTATTCTCTCCAAACTCACCAAACACCTGGCAGAAGCCTTTCTGGGCCCACAGTACAGTGGGGAGAACATTGCACATAGCCATCCAACTGCATCCCACCCTTCTAAGATGGCTTGGGAAGCCCATTCCAACTTCACCTCAAACTAGTGGAAATGGCACAGTCAGAACACAAAAGGACTGGAAGAAATGAAACAAACTGAAGTAGCAGCCATAAGGACCAGCGTGAGGATTTCTCCATGCCTGAGGGGCTGCCAGCTGTGGGGCTTGCTCAAGGGTATCTGCCAACCTCACAGACCAGCCGCACAGCTGGGCTCATCCCTTAAGTAGCACAGAGATTTCTGTCTCTACTACAGCAGGACAGTGTAGCAACTGCAAAGGCAGCAGAGGTGGCAAAGGCAATTGCAGCGATTCAGAGAGTGGCTGGCATAGAAACGATAGGGGGCAGTTGTAGTAGAAACAAGGACGTCTGTGAAGAGCCACAGAAGGGAAACTGTGGGTCCTGATCATAGAAGAAACAGCTGCCAAGCTTTAAGAACCTCCAGAGTCTCAGTCCTTCCTGGACCAAGAGCTGTGACATTAGTCACTGCAAGGCTGAGAAGTTTAGTACCCAAGGCTGTTAACACCTAAGGGTGCCACCCAATGCTCCTGGCTGCTATCCACTGCCAGGCTCACTGTTGCTGAGGCCAGGGATTACAAAACCTGCCAAGGGCCAGAGGTGCTGATGGCCAAAGTCCAGAGCAGCAAGCCTCCTATCCAAGTGCTGACAGCAATGTCTATTGTGCCTAAAGCCTAAAACAATAGGCCAATCACTCTCATCTGGAAGACTCTGGGTCTGCCCGTCCAGCTCCTAGGTTTGGGCACTCAAGAGCTCAGTGTGCCAACACATGGAAGAGCTTACCCTGGCCTACCCACAATGCCTTTTTGTCTGACCCCAGTCAGCTCATTGGCCCATTGGTAGGAGAAAATATAGGACAAAGACTAACACAGTTGTTTAGGCCCAACTTGTTTTAGATAGGACCCTCCTCAAAAAAACAAACAAAAGATAAAATGGACAAAATGAATCCCACTTCTCTTTTTAAAGTGTGGTTGAACCCAAGAAAAGCATTCACCATATTTGCCACTTCAAAGTGAATGATTCATGAACAATCTGTACAGTCTTGTTGTTGTACTGCCATCAACGCTCTCTGGTCCTAGTCTTCATCACCACTAAGGAAATCCCTTTCCCATTTCTCCCTCACTTCACTTAACCCTGACCCAGCAACGTGTAGTAACTCTCTAGATTTGCCTCCTCTGGGCATTTTGTACAAATAGAATGCCAAGTTTGAAGATACTGCCCAGTAATTGCTCCGGAAACATTGCAATATGCCAGTCTCTTCCCAACTTCCTTTTCCTTAATCTCTCTGAACTCTCAGGGCCTAACATGATTGCTTAAGTCTTTGTATTTAAATTGCCATACTTAGCATGACTATCCCCAAGGCAAAGGTCATAAACAATTCTTATCTGCAAAATATACAAGTAGAGCTATCAATGAATGCTAGACATATCAGTCCGTGAATAATTTCTCTGAGTAAATCATTGCCAGCAGGGAGAGTGGGAATGCACACCTTCTTCCCTGCAGTTTTCATAGGCATTTCTACCCTACCTGTTCTTCCACTTGAGGTGCTTTAGAGGCATCGTATCTGAATGGCAGCCTTGCTCCTGGCCGCACGCCCCATGGCTGCCCTCCTGCCTCTGTGTGCGTGTCTGCTGCTGTCCTCGGGCTTTGCCCAGGCGGGCAAGCTGCTGGTGGTGCCCATGGATGGCAGCCACTGGCTCTCCATGCGCTCTGTGGTGGAGAAACTCTCCCAGCGAGGGCACGAGGTGGTTGTGGTTGTGCCCGAGGTGAGTTGGCAGCTGGGAGGCTCGCTGAACTTGACAGTGAAGACGTATTCAACCTCTCACACGCTGGAGGATTTGGACCGGGAGTTGAAGGTTTTTATTGACACGCAGTGGGAAAAGAAGGAAGGAGGTATCTTTTCTCTACTAATGGGCTCTTCCATTCCATTTTTTGAGTTGGTTTTTTCACATTGTAGGAGTCTGTTTAACGACAAGGAATTGGTAGAATTCCTGAAGGAGAGTTCTTTTGATGCGGTGTTCCTGGATCCTTTTGATATGTGTGGCTTAATTGTTGCCAAGTATTTGTCACTCCCCTCTGTGCTCTTTGCCAGGGGAATATTTTGTCATTATCTTGAAGAAGGAGCTCAGTGCCCTGCTCCCCCGTCTTATGTTCCCAGAGGCATCTTGGGTTTTACAGATGCCATGACTTTCCAGGAGAGAGTGTGGAACTATATAAATCACTTGGGGGTGCATATGTTTTGTCCACTTTTTTACAAAACTGTCTCAGAAGCTGCCTCTGAAATTCTTCAAACACCAGTCACTCCATATGAGCTGTACAGCCAAGTGTCGATTTGGTTGTTGCGATCTGACTTTGTCTTGGACTTTCCCAGACCCGTGATGCCCAACATTGTGTACATTGGTGGGATGAACTGCCACCAGGGAAAGCCACTGTCGAAGGTAGGACTGATCTCCATGGCTTGCTGAGTGTGACCTGGCTTTGGACATTAATCATTGTGTTATTTATTTTCACTGAAATTAGCTTATATTCTTGGTCCAGTTGAATGATTTCACTTCTTTTGCTGATTGTTTTAGTTTATGACAACACTTTATTGTGATTTAAGTAGATTACATGTAGTTGCCTTCACTGATATGTACATGTGTTCAAATGATACAATTTCCTATTGTTATGCCCAAGTCTCGAGAAGACCACAGCACCTGGGGGTAACTTCTTACATTCTGGGCTAGGTTGTTCAGGAACAACTTCAATCACTTTGGTTATTTGAAATCCCACAGATGAGAGAGAACATGTGATATTTGTCTCTGTGCCACTTACTTTCAGTTAGCACAGTGTCTCCAGTTTCACCCACTGTTGTAAGTGTGCAATTTCTTGTTTGAAGCCAAATAGTTTCTCATCGTACACATATGTCACATTTTTCAGTGCATTACTCTGTGTCCTCTGGACACAGATAATTCCACCAGTCAGCAATTGTGGACCTAGCCACAGTGAAAAAGGTAGTACAGACATCTCTTTGACACACTGGCTGCCAATATCTTGATAAACACTAGGAAGTGAGATTTTTCAAGACAGTATAGTTCTATGTAAAGGGTTTGGAGGAGTCTGCATGTAGTTTTCCATAGTTGTTTTCACAAATGCACCTTCTTTGCAGAGTACAAGGGTTCCCATTTTTTCTTATCTTCCAGAATTCTATCTGTAGTTTGTCTTTTTGACAATAGCTCTTCAGAAAATTGGAGGTGGGTTCTCATTGTGGTAGGAATTTTGATATCACTAATGAATGTTGATACTTCTTTCCAGATTTCTGTTAGAAAATTGTATGCACTTTTTTGACAATTGTCTTTCTGAGTTCCTGGTCCATTGTTAAATTTCAACTTTGATCCTCAGATCTCAGCCTCCCACGTAGCAGGAGCCTGCTGTGTCCCCCTAATGCTGGGTTTCTGTGCGAACATGCTTTTAGTAATTTTCATGGTAGCATCTTTTCCAGTTTCTGGACATTGCTTCACATAAACCTGTATCTATCATGTATTCACCCTTCATTTCCTAAAATAGAATATAATAATGGTGAACACACTACTCTTTACCCTGCATTTTTCACATTGACCAACGTTTGTGTCTGCTTACAGGTTATATTGAGGTGTGTGACATGTTGATTTATGATTCCTTTAAAATGTTTGCTTTTAATAGATCAAACATTTTGGACATGCTTTTCCTGTATTTATTACTCGCTGATTAGGGGTTGGTTGCCCGTATGGCCCTGGAACAAGTATAACATGGACCACTTCATAGGATGGCTAAAAGTCAAGCATCTTGCATTCTATGGCAGGTGGGGTTTTCTGGATTTGTTGTGATACTGAATTTGTCTTAACTTAAACAGACTTTCATTTGGACTTTATTCTCCTTGATAATCCATACTATAGTATGAAAAATAGCCCTACTATCCCCCAAATAAAATTTCTATTTTCCACAAAGCCAGGTAATCCCTAGTAAGTACCACCATAAACGGGAACCCACAGTGAAGGAAGGGGTGAAGGGACAGGGGGCACAGGTGTCCAGACAGCAGCTGAGCCAGTGGCTTGCTCTGCTGGGATTCTTGCTGGGCCTCACCAGTCTTGACGGCCCTGCTGCCTGCCTAGTACCTCATCTTCATGATTCTTTCCTAGCTGGTGGGAAGGGTCCCTGCAGAATCCTCAGCTTTTTCTTCCCTTCAGCTGCTCTCATTTTGCTTTTCACACTGAGCCATGGGATAATATTCCACTGTGAACAGAAATGAAACCTTGATGCATGCTAGAAAATAGAGGAGCCTCACAAACAGTATGTAAAGTGAAAGAACTGACACAGAAGGCCACAGATAACTGCATTCCATTTGTACAAAATTCTCAGAGGAGGCAAATCTAGAGAGATACTAGAGGCTGGTGGGACAGGGTGAAGTGAAGTGAGGGAGAAATGGGAAAGGAGTTTCCTTAGTGGTGATGAAGACTAGGACCAGAGAGCATGGATGGCAGTACAACATCATGACTGTACAGAATGTTTATAAATTATTCACTTCGAAGTGGCAAATATGGTGAATGCTTTTCTTGGGTTCAACCACAGTTTAAAAGGAAAAGTGGCATCCTTTTTGTTCATTTTATCTTTTGTTGGTTTTTGTGAGGAGGGTCCTATCTAAAACAAGTTGGGCCTAAACAACTGTGTTAGTCTTTGTCCTATATTTTCTCCTAGCAATGGGCCAACCAGCTGACTGGGGTCAGACAAAAAGGCATTTTGGGTAGGCCAGGATAAGATCTTCCATGTGTTGGCACACTGAGCTCTTGAGTACCCAAACCTAGGAGCTGGACTGGCAGACCCAGAGGTTTCCAGATGAGACTGGGTGGCCTATTGTTTCAGGCTTTAGGCACAATAGGCATGGCTGTCAGCCCTTTGTTGGGAGGCTTGCTGCTCTAGACTTTGGCCATCAGCACTTCTGGCCCTTGGCAGGTTTTGTAATCCATGGCCTGAGCAACAGTGAGCCTGGCAGTGGATAGCAGCCAGGAGCAATGGGTGGCACCCTTAGGTGTTAACAGCCTTGGGTACTAAACTTCTCATCCTTGCAGTGGCTAATGTCACAGCTCTTGGTCCAGGAGGACTGAGGCTCTTGGCTTTTAAAGCTTGGCAGCTGTTTCTTCTAGTGAGCAGGACCCACAGTTTCCCTTCTGTGGCTCTTCACAGAACTCCTTGTTTCTACTACCTCTGCCCCCTATCATTTCTATGCCAGCCACTCTCTGAATCGCTGCAGTTGCTTTTTCCTTCCTCCAGTCTACTGTCAGTGTTTCAACCTCTGCTGCCTTTGCAGTTCCTACAACTGTCCTGCTGTAGTAGAGATGGAAATTTCCGTGCTTTTTAAGGGATGAGCCCAGCTGTGCCGCTGGTCTGTGAGGTTGGCAGATACCCTTGAGCAAGCCCCACAGCTGGCAGCCCCTCAGGCATGGAGAAATCCTCACGCTGGTCCTTATGGCTGCTACTGCTGTTTATTTGTTTCATTTCTTCCAGTCCTTTTGTATTCTGACTGTGCCATTTCCACTAGTTTGAGGTGAAGTTGGAATGGGCTTCCCAAGCCATCTTAGAAGGGTGGGATGCAGTTGGATGGCTATCTGCAATTTTCTCCCCACTGTACTGTGAGCCCAGAAAGGCTTCTGCCAGGTGTTTGGTGAATTCGGAGAGCGTAGTGGGGCAACCAGGTCATGGTGAGAAGTTCTTATATTTCTGTGTGATCTGTGGACCCTGCAGGTTTAGGCTTAGTTTTCCTGATGGTGTCCCAGTAACATGTGGTAGTTGCTGGTAGAACTTTCTGGAGGAAATGTGAGTCTGAGTTTCCACCATGCCTTCACACTGTACTCTTACCCTTGGCTTCAAAGACAATGACCTGAAGTTCCCAGTCCCAGGGACAATGAGTGACGCTGCAAATGCCCTGGAAAAGGCCACCCTGTGCTCCTCACCCGCAGCAAGGCCCTGGCTGTGTGTGGAACCCCTCAGAACACGCTCCTCGGGTGCCCTCATGTGTATCAGTGGCCTCTCCTCAAGCTTTCTGGAGACCTGCTTCTGCTTAGTTGTGTAGAAGACCATAGACTTTTCTTGAACATTTGCTGTGAACAGAGAGTACAAGGGGTTCTTTGGACAGAGAGGCAAGCTATAAAGAATATGTATAGGCTGCTCCGAAGGACAGCTCAGTGGGATGTGCCATGAAATGTCAGGTAAACTCAAATGAGGGTTCTGGACATTTGGGTGAGGACTTACCAGAGGATGAAATCTCTAAATGGGGTAATGTAGGAAATAAAATTCTCAGGAAATCTGCAACTAATCAGCCTTAAAGGAAAGCCTTTGATGGTTTGGAAACTGAAATACTACACATTGCCCCAAGTAAGCAGTGCTGACGGTCATTGTCACAGCTGTCTGTGAAATGTGAAAAGCCATTCCATTGCCAGTGAATCTTGTGCAGTAAGGATCTTGAAGAGTTTCTTTAAAAGCTGGGAGGCATGTTTGTTTCTGAGCCAAGAAGGTTACATAATTTGAAAATAAAATGAAATAATGACTCCTGGAAATGTTCAAAAACTTCCTTCTCCTTGCACTTTGTGAACTCTCAAGACCCCAAATCATTGCTTCAATCTGTGTATTTAAATTGTAATACTCAGCATGATTATCCTCAAGGCAAAGGTCATAAACAGTTCTTATCTGGAAATGATACAAGAAAAGCTATCAACAAGCAGTAGAGAGATTTCAGTAAATGAATTGTTTGAATGACTCCTTGCCAGTGGGTGTAACCTTTGTAATGAATATAAGAATGCACTCTCTCTTCAGTGCTGTTTTCTGCTGTACTCGTTCTTCCACTGCCTGTATTTAGGGGCATAGTATCTGAATAGCAGCCTTGCTCCTGGCCGCACGCCCCATGGCTCCCGCAGTCTTGCCTGCCCTCCTGCCTCTGTGTGCGTGTCTGCTGCTGGCCTCCGGCTTTGCCCAGGCGGGCAAGCTGCTGGTGGCGCCCATGGATGGCAGCCACTGGCTCTCCATGCGCTCTGTGGTGGAGAAACTCTCCCAGCGAGGGCACGAGGTGGTTGTGGTTGTGCCCGAGGTGAGTTGGCAGCTGGGAGGCTCGCTGAACTTCACAGTGAAGACGTACTCAACCTCTCACACGCTGGAGGATTTGGACCAGGTGTTCAAGATTTTTATGGACACCCAGTGGAAAAAGAAGGAAGAAGGCATCTTTGCTCTAGTAATGAGCTCTTCTGATAGATTTATGGAATTGATGTTTTCACATTGTAGGAGTCTGTTTAACGACAAGGAATTGGTAGAATTCCTGAAGGAGAGTTCTTTTGATGCGGTGTTCCTGGACCCTTTTGATATGTGTGGCTTAATTGTTGCCAAGTATTTGTCACTCCCCTCTGTGCTCTTTGCCAGGGGAATATTTTGTCATTATCTTGAAGAAGGAGCTCAGTGCCCTGCTCCCCTGTCTTATGTTCCCAGAGGCATCTTGGGTTTTACAGATGCCATGACTTTCCAGGAGAGAGTGTGGAACTATGTCAATCACTTGGGGGAGCGTACATTATGTCCACTTTTTTACAAAACTGTCTCAGAAGCTGCCTCTGAAATTCTTCAAACTCCAGTCACTGCATATGACCTGTTCAGCCAAGTGTCGATTTGGTTGTTGCGATCTGACTTTGTCTTGGACTTTCCCAGACCTGTGATGCCCAACATGGTGTATGTTGGTGGGATGAACTGCCACCAGGGAAAGCCACTGTCCAAGGTAGGACTGATCTCCATGTCTCTCTGAGCATGACCCAGCTTTGGACATAAATCATTGTGTTATTTATTTTCACTGAAATTAGCTTATCTTCTTGGTTCAGTTGAATGATTTTCCTTCTTTTGATGATTGTTTTAGTTTATGACAACACTTTATTGTGATTTAAGTAGATTTCATGTAGTTCCCCTCACTGATATGAACACGTGTTGAAAAGATACAATTTCCTATAACTTGCAGTCTGCATTTACCACATTGTTTTTGGTAAAGACTGAAAATATGAAATGTCTCCATTTACTAATCCAATGTTACTCCTATAGGAAAATCTTTACTCATTGGAAAAAAAATATGTATACCTACTTAAAAACAGTATTATATGCAGGGGTCCCTGCACCCTGGGTGCTCTCCCAACCAGCGGGAGAGGTGAGGAAGCGCACCCCACCGAGGGTGAACCCAGAATAGGTAACAAGCCGCGAGTCGCCTGCACTCAGCCCAATCCAACCTTTCGCCGGCAGGTGGACAATCAGACGACTCAGGAGACGTTCAAGACTGCTCTCAGTTTAGTGGTGCAGACTGGATCTTAAGTATGGGCAATGGCAGCAGGAAGAGGAGGGTGTAACATACCTAGCCAGGGGTTATGATTGGCGGTCCTCCGAGCTGTCAGTCAAGGGCAGTAGGCCATGGGACGCCCCTAAGTGGCGGCCTAAGTACTAGCAGGACCGCCCCCAGGTTAGTGCCGGCAGCCATCTTGCTGCACATGGTCTTAAGGCTGGGAGGCGTGGCCAGCTAGAGCCGCCTTTCTAGTTCCGGACCCAGAAGGCAGGCAGGGCTAACTGGGATCCCTCTTCCGGGAGGCGGTGCAAGCAAGCACGCCCCCAGGGACTGAGGCAGGTGGGGCTCTTGAGGGCCTCACTCCCAAGATGCAACAGCCACACACCTCCGGGGCGCGGACAGGTGGGGCCAGTTGGTGTGCCCCACAATTATACATATGCATATCCTGAGTTATCTAGGAGTTAATTTCTTGCCTATTAAATGCAAATAGTAAAGCATACATGATGCCCTTTACTCTGCATTTATACTTGCCAGTAAGTTACATACATGGTGAAAGTCCCACTTACTGAGTGACAAGTTGTTCAAAATTGCATTCATTTTTTTTTTCAACTATGCTGACATCCTGGTATAGTTAACTACAGAACTGTCATGTGCTTGCCTCCCATACAAGAAACCCTGGGTTCGCTTCCTCAGTAGCACATATGTAGAAAAAGCCAGAAGTGGCACTGTGGCTCCTGTGGTTGAGTACAAGCATTAAGCAAAAAGAAGTGCAGGCACAGTGCCCAAGCCCTGAGTTCAGGCCCCAGGACTGGCAAAATAAAACATGGACACATTGTGCCTGCTTTAATGTTCACTCCCTGTTTCTATGGATGTATTGATTTTTATTTCATTAGCATATATTTCCATTTCCTCTTCCATGATTCATATTGACAGTCGTTGATCCTATTTAACATGGCTATATGCAGTGGTTCAAAAAAAATGAGTGGTTATGTTCCTTTTGAGTGCCCGGAATGTTAATGTAGGGGATGGGTGGGGTTGGAAGAAATGAGCGAGAAAGGCAGGAGGTAGAAGCCTGAGCAGGATGCATTGTACTCATAAGCTGACATGTTAATGGGAAGCCTTTTATAAAACAACTTAATAGTAATGAAACACCAACACCAATAATCTGTGCTGCAGGGGGCAGGGCAGGGTTCCTGTGGTGGACTTTGGAGAGGCCAGAGCAAGCTCCTGCAGTAGATGTCCATTTTTGTTTGGTTTTCCAGTACTAGAGACACTGTCTGCCTCTCACATAATGGAAGGTATTTGGTGGGAGTGATCTTTGAGGTGACTCGGTGGACGGGTAAAACTAATACTTCCTTAAGAGGCTGGGACACCCCAGGGGTACGTGTGTCAAAGCTAGGTGTGACTCCCCTTCATGGCAAGAACAAGAAAGGAGGTGCAAGTTGTAGCATGCTGAACTGGAGACCAGAAGCTTCTGCCTGTAACCCTAGCTACACAGGAGGCTGAGATCTGAGGGTCCCGACTGGAAGCCTGCCTAGCTGAAAGGTCCCTGTGAGACACTTCCCTCCCGTTAACCACCAAAAAACCAGTGGTGGAGCTGAGGCTCAAAGTGGTAGAGTGCTAGTCTTGAGTGAAAGTTGCTCAAGCCCTGGCAAAAACAAACAAAACAAAACAAAAAACACCTCTTGTTTCCATTTCTTGGAGTTGATTTTGCTAGGCATCATTTTATAAGATCTTATGCATCTAGCTCCTGAGCCTTGTGATCTTCTCCTAAGTAAAAAGACAATTCATTGAAGGAGGGAATGCAAGAATCCCTCCTAATTCTGTGCAATTCTTGACAAGTCCTAATGGAATTGATGAGTAGGTCTGAGTAGACCAAGTTTAATTTCAGTCTTTATTATTCAGGCAGGGTAGTTTTAGCTCTGGAGAATTGAAGTCAGGGTTCAGTTAACAGCCCCCCAAAGATGAAAGTTATTTTCTACAATGATGCTTGTGATGATGAAAATCATGTGGAATGAGGGAACACTGAGGGTTGTATATCGTCAAGACTGAATGGTGTGTGCGAGTTATTCCCTTTAAAGTGGTGGAGCATCAATCAGAATATAAACACATTTTTCCTGTGGAATTCCTTGTTCTAGCACTATATAAATGTATCCCACATCTCTCTTTTTAAAACCTATGTTGGTGTCTATGTGCATGTATATCTTTTATAATAAACTATACAACTTATTCTTACCTAACTTTATTATATATGTATATATAGGAATATATATATATGTGTGTGGTTATGTCCATATATAGAACAACTTTCATTGTATATAAGTATATATAACTATGTATGTACATACATAGATAACACATATGCACACATACATACAGATTATATGTTCATTAGGTACCCATTGCAATAGTCCCTGAATCATCATTTTGGTCAAAGGCATTATAAATTTCAAACAAGCAATTTTAGAGATTAGCACATAGAGTAAGTTAATCTTAGCAAATGCTGTGACTCTTGGCATTATCTGGATCACTATCTGACTGCTCTCTGCTCTCCCTTGGTGATATGGAAACCGTTTCCGTGTAGAGGAAGTTCATGAAAGTTTGACCGACCTGAACTCCACTCATCTGACAAGGACACTTTACAGACAGTCATGCACTTGGTATGATGTCCTATCAGAAGGTGTCCCAGGTGTAGGTGTTCCATTTATAGCGACAGTAGTACGGATCTGTGGAGAAATACACTGTGACAAGGGGTAGGAGAAGCTCTATGCATGGCCCCTGGTGGCAGGAGTGATTCTGACTGCCATGTGAGTTTGAGATAAACAGGTATATTCTACCTGGGGTGAAGTGACTTTTATCCTGGCTATTTGACTAGAGTCATTTTCTGATGCAACTGCCAGGACCATTCTCTGTCGGTATGTTCCTCAATATTTATGGCAAGCCACAGTCTTAGATCTCACAGCACCTGGGGGTAACTTCTTACATTCTGGGCTAGGTTGTTCAGGAACAACTTCAATCACTTTGGTTATTTGAGATCCCACAGATGAGGGAGAACATGTGGTATTTGTCTCTTTGCCACTTACTTTCAGTTAGCACAGTGTCCCCAGTTTCACCCACTGTTGTAAGTGCACAATTTCTTGTTTGAAGCCAAATAGTTTCTCATTGTACACATATGTCACATTTTTCAGTGCATTACTCTCTGGACACAGATAATTCCACCAGTCAGCAATTGTGGACCTAGTCACAGTGAAAAAGGTAGTACAGACATCTCTTTGACACACTGGCTGCCAATATCTTGATAAACACTAGGAAGTGAGATTTTTCAAGACAGTATAGTTCTATGTAAAGGGTTTGGAGGAGTCTGCATGTAGTTTTCCATAGTTGTTTTCACAAATGCACCTTCTTTGCAGAGTATAAGGGTTCCCATTTCTTCATATCTTCCAGAATTCTATCTGTAGTTTGTCTTTTTGACAATAGCTCTTCAGAAAATTGGAAGTGGGTTCTCATTGTGGTAGGAACTTTGATATCACTAATGAATGTTGATACTTCTTTCTAGATTTCTGTTAGAAAATTGTATGCGCTTTCTTGACAATTGTCTTTCCGAGTTCCTGGTCCATTGTTAAATTTCAACTTTGATCCTCAGATCTCAGCCTCCCACGTAGCAGGAGCCTGCTGTGTCCCCCTAATGCTGGGTTTTCTGTGGGAACATGCTTTTAGTAATTTTTCATGGTAGCATCTTTTCCAGTTTCTGGACATTGCTTCACATAAACCTGTATCTATCATGTATTCACCCTTCATTTCCTAAAATAGAATATAATAATGGTGAACACACTACTCTTTACCCTGCATTTTTCACATTGACCAACGTTTGTGTCTGCTTACAGGTTATATTGAAGAGTGTGACATGTTGATTTATGATTCCTTTAAAATGTTTGCTTTTAATAGATCAAACATTTTGGACATGCTTTTCCTGTATTTATTCCTCGCTGATTAGGGGTTGGTTGCCCGTATGGCCCTGGAACAAGTATAACATGGACCACTTCATAGGATGGCTAAAAGTCAAGCATCTTGCGTTCTATGGCAGGTGGGAATTTCTGGATTTGTTGTGATATTGCATTGTCCTAACTTAAACAAACTTTTACTTGGACTTTATTCTCATTGATAATCCATACTATAGTATGAAAAATAGCCCTACTATCCCCTAAATAAAATTTCTATTTTCCACAAAGCCATTTAAGGCAAGTACCACCATAAATGGGATCCCACAGTGAAGGAAGGGGTGAAGGGAGAGGGGACACAGGTTTCCAGACAGCAGCTGAGCCAGTGGCTTGCTCTGCTGGGATTCTTGCTAGGCCTCACCAGTCTTGACTGCCCTGCTGCCTGCCTAGTACCTCCTCTTCATGATTCTTTCCTAGCTGGTGGGAAGGGTCCCTGCAAAATCTTCAGCTTTTTCTTCCCTTCAGCTGCTCTCATTTTGCTTTTCACACTGAGCCATAGGATAATATTCCACTGTGAACAGAACTGAAACTTTGATGCATGCTAGAAAATAGAGGAGCCTCACAAACATTATGTAAAGTGGAAGAACCAACCCAGCAGGTCACAGATAGCTGCAATCCCTTTGTACAAAATGCCCAGAGGAGGCAAATCTAGAGAGATACTAGAGGCTGGTGGGACAGGGTGAAGTGAAGTGAGGGAGAAATGGGAAAGGGGTTTCCTTAGTGGTGATGAAGACTAATACCAGAGAGCACTGATGGCAGTACAACTCAAGACCATGCAGAATGTTCATGAATTATTCACTTTGAAGTGTCAAATATGGTGAATGCTTTTCTTGGGTTCAACCACACTTTAAAAAGAAAAGTGGGATCCTTTTTGTCCATTTTATCTTTTGTTGGTTTTTATGAGGAGGGTCCTATCTAAAACAAGTTGGGCCTAAACAACTGTGTTAGTCTTTGTCCTATATTTTCTCCTAGCAATGGGCCAACCAGCTGATTGGGGTCAGAAAAAAGGCATTGTGGGTAGGCCAGGGTCAGCTCTTCCATGTGTTGGTATACTGAGCTCTTGAGTGTCCAAACCCAAGAGCTAGACTGGCAGACCCAGAGGTTTCCAGATGAGAGTGGGTAGCCTATTGTTTCAGGCTTTGGGCACAATAGGCATGGCTGTCAGCCCTTTGTTGGGAGGCTTGCTGTTTTAGACTTTGGTCATCAGCACCTCTGGCCCTTGGCAGGTTTGTAATCCATGGCCTGAGCAACAGTGAGCCTGGCAGTGGATAGCAGCCAGGAGCAATGGGTGGTGCCCTTAGGTATTAACAGCCTTGGGTACTAAACTTCTCATCCTTGCACTGGCTAATGTCACAGCTCTTGGTTCTGGGGCACTGAGACTCTTGACAGCTGTTTCTTCTATAAAGAATGTGTATAGGCTGCTCTGAAGGACAGCTCAGTGGGATGTGCCATGGAATGTCAGGTAAACTCAAATATGGGTCCTGGACATTTGGGTGAGGACTTACCAGAGGATGAAATCTCTAAGTGGGATAATGTAGGAAATAAAATTCTCAGGAAATCCACAGCTAATGAGCCTTTAAGGAAAGCCTTTGATGGTTTGGAAATTGAACAATACTACAAATTGCCCCAAATAAGCAGTGCTGTTTGTCCTTGTCAGAGCTGTCTGTAAAATGTGAAAAGCCATTCCATTGCCAGTGAATATTGTGCAGTAAGGATCTTGAAGAGTTTCTTTAAAAGCTGGGAGGCATGTTTGTTTCTGAGCCAAGAAGGTTACATAATTTGAAAATAAAATGAAATAATTACTCCTGGAAATGTTCAAAAACTTCCTTCTCCTTGCACTTTGTGAACTCTCAAGACCCCAAATCATTGCTTCAATCTGTGTATTTAAATTGTAATACTCAGCATGATTATCCTCAAGGCAAAGGTCATAAACAATTCTTATCTGGAAATGATACAAGAAAAGCTATCTACCAATGGTAGAGAGATTTCAGTAAATGAATTGTTTGAATGACTCCTTGCCAGTGGGTGTAACCTTGTGTAATGAATATAAGAATGCACTCCCTCTTCAGTGCTATTTTCTGCTGAACCCGTTCTTCCACTGCCTGTATTTAGGGGCATAGGCTCTGAATGTCAGCCTTACTCCTGGCCCCACGCCCCATGGCTGCCCTCCTGCCTCTGTGTGCGTGTCTGCTGCTGGCCTCCGGCTTTGCCCAGGCAGGCAAGCTGCTGGTGGTGCCCATGGATGGCAGCCACTGGCTCTCCATGCGCTCTGTGGTGGAGAAACTCTCCCAGCGAGGGCACGAGGTGGTCGTTGTTGTACCCGAGGTGAGTTGGATGCTGGGCGGCTTGCTGAACTTCACAGTGAAGACGTACTCAACCTCTCACACGCTGGAGGATTTTGAGCAGGAGTTCAAGGTTTTTATTGACACCCAGTGGAAAAAGAAGGAAGAAGGCATCTTTTCTCTACTAATGGGCTCTTCCCATGCATTTTTTGAGTTGGTTTTTTCACATTGTAGGAGTCTGTTTAATGATAAGGAATTAGTAGAATTCCTGAAGGAGGGTTCTTTTGATGCTGTGTTTCTGGACCCTTTTGATATGTGTGGCTTAATTGTTGCCAAGTATTTGTCACTCCCCTCTGTGCTCTTTGCCAGGGGAATATTTTGTCATTATCTTGAAGAAGGAGCTCAGTGCCCTGCTCCCCCGTCTTATGTTCCCAGAGGCATCTTGAGTTTTACAGATGCCATGACTTTCCAGGAGAGAGTGTGGAACTATATCAATCACTTGGGGGAGCGTATGTTTTGTCCATATTTTTACAAAACTGTCTCGGAAGCTGCCTCTGAAATTCTTCAAACGCCAGTCACTCCATATGAGCTGTTCAGCCAAGTGTCGATTTGGTTGTTGCGATCTGACTTTGTCTTGGAGTTTCCCAGACCCGTGATGCCCAACATGGTGTACGTTGGTGGGATGAACTGCCACCAGGGAAAGCCACTGTCGAAGGTAGGACTGCTCTCCATGGCTCTCTGAGTGTGACCTGGCTTTGGACATTAATCATTGTGTTATTTATTTTCACTGAAATTAGCTTATCTTCTTGGTCCAGTTGAATGATTTTCCTTCTTTTGATGATTTTTTAAAAATTTATGACAATAGTTTATTGTGATTTAAGTAGATCTTTCTTAGTTGATATGTACATATGTACAAATGATATAGTTTAATATTACTTCTGAACTGCACAAAACATTACTTTTGGTAAAATACTAAAAATATGAATTGTCTGCCTCTACTAATCTTGTGTTACTCATACAGAAAAATGTTCTTTACCCACTAACGAATAGCATTATATATATACATATATATGTTCATTTAAAATAATATTATGGGCTGGGTGCCAGTGTGCCAAACCTGCAATCCTAATTACTTACATAGCTGAGATTTAAGGTTTGTGGTTTGACGTCCACTGGGCAGGAAAAGTTGGTTAGACTCTTATCTCCAATAAACTACTTGCAGAAAGATGGAAGTGGCACTGTTTCTCAAATTTTAGAGTATTATGTGACTCAGGGACAGTAGTAAGGTCCTGAGTTTAAGGCCCAGAGTTCAATGTCCAGGACTAGCAAAAATAATATCATGTGTATGCATATACTGAGTAGTATAGGAATAAATTTCAGCCTATTAAGTACAAATAATAATACATACATCATGCTGTTTAATTTGCAGTCTTACTTCCTACAAAGTTATAGGCATGGTCAAAGCTAGTACTTAATAGTGGACAAGTTGTTAAGGATTGCTAGTCTGTCTGGTTTTTTTCGTGTTTTTTTTTTTTTTTGAGAGTAGGACTTGAAATCAGTATCATCTATGCTTTTCATCATTGGCATTTCCCCTACCACCTAAGCCATACTTCCAACCCCTGAGCTAGCCTCTGGAAATAGGTATATAACTGTTTTCTCCTTTTTGTTTTTGTGAACAAGATTATAACTGACCATTCTTAGTATTTTCTTTGCATTATTGCATATATTTCCTGTTGTCTTGTTTATCTTTGTGGGCCAGTGTTGCAGGAGTAGCACTGTTCTGTCAGACAGGTGTGACTCCTCCACATGGTAAGAACAAGAATGGAGATGCAAGTTGTAAGACACTGAGCTGGGCGCCAGGGGCTCACCCTGGTAACCCTGTGATCTGAGGCTCATGATTGGAAGCCAGCCTGGGCTGAAAATTCTTCATGAGACTACTACTTCCAATTACCCACCAGGAAACCAGATGTGGAGATGAGGCTCAACGTGGTAGAATGCTAGTCTTGAGTAAAAATTGCTCAAGCCCTGGAGTTCAAGCACCACAACCAACCAAAAAAAGACAGTGAAAAGCTGAGCCATTCAAAGGTGACTCTCTCTTTCCTTCCCTCAGTACAGTACCTTGCCCTTCACCTCAGAGCTGTGCAAGACCCTCTGTCACCAGAGGTGAATGTGGCTTCTTCGACCACACAATACACATAGCTCTATGTGATTCTGTATCACCCCTCATGTCATGATGTCTATAAAATATGAAACCACAAGATGAAGGCGTTTGTCTTATAATGCCCATGTTTTTAGAAAAAGGAAAAGATGTCTATTAATTAAAATACATGCATTCATGGGTAGATTTATTTGATAGTGTATATATATATATATTAGAAGGTTATATGTACATTATACTTTACATATAATACATATATATGTATGTATGATATAGACAAAATCTCCAGGAGGAATTGCGATCTTAAAGCAGTCACTTGATCAAGAGGCTGAATGTGCCACTACTTAGTATAAATGTAACTTTTCATCACAGTAATTATAGACCATGTATCATTTTCCACCAGGTTTCAGGTGGAAGGCTGTGTTTGGGGAAGGCATGCAGTTTTTGTATTCTGGAGAACAGAATTCATAGTTCTGGTTGATAAGAAGTAGACATTTGACTCTGTGTGTGTGTGTGTGTGTGTGTGTGTGTGTGTGTGTGTGTGTGTTGAGGGCATGTTTTTATGTGGGAACCTATAACAAAGTATCCTGAATCTAACCTGAGGAATTATATTTAGGGATGGGACTGAATCCTTTCATATGGATGACATATAATTATTTTAATGTATTTATTTATTTAAATTTTTGTGAATGGGATATTCAGAGGAGATACAGTTATATAAGTTAGGTAATGCACATATTTCTTTTTGAACAAGGTCACCTCTTCCATAATTTTCTCCAAGTCCCTCCCCCAAAGTTGCATAGCTCATTTTCCACATAGTGTCTAGTGTGTATCACTGCTGCATTTGTTCACCTTTTGTTCCACTATTTCTGTGCTCCCCCTTACCCATCCCAAAACACAATAACTTACATACAAGACAAAGGTACAGAAAACAAAAATAGCAATAAAAGAGAAAGAAAACTAAAACAAAAAGCAAAATAACAACACAATTATCTTGTTTCCATTTCTTGGAGTTCAGTTTGATAAGCATCATTTTATATGATCATTTGTACCTAGCTGTTGAGCCTTTGTGATCTTCTCCGAAGAATGACAGATGATTCATTTAAGGAGGGAATGAAGCGATCCCTCCTAGTCCTTGGAATTTCTTGGCAAGTCATGACAGAATTGGTGAGTAGGTCTGAGTTGGCTGAATTCAATTTCAGTCTGCAGGGCAGTTTTAACTCCAGAGAATTGAAATCAGGGTTCAGCTAACAGCCCCTCAAAAGAAGAAAGATATTCTGTGCAATGATGTTTGTGATGATGGAAATCATGTGGAACCAGAGAACACTGAGGGTTGTGTACCGTCAGGACTGAACTGTGTCTGTGAGTTATATTCCCTTTAAAGTGGTAGAGATGGTGAAAGTTCTGTCTGGTCAGTTCAGCCACAAAGAGACCCAAACTCCCTTTTAGGAATTGTGAAAACAGTTGATAGAACTGAGAATACGAACACATTTTTTTTTCATGTGGAAGTTCTTGCTCAAGCACTATATTAAATTATCCCACATCTCTTTCAAAAACTGCTCTTGATGTCTATTTGCGTGTATATCTTGCAATATATTATATATATATATAACTTTTATTCTTACCCAACATAGATGTATACTATAATTTACTTTATATAAATATTATAAATATATAACTTATTATATACATATACATACATAGTGATAACACACACACACATATATATATATATATACATACACATATGCATACAGATTGCATGTGCATTAGGGACCAATTTAAGTGGTTCCTAACTCATCATATGGGTCAAACAAGTAATTTTAGAGATTAGCACATTCAGTAACTTAATTTTAGCAGATGCTGTGACTCTTGGCAGTAGCTCGATTGGTGTCTGACTGCTCTCTGCTCTCCCTTGGTCATGTGGAAACTGTTGCTGTGTAGTGGAAGTTCATGTAGGTTTGACTGACCTAAACTCCACTCGTCTGACAAGGACACTTTACAGACAGTCATGTACTTGGTATGGTGGCCTATCTTCAGATCTCAGCCTCCTGAGTATCTAGGATTACAGGCATGAGCCACCAATGCCATCTGGCATGCACAAGTTTTTATTTGGACCTAATCCCAATTAGACCCAAGCTAGACCCAAAGACCTAAGCTATCTTTGTGTCTATTGCTGATATTTTACTCTTGCCAATTTTCTGAAGATACTGATACTGAAAATGGGATTCCAGTAGACCTAGAGATCCCTTTAGTTATTATGGATATTTTAGTAATAATAATTCCTCCAGGGCATGAATATGTGATATCATCCCATTCGTATGGGTTTCTTTTGTGAATGTTTTATAGTGTTTAGTATATATATAGCTGAGAAGTGTAAAAACAGAGGATCTCTTTGTGATGCATTCCTAGTTTTGTTTTGTTTTTTTTTTGCTCTGGCTAAGATAATTGTTACGGGCTCTATCCTTAGGTAAAGGGAATAACAGTATGACCACAGCTAGGTTGAAGGTCACCCTGTGCTCTGCAGGGTGGACTGAGATGGGCAGTTATCTCTGAGTAGGCACTGCTGCTGGTACCTATCAGCAGCAGAGTTCTTGCTGGTCACTACCAACATACCTGCCTTTTCTGGTTCTGTTATTCTGAGGATGGTCTAGACATGCCATCTCTGCTAGCACCCTGGGTGAAGTGACCATGGAGTAGGCTCCCTGGCAGCCTCTTCAGTGCTAACTAGATGACTGTCATCAGTCTTGTTTCCAGATACTGTGAGGTCAGAGAAATACCCACCATTGGGTCTGTTGTTGGGCAAACTGTGGTAGGAGAAAGGGTAACATGACCAACGTCATTCTCCTTGTAATTCAAATTTACACTCCAGTCATGTCTGTGAGCTGTTTTGGGGGCTGAGTGAGGCTTATGCTAAAGTGTTCAAGCTTCAAAAAAGGTGTCCTAGTGAATGAGTAGTGGGTGGAAGAAAGTCCCTTGAGTAGGAGGAGGTAGCAGGACAGGTCAGCTTGTCCAGTGACAGCTGTCACTTCTCTCAAGTTTTGATTTTCAAAGACGATGCTCTGAAAAATCTGTCACCAAGGTAAAGAGTAACTCGGCAATTGTCCAGTAACACTGAGCTCCAAACAATGAGTAGGCCTCAAGTTGAGCTGAAGAACCTCTCATTGAATGCCCTTGACCTGTCCCTTGCCTCTCCAGGGCTCACCTTTGAAGCATCTAGTAACCTGTGAGTGTAATCTGATGCAATACAATGAACATTGCATTCTATTTCCTTGTGCAGGGGCCTAGTGTGGGTACAAAGAAAGGGTGGAACACAAAGAAGACATAGGCCTGACCTCAAGGACTGCTCAGGAGTGTAGCAGACAAGTACAGATTTCTGAATGAGGAGCCTTGGGTCATGAGTGGACCCCAGAGCGCAGAGCTGAAGCTCTGTGTAGGAAATGAAAGCAGATGGGGAACAGAAAGACAGTTCAAGGCAGTGGTCAGGAGACCACCCTGAGCAGGCGTGTAGTATGTACCCACATTACGTCATACCCCTGGAACACTCTATGTGGGTGCATTCCAGAAGTCTCAGGGGCCATGTAAAGGAACAGGATCCTGGTGGGAATAGAGAAAGTTTAAGCAGCAGGGCCATCCAATGGCAGAGCTGCTCTTGAACCAGAATTGCATAGAAGATTCATGATTTAATGTAATCCCATTTATCTTTGCTTATATTATTTTTGATTTGAGGATCAAACTAAAAAAAAAATATGGTATCCCAGTGTCAATATTTACTTGAAGTAATTGTCTTCTGTGTATCTACTGATGAGACTATTCTATGCTCATTGTCTTGTAATAACCCGGCGTGTCCGGAAGTTCCACCTGGTGCCATGAAATCCCGCCCAGTGCCCCGTCACTGCCGCGGACCATAGGAGGGGGCGTGGCTACGTCAGACTGCGTCAGAGGAGCAGCCTAGGAAGTCCCGCCCCACGCCTGCATCACATCCAAGGTCGCACTTCTGAGTCCCGCGACCAGAGGGAGGAGCAAGGAAGTTCTGCCCCACGCTGGCGTCACTGCTATGGTAGCACTTCTAAGTGGGTCCGGCTACTGGAGTGGGTGGGGCACCAGAGCCCCCTCCCCCCTGTCTTGGAGGTTAGGGGGAGAGGAGGGGAGGAGGGAGGTGGGAGGAGAGAAAAGAGGGCGGTGCCTAGGCAGGCCTGTGGAGGTGCAGAGTACAGAGAGCGGAGCAGACCTGACAGGGAGCGGAGCTGAGCGGGGCCTGAGGCCAGTGGGGAATCCTGGAGCCTGAGGTCTGAGGCGAGGCCTGAGGCTTAAGGCCTGCAGAGGGGCCTGAGGCCTGTGGAGGAGCCTGAAGCCTGAGGCCTTTGGGGAGGTTTGAGGCCTGAGGAGAGTCGAAGCCTGCAGGAAGGAGGAATAGAAAGAAGCTCGCTTCTCTGGAGGTTTGGAGAGTGCAGTGGTTGAAGGTTAAGGAGTAGACGTTCAGAGGTCAGGTCAGGTCTCAGTTCTGGGTTCTGGATAACTAGCCCAGGACAAGGCAGTCCCAGGCCAGCATTTGGAAGTGGAGGGCTGTTTTAGTTCTGGGTTTTAGGTTGTAAATAAAGTTCCTTTGTAAATAAAACCCCTTCCCACCTTAAGTTGTGCCTCCATGGATTTTCTTGCTCTTGGGATACAACAGTTTATTTTTGGCAGCTTTGTCTAAAAACAATTTTGTGTAAGCATATGAGTTTATTTCTCGTTTTCTCTTATGATCCCCTGGATTGGAGTATGTGTTTTGCCAGCCCTATACTATTTTAAATACTAGGCTTTCTGACATAGAGAATTCCAGCATCATTGTTTTTGCTTGTTTGTCTAACCGGAATATTTATGCTTCTTTATCAACTTTAGGATTATTGCCATTTCTCTGAGTTAGTAGTTGCTATCATGATAGGAACAGCATCAAATCACTAGATCTCTTAAGCTCTGATGGACATTCTAGCAATAAAAAATCCTCCAAATCATGACAATGAAATATCATTTAGATTGTATAGGTTGTAATGTCCCAGAAGCCAGAAAACTCACACAGGCACAGTCAAAGGTGACAAAGGTGTTTAATTAGTCTGCAACTGCCTTGTCTTGGGCTACCTTAGAACTAGGAGCAGCTGCAACCTCCAAGGGGGTGAGCTTCTATGTCTCTCTCTTCCTCCTCACCCTCCTTGGAAGACACAGTGTGTGTGTGTGTGTGTGTGTGTGTGTGTGTGTGTGTGTGTGTAGTGCTTGGCCCTCCAGCCACCTACTGCCCAACCACTCTGCTGCTTCAGCAGCTCCAACTGCCCTTTGATGTCCCGCCCCCTAGCAGGGCATGGCGATGACCTCAAGGTGGGGTGGGACTTCCTGCTTCTCTGGTTCTCACAGCAGCAGAGGTCCTTGTTGCTGGTCATCACCTTCCCCAGCAGCTTGGAAACCTGGAAAGTAGGGGTGCTCATGATGGCTGCACTGTGGGCTGCTGGGCCAGAGTGAATATAGCATCAAACCTTCCCCTTCCCCACCACTCCGTCCCTACATGACAGGCACCTCTGTTTTTCACATTCCTCACTGGTTTTCACCTACAAATCAAATAATTGATTTTTACATTCTTCTTTGGGGCTAAGTTCTAAACTCCACCTGCTCACCACCCCCCCTCCCACACACACAGAGGGGAGGAGGCAGGTCCAGCAGTTAATAACAGTCTGTCCTTGAACTTTTTCTGAATGGAATCTCCAGGTTGAAAGAGATGGGCTGGACTGTGGTAGTATTTCCCAGCAGCTTGGATGGATTGTCACTACTCCTCCAAGTTTCTACATAGACTGGTTAAGGACACATTACATAAGCATGGCAGGCTGAAGCCCCACTGGTTTTCAAGACAGGCAATGGCCCAAGGGAATTTACCAGGGTGAGAAATAACCAGCTATAGACAGACATAGAAGGCTTGGACCTGTAACCATTTTTCACAAGTGCAGTCTCCACATTTGCACACTTGTTACTACTGTTTTCCATGCCTCTGCCTTTAATCTTATCTTGCCTCATTTTCCAAAATTGACTCTGGTCCCTTGATCCTAAAGGGGGTTGATGGGTTGATGGCGTGACTTCTTCAAGCTGACCCAGGGGCGCTGACCCTTCCTAGCCAGGAACCTTTAATATTAGCCTATTTTACCAAGTGGTTGCCAGGATTAGATGCCAGTAAGAACACTATGTTACTACAAACTGAACTTTTACCTACTGCACAGACCTTCTTGGGTTACAGTGTACCCTGTTTTGCAAATGTGTTTGCAAAAGCATTTTCCTAGCTGGATAGGGAACCTGATTTCTGGTGACTCTAACAATGCCTAAGTTACCTGTGCTGGCCTTTAAATGGCTCACAACGGGGGCATAAACTCAGATACATAAACTTCTGAACAGATGAATTTATGTATCTGGTACCAGTCCAAAATTCATTACCAATGAGGGCTTTGAGCAGATATGGGGGAGGGGAGATTTTGAACTATCTCTGCCATTTGACAACCTTAACTTTTTACTGCTTACTATGACAGATGACTAGCAAGTGTGTATGATCCTGCCCAGTGTGAAGTAGACAGACATGGGCATTAGAAAGTCTTGCTTACAAACTAGACTCCTATGACTTCCCAGGTCTGCCAGAATTAAGGCTATGAGCTATTGCTGGGTTTCATGGGGGAAAATCACAATCTCCATTTGCTCTATGACAGCATCTGTGAAGTAGACAAACTTTTCAGTGCAATGTTGCCAAAAGCACACAGTAGGGGTACCTATAATGCTTCAAATGTGAGTGAAGGAGACCATGGCCAAATCCTATCAAATCCCTGGAATGATCCATGTAGGTCCATTCTCAATTTCAACTCATGATCTCAACAGTCTCACAGACTGGAAATGGAACATGATTTTAGTGGGAAAATATTGAGAAAAGCAGCCATGCCTTCTACTGGCAAGTTGCTTCTGAACAAAATCCCATGTCAGTGAGGAGGGGAGGGTTCAGGGTCTCAGACCATTCCCTTGGATAAGGAGTGCACGTTTCTTCCTAAACAAGAAGTCTTTCATGGGCTGTAAGTAATTCTAATTACTAAGTAATTCTAAGATTTACCAGGAAAGAGCATGCCCAGTTTCTTGCAACTTTTGATGAGTTTGCATAGAATTGAATATGTGGTGCAGATGGAAGGAATTCAGGTTCAGTTTGAGGAATCCAGGGCAGTTGGAGGTCTGGAGACAGCTGGTAGGATGAAATTACACAGCACAAGAAAATCTGGGGTTCCCCATGTATCTCCCTTCTGTACTTGGCTACCTTGATGTGTAGACAGGAAGCTGCTTGGAAATGCCTGGCCTCTGGCTGGTCAGAACAGAAATTTCCCTGGGTGTTTACCAGTATGCCTGAAAATCAAATCCTCCAGCATTTAGTGAATTGGTGTTGTTGGCTTGGATAGTGCTGTAGAATAATGACACGTTGGTAATGTCTTCTATGTTTAGTATTAATATTCCTTCCTTGACTCAGTATCTATAGAGAACCTCTGTGTGCCTGGCTGAGTGCTGGGGATATGGCCATAGTCAAATGAAGTTGGCTTTGCCTGATAGAGCTTTGCGTAATGGACAGACAGATGTAAGTCAGTGAATTACAAGCTGTGAAATGGACTCTGAAAGAAGATTGTGGATGGCAAACAGGATTAATGGGGTGATGGGGCTTCCAGGACTGGGAGGAGTTAAGGGAACAGCTCCCTGTATTGGTTACAGAAGCCTAGAAGTGCATTGTGCTTCCTCGTCAGTTCCCTGGGGTTTCCAAGCAGGATGCTGGTACCTTCTGGTCCCTGGCCATTGTAAGCAGGAGACACTGCTGGTGCCTCTTTTTCTGGAGAGCTCCAGGGTGGCCAGCCCTCATCTTGGACATAGCTGACAGGTGGAATGCCTTAAATAACAAACGGCCATCTTGCTTGTATTTCTAAAGCCAGCTCTGCACTTGGGAGGTCTCCTTCAATCCTGGTCTTTGGGACTCTTCTTTCTCAGCCTTTGCTCACACACGGTTTCAGAGGCCTGGGTTAGGACAGGCCCTGGCGTGACAAGTGCTGGGCAAGTCTCTTCTAGTCATTCTAGGAACCACCTTGCACTGGGACAGCCTCTTTCCCACATTCATCATACTCTGGCCCCCCAGAGCCCTATGCTCCACAGGCAGAACAAGCAGGACCCTCCCACCCCAGGAGTCAGTTGAGAAACTCAGGAGGTGAATTGTGTGATCAGACTGGAGGCAGACACCAGGCTTCCTGACTCCCTCCAGGGCTGTCACCATCTGCTGGCTTGAATCACACTTCTCAAACCCTAGTTTCTTAAAGGCAAGTAACATTGTTGATGTGATATTGTGATTTATAATGGGAAATATGTGTACATTTTTATTTTTGTTTCCTATTCCTCCTGGCCAGAGCCCCAAAACTTGGTATTTGCTGAGGGATAGGAGGACAAAGATGGGCTGAGGTATTTGTTACATGCCCCTTTGGACCACCGCTTAGCTCATCCTGGGATGGGGTTACTCCTGGGAAGTGCCTAATGAAGGGAACTGGTTGCTAGGACACCAATCAGAGATCTGAAGGAGAGGAAAAAGGGGCCAAAGGTTATGCCTACCATTCACTTACTCAGTAACATCAATTACATAATGAAGCCTAAGTAGGAACCCAGGAGAGTGTTTGGAGAGCATTCCATTTGCCGAAGGTGTGGAGGGAAGGTGGGTGCCCTGTGAGTTCAGTTCACTTGCCCTTCCCTCAGTCTTTGTGCTTCTTAGCCTGCCTGTTCAACTGTATCCCAGTAATACATCACTGATTAAGTAAGCTCTTGTCCTCAGTTCTTTGAGCCATTTCAACAAGGGCTCAAAGACAGGAAGGGATTAGAGGAACATCTAGTTTGTAGCCAGGTCACACTGAGGTTGTGAGTCTCTGTGGTTGGGGGCTGTGGAATTGAGCATAACTTGTCCAGTTAGTTTTTGCCAAGTCTATCGCTACTTTAGCTAGCATGGTAACTGAATCGTAGACACACCGCTGGGGTGGCAGAATTGTTCAGTGTGGGAGAAATCCCTCTACATCTGGTCACAGTGTTCTGTGGTGAGGAGGAGATAAGAAAGGACTGGTCTTTTCCTTATATGTCTGTTACAGGTCAATATGACGTGTTACAGATTCCTCTTTTGTGGTGAACCTCACTCTTTGAGTGAAAAATCAAGTGTGAGAATAAAACAGACAACCCCAAAGCTGATTCATTCTTTCCACAAACACTTATAGGGAGGCTGCTGTCTGCTGGCATTGTTCTAGACACTGGAGAATACATCAGAGCATACAGATGTCACCATCCCTACCTTTAAGGTGCTTCTGCTAGTTGGAGGAGATAAATGGTAGGGCTGAGGTGAATGAAGGCTTTGGAGTTTTGGGATGGGCTATTAGATCATGGGTTCATCAGGGAAAGTTGCTCACAGCTCATGGTTCAAAACCTGGGATGCAGGTTTGAATTGGATTTGGATGACCTTTTCCATAGGCAGCAAGCCCTGGTTCCCCCTGGAGGAACATGGCTTGCCTGCCTCCTGGGACCTGGGCTGGGAGCCAATGCTGGGTGGGATAGGGCTTTGGCCAAGAGGAGACCTGGGTAAATTTTCTATCATCTGGGGCAGGGGTTGGCAAACTGCAGCTTAGGGTCCAAATCTAACCTGTGGCCTGTTTTTACTGGAACACAGCCATGCTGTTTTTTTTTTTCTGTATCATGTGGTTGCTTTCCAGCTACCATGGCAGAACTGAGTCACGAGCAAAGATGTTGGAGCTCGTGCAAGCTTAAATATGTACTGTTTGGGCGTTTACAACTCCAAGTCTATAACAGAGTTTCTCAAAGTGTGTTCCGGAGCATGGGGTTTTTTTGGTGGGGAAAAGGCCCTGAGTCCCTTTGAGGGTGTGTGTGCACTTAGACTGTTTTCATATGCACACTAAGACATGGTACCTTTATTACCCACTTGCCTTTCTCCTAAGGGCGGTCCTCTGGGGCCCTGTGGTATGTGATGTTGCAACAGATTTTAAAAAAAAAAACATTACACAAAGTTATGAAAATGTGGAACATTATCACTCTTTCCATTTCTGATTATTCTTGGAATTACAGTTATGTTCACAAAAATCTGATTTAGGTTAACCCATTAGGTTCTTATGTGCATATAATTAGGAAGTATTTAAAAATATATCACACCTAATTTCTACTTGAGGTTTGTTTTTTATTGTCCATAGATTAAGTGGTTCACAGTGAGCACAACCTTTAAAAGCTACCTGTCAATATATACCTTTCTCTGAGGGCAGGGCTGGTGTCTTTATTCCTGGCCACCTTTATAACTTCTGTTGTAGAGGTGGGCTTGCTCCTGGCCACACGCCCCATGGCTCCCGCAGTCTTGCCTGCCCTTCAGAGAGAGAGAGAAAGAGAGAGAGAGAGAGAGAGAGAGAGAGAGAGAGAGAGAGGAGAGAGAGAGAGAGAGAGAGAGAGAGAGAGAAAGGTGGAGATGATAAGAAAAAAGGGAAGATAGAATCCCCAGAAGATGGAGGTAGCTAATAAGGGCCTGGTTGGTTGGAGTGACCCATGTGTTAAATATGGTTAAATATTAATTTAGCTTCTTTCATATAAGAGGGCAAGATTGCCAGCAGGGAGAGCCAGGTAGATTCTGTGGAAATTGCTAATCAGTGTAGGGGAAGTAGCCAGGAGCCCTGTGCCCTAGGGACTGTCCACCATTCACTCCTGTCCCTTCAACTCCCTCCAGGATGCCTTGTCTCCTTCCTGCCATTCACAGAGTCCCTGCAGGCCTTGTCTTCTTAGCGCTCTGGGGCACAGTTTCAGGTGGCAAGCTCCTGGTGGTCCCTCAGGATGGCAGCCACTGGCTTAGTATGAAGGATATAGTGGAGCATCTGAGTGTCAGGGGGCATGACATCACAGTCCTGGTGCCTGAAGTGAATTTGCTGTTGAAAGAATCCCAGTACTACACAAGAAAAGTCTATCCAGTGCCCTATGAGGAGGAGGAGCTGGAGAACCGTTTCCGCCTCTTTGGGAATCGCCACTTTGACCATCGGTGGCTGCTGACCGCTGCTCAGACCGAGTACAGAAACAACATGATTCTCACCGACAGGTTCTTCATCAACTGTCAGGGCCTCCTGAAGGACTCTGCCAGCCTGAAGTTCCTCCGGGAGAGCAAGTTCGATGCTCTGTTCACAGACCCGGCCCTGCCCTGTGGCGTGATCCTTGCGGAGTACCTGGGCCTGCCCTCGGTGTACCTCTTCAGGGGCTTCCCCTGCTCCCTGGAGCACACGCTTAGCCAGAGCCCAAACCCCGTGTCCTACATCCCCAGGTGCTACACGATATTCTCAGACCACATGACCTCAGTGATGAGGGCTCACCTGGAGATCTCCCAGTCTGTCCTTGGAGGCTTTGTGCCAATTTCTTTCTGAGCAGGAAGTCTTTGATGGAGTTTAGGTAAGGTCCACGTTTATTTGGGAGAAAATGCAGTCTTAGCAAGTTTATACAAGTTTAGTTTAGCATTCCATCTTCTGCAGTGCCAAAGTACAAACCCTTCGCTTAGTAGTGGTGTCAGTAGAGGGCATGCTTCTCCCCAAGGCAAAGGACATAAACAGTTCTTACCTGGATACCTTATATCAGCGATACTAGGAAGTAGTGTTCAGTAATCATTATTTTGTTGAGTAAATCTTTAGCAGCAAGTGTCCTCTCTGTGCTAATGTGAGTGTGTCCTCTTCATCCACCATACAGTTTGTGTTTGTCCTTACCCTCTGGCTGTACAATCCCTAACTGCAGCCTTGCTCCTGGCCGCACGCACCATGGCTTCCGCAGTCTTGCCTGCCCTCCTGCCTCTGTGTGCGTGTCTGCTGCTGTCCTCCGGCTTTGCCCAGGCGGGCAAGCTGCTGGTGGTGCCCATGGATGGCAGCCACTGGCTCTCCATGCGCTCTGTGGTGGAGAAACTCTCCCAGCGAGGGCACGAGGTGGTCGTGGTTGTGCCCGAGGTGAGTTGGCAGCTGGGAGGCTCGCAGAACTTCACAGTGAAGACGTACTCAACTTCTTACACGCTGGAGGATTTGAACCGGGCATTCAAGGTCTTTGCTGATACTCAGTGGAAAGTTCGAGAAGACAATATGTTTGCTATAGCAACAGGTTCATCTAAAGATTTCTTTGATATCACTTTTTCACGCTGTAGGAGTTTGTTTAGGGACAAAGGATTGATACAATACCTGAGTGAATGTTCTTTTGATGCGGTGTTTCTGGACCCTCTTGATATATGTGGCTTAATTGTTGCCAAGTACTTTTCACTCCCTTCTGTCATTTTTGCCAGAGGAGCATTTTGCTATACTCTTGAAGAAGGAGCACAGTGCCCCAGTCCTGCTTCTTATGTCTCCAGAATCCTCCTGGGCTTCTCAGATGCCATGACTTTCAGAGAGAGAGTTTGGAACCACCTTTCTATCCTGGTGGAATATTTATCTTGTCCTATATTTTATGAAAAAGCCATAGAAGTTGCTTCTGAAATTCTCCAGACCCCGGTCACCACAAAAGACCTGTTCAGCCAAGTGTCGATTTGGTTGTTTAGATCTGACTTTGTCTTGGAGTTTCCCAGACCCGTGATGCCCAACATGGTCTACATTGGTGGCATCAACTGCCACCCGGGAAAGCCGCTGCCAAAGGTAGGACTTCTCTTTTGGGGGTAGGACTTCTCTCTTTTGGGGGGTTATCTGTGCTTTTTCTCTGACACCCTGAGTGTCAGCATCACATTCTTTAACCTGGGATGTCTGAGTTTTCTGTTGTAGGCACTTAAAGCTGTGAGCGTTCTCATCCCATGGCCTGTCCTGGCTCAGGGGTTCTTGTTGGGGATGTTTTCATTTTTGTTCAATGTAGAAGTGTTGAAATTTCCTACTTCCTTCAATGTCCCACTGATGATTCTTGCACCTGTGTTCAATCTTTATCTCTTTGAATATCATTTGTAGTTTTCCTTGATACTGATTTCTAGTATTGATATTTATTCTGTTATGGATATAAGGGACTATGATTTAAATTTACAATTTATACAAAAGTGCAATTGTATTTTGTGATGCTTGTTTTATGGCTCTGGCTTTGATCTGTTTTAGAAAAAGTGTCAGGGACTGCTGAGAGATTTTGGAATCTTCTCTTACACACATGTGAGAGGTGCCTAAATTAATGTAAGTTATAATGTGTCTTTGTTGAATGTTTTTGGCCAGAATATTCTCTTTATTGATGGGAGTAGCCATGGAGCCCAACCATCCATATCGCATCTCGACTTTTCTGTTTATCATTCCTAATATTGTTTTATGAACTTGGGAGTCCTAGCCATGGGTATGTATACATTTGCTACTGCTGTAAATTCTTGATGAATTGTTCTCTCTGTTAATATACACTTTACCTCTTCTGCCTATTTTCTGCTTGAATTTGCTTTCTATTATATGAAAACAGTTTCATACTTCAGCTTAATTGTGTGTGCGTGCGCACATGCGCACACGCACGCATGCGTGTATGGCAGCCAGTCCTGGGGCTTGAACTCATGTCCTGGATGCTGTCCCTGAGCTTTTGTGATCAAGGCTGACACGATCACGTGAGTAACAGCTCCACATCCAGATTTTTGGTGGTTAATTGGAGATAGAGTCTCTGAGACTTTCCTGCCTGGGCTAACTTTGAACTTTGATTCTCAGATCTCAGCCTCCTGAGTAGCTAGAATTACAGGCGTGAGACACCAGTGCCCAGTCACCTCCCCTCTTTCAATCCAATGAGACAATCTATGTTTTATGATAGAGAATTAAGCCCATTTATATTAAGGATTATGACTGAAAGGTATTTGTTGTTTCCTATGGTTCTATTGTTTTCTTTTTTTTTCAAGTTAATTCTAGTGTTTTTCTCCTTTTCTTTCATTCTTCCTTGTCTGAAGTTTTCGGCTTTACTGGCTTGACCATTTATACTTTCCCAATTTTCCTATGTTCATCTATTTTCCTTTGCATTTTATTCTTTTCTGAACAATGGTATTCATAATTTTGTTTCTTCTTTTTTTTTTTTTTTTTTTTAAAATAATACTTCCTTGACTGTTTCTCTTTAGTCCAAGCTTGGTGGATATGAACTACTTTGGTCATTCTTATCCTTGAATGATTACCTTTCTCAGTTTAAAATTGAATAATGACTTTTCTTGATATGGTATTGTTGGCTGGCAGTTATTTTCTTTTTGAACTTGAAATATATTGTTGCATGCTCTCCCAGCCTGTAGGCTTTGTGCAGAGAGGTCTTATGTGATTTGTATGTGTTTGTCTTTCTATGTAAGTTAATGTCTGTCTCTTGTAGTCTTTAATATGCTTTCTTTGTTGTATAGATTTTCCGTTTTGGAATGGTTGTTAGTGATTAAACTTCAGCATTGGATTTTTGCCTTGTATCTAACTATATTCCTAATTTGTTGTATTTGTTTGTAGGATGTATTAGGCATACAGTGCTATTTGAAAGCATTTTCCTTATTGGCATTTACACCATTAATACCAGTCAGCTTTACGGTTTTATTATGAAATATCACAAGCCATTAACTTGTAATGAGAAATGGCTTGTTTTAGATCATAAATCTAAAGGTCATCATCCATGATTGAGTGTCCCTGTCACTTTGAATATCAGACAGGGCTATTAGAGTTCTTTGTCTAGGACACCATCACCTCATTGGATAGATAAAACTTGCAAATACTTTCTCCCACACCATGATCTGTCTTGGTTGTCTTTGAATGCACCAGAGTTTTTTAATTTTGATAAACTTTAAGTTATTTTTCTTTCTTTGTACTTTGTATGTTTTACTGAAGAATCATTGATAATACTTGCATGCTTTCACTATTGCTGGTTTATTTGATAAGGCCTCTACAGGTGATCTTTGGCAGAGATTAACCTGCATCATTTAGTGTAACCTATAATTTGGGAATGACTAGCTAATGACTACCCTAGGCAGCCAAAGCTTACGTAGAGTTTTCTAGTTATCTGGGTTATTGCCTTTGCAGATGAGATTGCTGTCGGATGGGATTGTTGGCTGGATGCCAGTCTTAAGTAAGATCACTGGCACAGCTGCTGGATGGGTTCTACAAGGGCTTCAGGTCAGTTGTTTTTTCTGCCCAGGCAATTTCCCTATTGCCCAGCTCAAGATAAACAGGAAGAGGCCATGCTCCTTAGAAATTCAGTTGGTGGTTCACTTTCAAGATGGAGCTATGTAGTAGATTGGAACCGGTGGCTGCTTGATCCAGACAGGGGCTTGCCCCCTGTCTTCTGAAATGTGCAGAGGTAAGCATTTAACTGTTTGGAGCTGTCTAAGTTTTTAAGGTTCGTTTAGGTACCACTTGATTTCCCCAAACCAAGCAGGTCTTTCCACACCACTTTTATGAACTCTGTGAAGGAGGGAGTCTCCCTGCTGGGTGGAGTCATTGGACATGTTTCTGGCTGAGTTGAGGTCTTGCTTGATTGTTCAGTTACAGAGTAGTGTTTTATCTTCTGTGAGATCTACGGCGATGGGGGTCCCTTTGCTTGAGTAGAGTCGTGGCACACTTGTCTTGCAGAATCCTGCTGCTGCCTGACTTCTCAGGGTGACTGGACTCTCTCCTTGTATGAGGTTCATGGAGGTGAGAGTCTCCTGGCCTGGGCCAGATTGTTGGGTAATCTTTTGTGGCTGAATGAAGCCACTGATTGACTTTCTGGGTCAACCATTACTAGCCACTACTTTTTTTGTATGTGCTGATCTTAGAGCTTGAAGTCAGAGCCTGGGCGCTGTAGCCCCTGAGTTTTTATGCTTAAAGCTAGCACTCTACCACTTGAGCCACAGATCTACCTCCAGCCTCTTTTGGTGATTAATTGGAGATAAGGGTCTCATGGACTTTCCTGCATGGGCTGGCTCTGAACTATTACCCTCAGACTCAGCCTCCTAAGTGGCTAGGATTACAGGCACGAGCCACTTGGCTGCCACTATGTTTTTCTGAGGTCTTGGAGAGGTTGTAAGGTTGATCTGGGAGGAGCGATCCAAAGACTCAAGATAGGCTTGGACATCTCATGCTTCTGAAGGCAGTCAGCCGAATTCTGCAAATTCAGCCTTGTGAATAGTTGTGAGATCAGACACAAAATATAGCAGCAACGGAGTGGTACCATCGAGATACAAATGCTGGTGACTGTGATCTGTGCCTCCTTTCTCCTTTTTACCTGATCCCAGGTGAACTAGCCATCCATTTCCAATATATTCTCAGTGGGAAGGCGCCAAAGTGGACTTTCTGGGAAGATTTCTTGTAGTGCTAGAAAACTGATTGTGGCTCTTTGTTCCCTTGAGATGCCATGGACCTGCCAAAGCCCCTGCAACTTAGGTTGTTCCTATTTGGTGATGGTGGTGGGACAGTTGGAGTGAATGTTCTTCTTGTCCTTGTAAGTTGAATTTTGTTCATTGTCGGGCTAAATTTCCACGTCCCTCCTGGGGAGACACCAAGCCTCTAATTGTGGGGGACACTCGGCTCTGCGCGCTGCTCCCACCGGCGGGAGGGCAGAGCATGTCCTGGTCGGGCTAAGCTGAGAAGGGATAGGGCTGCCAAAACCCCCACGCATCCCCAGCCCCCCTTACGTTTAAGGGAAGACACTGGACATGGAGATTTTGGGGGAGCTGCCCAATGGTCTACCGGCTTCCAAAGGGTTTTATTTAAGGGAGGGCTTTATATAACAGTAATGGCGGCAGGAAGAGGAGGGTGTTAACTGGGTGTTAATGATTGGCTAATGAACTGTCCATCACGGTGATGTCACAAACTTCCCGCAGAGGCCCGGCCTCTTGGCTCGGCCTCCGGCTCAGCCAGTGCCATGGTGGCACATGTGCTCTTAGATGAGAGGCGGGGCTGGTTTGGCATCTCTTCAGGTAGAACCCGGAAGGAGATGGTAGTGGCTAGCAGCCCCAGGTGTTAAAGGTAAAGCCACCCCCTACATCTCCCTCTTTTTTGTTTTTTAAATTAGCATGAGATGTTGTAACATATGGCATATGTAGGCATGAGGCAAATTTTGACATAAGATATATATGTGGCCTCTTTCACAAGGGGGTAAGTGCAGGGGCCATCCATTTGGCTCAGTCCGGAGAAATTGGAGTCCTTAGCTCGTTTTCGTGCCACTCAAGATAAATGTAGACTTCATTTCCTCTTTTGGCGGTGAGGTAAAAGCACGTTTAAACTCTGGCGACTCTGGTAGTCTACAGCAGCTGGTAGCTTAACACATGTAGTTAGTAAAACATTTTTTTTTTCCATAAACATTGAAGTCAAGGCACTAAACCCTTGCGCCTACTTTGTAACATTTTTATCACAAACACTGAAGTAAGGTGTCTAAACCCTCAGCTCCTATTTCCCTCCAACCGGACCCCTAAGATAAGCAGCAGGGGGAGAGTAAAAGGAGAAACAACGGTGCAAAACTCCTCTTTAGTTTTCATGCAAAGCTGCAGGCGACGCTGCCACAGCAAAACATTGCGCCAAGGGAGACGCTCAAGGAAGAGTCTAGAAAGCAAGCAGGGAAGGGAAGCTGGCTGCCTCCTTCCGCTATCTCCTGCCGTCTACCGCTGTTGTATGCAGGCAGGTTTTGCACACTTCCATGGGAGAACAGGAAAATTCCACCACGATCTCTGTTTTCCTAGAGAGAACAACAAGAAGCCATTTCTGCAGAGCGAGTGTTCCGGGCTTATTTTCCCAGTCTGGAAGGGCACATACAATGCTCCTTCCCTCACTGTTTTGGGAAGATTTAAAATTTCTTTTTTTGTGTAAATTTAAGATATTAAGATATTTAATGTAAGCATAGCTGTCCTTAACTAGTCATGGGGGCTGTCCCCCCTTTTGTTTTTAAAAAAAATGACACAGGAGGGCACCAGGCTGGGAGTATGGGCAAAGGTCATTTTTTCTGAAACTACTTCCTGCTGAAGGGGGGTGAAGTGATAAGGGGCCCCTGATTTGCCAGGCACCATCCAGTGTGGTTGGCAAAAGTCCTCATCATTACCACGAGAATGGTCATCAGGGCCAGTGGGTGTCATGGTCTCCTCTGGCCAGCTCCTGTAGCCTGGGCACATCAGTGTAGAAAGATGATGGCCTTGAACTGTAAGTTCCCAGGTGGTGACTTTAGTGAGGGATGTTATTCTGTTAAAAGAGACTTTTGAAAAGATCAAGCAAAGGACTGACAAGTTCTCAGAGTTAGTTAACATGAATGACATAGAAGAACATACCCTGGGCATAAGCCAGGAAAGTTCCATTCAGAACATAACTCCAATTGTGGTCAATTACAAGGAAGGAGGAATAACTGGAGGAAGTGTTTAGTGCTAGTGCATCGGTTTGGAGTAGCCAGTCAGAGGCTAAAATAAATATATATACATATATTTATATATATGGCAACTCCCTTTAGGATGTGACATCATTCTCCTCTTACTCCTCTCCATATCCTGTTTCCTGGACTGGCTGAGTCCCAGGAGTTCAGGCACTTGTTGGGATGGCATGCTCCCATCCGCATTCATGGGGTTTGAACTCAGGGCCTGAGCACTGTCCCTGAGTACTTCTGCTCGAGGCTAGTGCTCTACCACTTGAGCCACGGTGCCACTTTCAGCCTTTTGCTGGTTCTTTTGAGCCAAGCTTTCAGTCTGGCTCTTTGCTGATTAATTGGGAGATGGAGTTTTAGAGAGATTTTCTTTTGCCCGGGCTGGCTCTGAACTGTATTCCAAGGAGTCTTAGATATAAAAGCCCTTTTTATTTCCAATTAAAGCAACAGGAGAACAATAGGGACAGAGATTACCTGTAACTTGTTGAAAATTGACCAACACTGAATGAGATCTATGTGCCATCAGTTTAAATCATACCATTTGGTCTCACCGTCAGGTGGAAAAGAGCACAAATGAATGATAATTGAGAGGGAAAAGATTCAGGATAATGTAAAAACCTCAGCGTTAGCAGTGGTTGTGTCTTCCATCCCAAATTAGCAGGCCAGCAGGAGAGAGGGGTTACATCCAGCTAAGGCTGTGGTAGGATCTCAGAGACACCTCCTGCAAGATTGCCTGCAAAATTCTACACAGACTGGTTAAAGACATTTAAAATCCCCCAGCATTTCCTGGTTGGTTGTTTTGAGTATTCTCTGGCTTTTGGAGGCTGACGCCCTTCTGGTTCAAGCAGGGTAAAAGGATTTTTTCTAATCACAAAATCCACACGGCTAGCTCACATTTTTTTTTTTTTTTACCTGTATCCTGTGAAGCAAAGTGTTAATTTTGGATCAGGAAAATTTAGGTTAATAGTCACACTTGTATAAAATGATTTTGATTCCTCGATCTTAAGAGTTTATGAGAGCACAGGAGAGAAAAATGGAAAAGTAAAATCTTAATTTATACCAAAGAATTGTCAGGATCAGTTGTACATTTGACTTTTAACACACTGATTTTACATCTTAGACACATTTGCTTGAACCCAAACATGACCAGTTTGGGTTTAAAACCTATTTTTATTTTGTTTTTAAGTTTTACCAACAGATAGACATAGACAGACAGACATACACATACAGACAGTGTGCACAAGCTTTGGGGCATGCTTAGAATTGTTCTTTAATTGGCCATGTAAGTTTTCTGGAATTCCAGTGGCAAATGATATTATTTTGCCCATAACAGAACCACGTGGTCGATGAAAACCAAAAGAAACCTCTCCTAGTTAACAGAAACTTTTACAGACTCAGGCTCACAGACCCCAGGCTGCAGACGAGCTGCTAGCCCCGCCCAGCCTCCAGGAATTTGGCGCCTGGGGCTGTTTGTGGGGATGGAGAGGTGGGCTGCTGGCGGCTGCAGTGAACGGGAACCGGTCTCTGGCCCTGTGAACCTTGTAGCTTCTGCTCCGCTCCCGTGGCACGCCCTGCCGGCCACAGCGGGCCTGAGCGCTGCCAGTGGGCCCTCCCTAAAACCGCAAGCGCGTGAAGCTGCTGCATTCTGGGCTGCCACTGAGCTCCGTGCCGCCCCTGCCACTGCCCGAGGCTGCGCGGAGCCCAGGTCGCTCTCTGCGCCCGCCCAGCTGTTGGGATCTCTGGGACCCCTTTTTCCCCTATCTCCCAGGGGAAATGCCTGAACCCCAAATTATGAAAGAGCACTCGGCTTTGTCTCCTGTCCGCAGAAGGCAAAACATGCTCTAGTGGATCGAATTTAGCCGAGAAGAGGGTTGCCGAAAACCTCGCCCCCCCTCCACGTGTCAGAGGTCGGTGCAGAAAGGAAGGCTCCGGGGAGACAGTCTGATGATTGAACGATTCTTGCCCGCCCAGGGGGTGGGCAGAAGGATTTATTACGGTGACAATGGCGGGAAGGGGAAGGACTTGGGGTGGTTGGCTGATTGGCTAAGCCGGGCTGTTTCAGCAAGAGTGGCACCCTGAGACTCCCCCCACAGGCTGACGTCATGCCCCAATAGAACCGCCCCTGGGCTCCGGCGGCGCCATCTTTGGAGGCATCCACGTGGACCCGAGATTGAGATGGGAGGCGGGCTGAGCCAGAACTACTCCTTCCGGTTCTGGACCCGGAAGGCATAGGAGTGGCTTCCGGCCATGTGGCCCCAGGGCGGGAAGAGGGGAGGGTCAGTCGGGGACCGCCCCTCTAGCAAACAGCCAGCATCCTCACAACTCCCTCTCTTTTCTTTTTTCAACAGCAGGAGGCGCCTTACTTGAGAGTGCACCTGTCTTAGGTTGCCCCCCACATGGGGGGTCGTACCCGTCCTGGGCTAACACCCTAGCTCTTCAGGCATACCTACCTGCCGGGCGGCTAGCCCGATGAGAGAATTCGGGGAGAGCGGGATTGGCATTCGAGAGAAAGTCCCGATGTTTCTGCTCCATGCCTGTGGGCCCCGGTCAGTAGCGGGTTCTAATGGGCATTATGACTAACCTCGTGGGGTTCCCAACTGGTCAAAAACAAAAGCCACTGTTGACCTGAACAGCCCTAGCCCGTTGCCACAAACGGAGACCTGTTTTGACTAACAGAAGGTAAGGCAAGCAGGGTGCAAATGTGAACATAAGGCACTTATAACGTAAACAATTGTAACATAGGGCAGATGCAAATATGAACAGTTGTAGCACATGAGCAATTATAACACAGGCACAATGCAATGGAGGGTCTCTTATCTGGCTCAGTCCATAAGAGATAGAGAAGTCCTGATCTGATCTGGTGCCACCCGAGATGATGCAGACAATATTCCCTCTCTCTGATAGTGAGGTAGAGACAGGTCCAAGCTTCGGCTCTGGCGACTTTCGTTGGTCCACAGCAGCCAAGGCGCTGGTAGCTTAAAGCATTGTTTAGTAAACATTTTAATGTAAACATTCGGAGCAAGGTGCCAATTTCCTTGCTTATTGCAAACATTTATCATAAAACATTAAGGTGTCAAAACCCTTTAGCTCCTATTTCCCCCAATGGGGCCCCTAAGATAAGCAGCAAGGGGAGGAGCAAAGGAAGGAACAACAGTGTGCAAAATTTTCCTTTAGTCCTTGTGCAGCGCTGCAGACGGTGCCACAGCAAAACGTTGCACCACGGGACGCCAGGCGATGTCCAGGAAGCAAGCAGAGCTGGCACTGGTCCACTGCCAATGTACACAGGCAGGCTTTCCATCTCCCCATTGAGGATCCACCAGGGTCTCTGTTTTTCCTAGGGAGAGAGTAAGGGGAGACATCCCTCAAGGGCAGGTGCCCTTGGGTGATCATTCAGATGAACAATATTTTAAGTCTCTAGCTGGTATCCAGATTGGATTCGGTTCCCCAATTGGGAAAACACATGCAAAGCCTCTTCCTGCACTGATAAGTGGGTCCGGGCCTCGCCATGCTCCTGTGAGGGGGTCTTTCCAACGGACTTCCACCTTTACGTAAGGTGTTTGGCTTGACCAATGTCTCTGGAAAGCCGACAGAGGTTGGTCCTTGGAAAAATTTAAAATATTTAATGTAAACATCGCTGTCCTCAGCTGGTCATGGGGGCTTCCCCCTTTTGTTTTAATAATTGATCCTTCAGGGTCTTATTATGCCTCTCAATTATGGCCTGACCCTGTGGGTTGTATGGTATTCCAGTGGTATGTTTAATATTCCACGTTTGGAAAAAGGCCTGTAAAGGCTTGCTGGTGAAACAAGGTCTATTATCTGTCTTTACTTGTAGGGGGAGCCCCAGGATAGCAAAACATTGTAAGAAGTGGCTCTCAGCATGCCGGCTCCTTTCACCCATATGGGCGGAGGCCCAGCAGGCATGAGATTGGGTCTTTATAGACATAAATATATATTTCAACCTTCCAAAAGGAGCGTAGTGGGTTACATCAGTCTGCCAGATAACATTAGGCTTTAAGCCTCTGGGGTTGACTCCAGGAGATTGTAAAGGAGGGACTTGCAGAAAGGGCATACATGCCTTGCAAGTCCTAATAATCTTTTTTAAATCCTTTATAGGAACTAAAGGGAATCTCTGATGTAACCCTCTCCAGTTTAAATGTGTACGCTCATGGAGTCCTTGGGCCATTTGAAGGTTTTGAGGCTGTAAGACAGCCATGGCCCATTAGTGGCCAGATGATCGGCTGCTTGATTACCTTGTGCCAGGTTCCCAGGCAGTCCTTGGTGTCCGCGAAGGTGCTGTAAGAATATAGGTTCAGCCCGCTCTTTTAACAGAGACCTGACTTGGATCATTAGAGGGGTGATTGGGTTCTCATCTAACTTGATATATGAGGACACTAGGTTTGTTAACAAATTAACCACATACAAACTGTCAGAAAACAAATTCATCGGCTGTTTGACATGGGTCAGTGCCAGGGCGACTGGATATAGCTCCTTAAACTGCGCAGACCCGGTAACTGCTTCAAAATAATGGGTGTTTCCTTTCCCACAGGCAGGGGAGGAGGCGGGGCATACCACCACAGCAGATCCTGCCCTTCCCCCATCTGTAAAAACATTTGCAGCCTTGACAAGAGGCCTGGTAGAGAAAAGTACTGGAGGGGTCGATTGTAGCCTGGAGAATGAGGTCTCCCACCTCGAAGTTCCATAATGGCAATCTAACTTCCCCATAAAACCCTCTAAGGCACAAGACACCCGTTTATGGTCCCTTCTGTCCCATTCAAAATCTACCAGCCGGGGGCTGGAGATATGGCCTAGTGGCAAAAGTGCTTGCCTCGTATACATGAGGCCCTGGGTTCAATTCCCCAGCACCACATATACAGAAAATGGCCAGAAGAGTCGCTGTGGCTCAAGTGGCAGAGTGCTAGCCTTGAGCAAAAAGAAGCCAGGGATAGTGCTCAGGCCCTGAGTCCAAGCCCAGGACTGGCCAAAACAAAAACAAAAACAAAAACAAAAAACAACAAAATCTACCAGCCGGTAAGGGATGGTTATCACATCGGGATCTCGCCCATAATGTCTCAGGGAAGTATCCCTGCCCTTAATTATTAAGTCAGCTAGCTGGTCCAGCTGGGAATAAACTCTGGGAGCTCCTCCCACCGATGCATGCACCCACTGAAGAGGCTCGCCGGACTGGGTAATAGCGGCTGAGAAAAGCTCAGATCCAGGGAGGACCCAGAGGCAAAGTGGACACTCAGGCTTATAGCGAGCTAACTGTGCCATATTTAGGGCCCTTTGGATTTTCTGGAATATTGCTTGGAGTGATGGAGTTATTGTAATAACATCAGTGGGCCCTTTGCCCTTTAAGGAGTCATGGAGTGGAAGCAGCTCCTCTGTAGGCAGGTAAAGCCAAGGCCTTAGCCAATTAATCTCACCTAACAGTTTTTGCATCTCTACCGGAGTATAAGATGACTTGAAGGATAACTGGGGTTTAAGGGGGCACACAGAGTCTAGTTTAAGTTCTGCCCCCAAGATCTTAAAGGGATATACTTTCTGAACCTTGTCTCTGGCTATATGCAGTCCTCCTCCTTGTAGGAGTGTTTGTAATTTCCTATAGGCCGAGTCCAACACTTGGACGTCAGCTGCCCCAATAATGATGTCATCCATATAAACATATAGAATAATATCTGGCTGGCTCCGAAGAGGTTGAAGGACTTGTGACACATAATGCTGACAAAAGGCTGGACTATTAGCCATGCCCTGGGGCAGAACCACCCACTCATACCTTTGGCTTGGCCCCTGGTGGTTGACTGAGGGCATGGAAAAGGCAAACTTTTCACAGTCTTGGGGGTCGAGGGGAATGGAAAAGAAACAGTCCTTGATGTCAATTACAATCAAATGTCGATCCCGAGGAATGGAGGGAATCCATGGCAGCCCCCTTAAGGGGGTGCCTACGGGGACTATCCGCTCATTAATTTTCTTTAGGTCCTGTACCATCCTCCATTTACCTGAGGCATTTTGTATAACAAATACAGGGCTGTTCCAAGGGCTCAGCGAAGGTCTAATATGCCCTAGGGACAGTTGTTCTGATACTATTTCCTTTAATCTCTCTAATTTGTTTGAGGGGAGTGGCCACTGTTCCACCCACATGGGGGGGGGGACCCGGGAGCCATTGAATGGCAGGGACGGTAGGAACAGTGGCCTTTAGGATTGGGGGTGAGGCCCTGTAGAAGAAACAGGAGCCTCCTGACTTGAGGTCTCAGGAGGAGGCACTCCCTGATGGCCATTAGGGCCACCTGACGAGTCATGGCCTGACAAGACCGCGGCCTGTCATTATCGGGGCATGCACTTCTCCCTTATTACCATCTGTATCATTCCAGGCAAGCCAGTTCCTAGTTACTTCACTCTCAACTTCTCCCCCTACTCCTGTCATCTGGGGCCCGGAGATCAAATCCCACCAAGGAGGAATCTCCTCCTTCCTTAATACAGTCCGATCAGTTCCGGTATAGAGTACGCATCGGAACCTCTTTCCGGCTATAGTAACCTCCTTATTTGGCCTGGTTTTTGAGACTATCGGGACTACCCAGTGGACCCCAGGTTGGTCATTAGGCAGGTCTCCGGGTTGGTCACAGAGCTGGTCGCTAGACTGGTCGCCTCCTTTGGGTGATGGGGCTGGCGGGTGCCCCACTGGCTAGTTTAAAGGCTTCCCCCCCAGCTTCAAAGTTGGACTTGCACTCGCTTTGCCAATGATATCCCTTCTTGCACCGGGGGCAAGGTGTCTTAGACGGCACCTTAGTTTGGCTTGAGTGTCGTCCTGATGAGGCACTAAGTCTTACAGAGCCTGAAGGACATTATCTCTTGAAATGGCCACGGCCACCACACCCATAACATCGCCCCCTGCTTACCTCGTTGGCTGTAGCAGAAGCGGGCTCCTCATCAAGCGAGGCAGTCAGCGCCTGTGTCCGGCGAGTCCGAGTACTGAGATGCCGACAGGCAAATATCCAGCTTTCTAGAGGCTTATCTTTCATTTCGGCACAAGCTAGTTTGTGGTCTGGGGTCATTCCGTCCCACACCAGGGACCTGACAAGTTCGTCCATCTGAGACCAAAGAGCCTTCTCCTGAATACTTCCCTCCACCCTCTCGACAAAGGAGGCAAGGTCCTCTGTCGCCCCTTGAGTAACTTCTAGTCTCGGGGTCTTTGAGGGCTCTGTCCCTAAGGATCTCCATGCCTACATCCCCAGGGCCCACACCAGCCTCCGACAGGATGCGGGAAGAGGGACCTGTTGAAAGTTAGTAACATGTGGATTGGTGGGCCCATACATCATTTCGAAGGTGATAGGGATTGGGGGATTGGCTGCTCGAAATTTCTCAGCCTGAGCATAGCATGCATCCCTAAAGGAGGCACACCATTTCACATATTCTTTCTTAACATGCAGGGTCTGACCTATGCGTCTCCACGTCTGTGCGGTGGAAAACTGGTTGTTCAGGCCACGGAGTAGGATGTGAGCCCAAGAAGAGTTCGATCCCCTCTCAGCGACTGCTTTCCTAAGATCTCAAAACTCCCTGACATCCTCAGGTTCCCACCCAGCCGTGATGCTTCCTACGTCAAAGTCTACCATCTCCTCTATGTCTGGTAGAAAGGCCGGCAGTGGCTGCTCAAGCTGCAAGGGCTGCGGCGGAAGCGGCGACAATGGCAGTGGTTGCGGCGAAAGCATGGCGGGCCTTCGCGGGTCCAGGGTGGAGTGTCTGGTGGGGGAGGGGGGGAGCGACGGCCGAGGCTGCCGGCTACCCCCCTCCCTGACCGCGTGTCTCGGGAGCGCGGCATCTAGTCCGGGATCCTGGAAGCCAGGCCCCTGATCCAGATTGGCCCACTGCCCATCTGCGGGCCTGTCAGGATGGGGCATCAGGCCCTCCTCCTGCAGGTCCATGGGAGGGTCGCCTCCTTCTCCCCCAGGGCTCTCCTTTACAGCTCCCGCCCGACCCAATGGATTCTCTCTGTGGAAAAGCAAGCTTTGAGAGAGGCGATGATCGGGAAGATCACAAGAGGGAGATCATCTCCCAACTCCTCTTCCTTGCCGTCCAGCTCCCTCCCCAGCTGGTCCCAAGTTTCCCACAAACGTGGGTTAGCTTTAACCAACCATGGGATGGCCTGGGTCAACTTTTTCCAAATCTGCTTGGTGGTAGCATCTGAGGTAGTCTGTCCGGTATTTTTGAGCATGAACCATAATATCTTAACAGTTGGTTCGCTCCATTGGCTATGCGTTTGGCCCATCTTAGTGGGGTCCCTCTCCTCTTAATCACTAAACGCAATCTGTGGGGTTGCTGAACTTTGAAATTCCCGGCCATGCGTTTCCGCCCCGCATGGGCGCCAGATGTTGGGATCTCTGGGACCCCTTTTTCCCCTATCTCCCGGGGAAAATGCCTGAACCCCAATTTATGAAAGAGCACTCGGCTTTGTCTCCTGTCCGCAGAAGGCAAAACATGCTCTAGTGGATCACGTTTAGCCGAGAAGAGGGTTGCCAAAAACCTCCCCCCACTCAAGTGTCAAAGGTTGGCACAGAAAGGAAGGCTCCGGGGAGACAGTTTGATGATTGAATGAGTCTCGCCCGCCCAGGGGGTGGGCAGAAGGATTTATTACGGTGACAATGGCGGGAAGGGGAAGGACTTGGGGTGATTGGCTGATTGGCTAAGCTGGGCTGTTTCGGCAAGAGTGGCACCCTGAGACTCCCCCCACAGGCTGACGTCATGCCCCAATAGAACCACCCCTGGGCTCCAGCGGCGCCATCTTTGGAAGCATCCACGTGGATGCGAGATTGAGACGGGAGGTGGGCTGAGCCAGAACTACTCCTTCCGGTTCCAGACCCGGAAGGCATAGGAGTGGCTTCCGGCCATGTGGCCCCAGGGCGGGAAGAGGGGAGGGTCAGTCAGGGACCGCCCCTCTAGCATACAGCCAGCATCCCCACACCCAGCGACTGCCGTTCGCAAAACAGGACCTGGAAACCCCGGGTGGGCAGGGAGGTCCTGGCCTGGACAGCGGCATCCGCTCTGGGCACCACAGCCGCTGGCGCCCCCCTGCTGCGCCTCTGCGGGACACTCTGCTCCGCTCTATCCGGCCCCGCGTCGTGGGACTTGCGAAGCCGTGCGAGCCCATCCCCCCAGGCAGCGGAAAATTCGCTTCTAGCAGCCTGGTTGAAAAGGCCAGCAATCTCCAACCCCCAGGGCGCGGTATGTCTCACTGACTTTAATTACCCCATGTGACTGGGGTTGCCCTAACCCTGGGACACGGTTTGCCCAGCGTAGCCTGAGGGATTATTAAGCCCCAGATTCGTCCGCTGTGTGTTCGTCTGCCCTGCGATCGGGAGCCAATTTGTCGGGCTTAATTTCCACATCCCCCCTGGGGAGGCATCACAACAACATTAGTTGTTCAGATTCACGGTGTTGGCCAATCTGAGAAGGCATCCCAGAGTTGCTTTGGTTTGCATTTTCTTTATGGCTAGGGGTGTTGAGTATTTCCTCCTGTTTCTTTGCCTTTCTTACCTCTTCGGAGTCTCTCCTTAGCTCCTTTGCCCATTTAGTCATTGGTTTCTTAGCTCTGGGAAGAGTTAATTTCTCAAGTTCCTTGTATATTTCAGCCTTTTCTGATGTATTGCTGATAATGATCTACTCCCACTCTACTGACTGCCTTTCTTGTTTAATAACTATGTCCTTTGCTATGCAGAGACTTTATTTTGATGTAATCCTATTTTTCAAGTCTCCTGTCTATCTACTGTGCCCCTGGGACTCTTTACAAAAAGTTCCTGCCTATGCCAGTGATTTGAGTTTTCTCCTACCCCCCGCTCTTGCGGTAATTGTAAAGTTTGAAGTCTTCCGTTGAGGTCTTTGATCCACTTTGAGTTGATGTTAGTGCATGATGACAAACAGGGATCCACTTTCAGCTTTCTACGTATGGATTCCCAGTTTTCCCAACACCAATTATTGAAGAGGCTATCTTTTTTCCACCACATGTCTTTGGCTCCCTTTGAGGAACTTCTGATGAAACAAAAATTCCCTGGGAACTTGCAGCGAGCTATACCATGGGTCCTGTGAAAAAAGATTAACAATGTGAGTAAGTCACATCCCCTGTATTCAAGGAGTACCCAGAACGGGGAGATAAACCTATAGGTGCCTGAGGGAGGTCTATCAGGTGATTGTGAGGCATGAATAGCACAGCTCTCAACCTCAGTTTCCAATCTGGAATTGTAGAAGAAGGAACAAGTCAAACAGCAGGGCCTACCCATGGCACACTTTCTTTTTAAAGCAGAGTTTCTGCCTGGCACTGAGAATACCCACGTGAGCCTCTGGAGCCTCACTTCTGCTTCCAGCTTTTGGCTGGTTGATTGGAAACAAGATTCTCATGGACTTCCTGCTTGGCCTGCCTTTGAACTGCATCCTCAAATCTTCAGATATCAGCCTCCTGAGAAGCTAGGATGCCAGGCGTGAGCCATCAGCTGAATCTTACAGTCTTTACGTTTCAGTGTATTCTTTTTTTTTTGTAATTAATTTATTAATTAAAGAAAAGTTTTTTTGACAAGGTGTTGTGCAAAAAGGGTACCGTTACATAGTAGGGCAGTGTGTACATTACTTGTGATATCTTACATCCTGTTTTTCTTTCCCTTCCCTAGGTCGGTAGACATATATACAGTATACAATGTACCAAGAACATATACAATAGCCACGTGGCCTACGCCAAAGAAAATTCGCCTAGGGCTTTAAATGTAATGTTAATATTAGACAATATGTGGACAGTAGTCTTATATGAACGTACACACATAGCTTCTGAGCTATTGTGATCCAGTGAGAGGTCAATTTTTGACCTTTATATGTTGAGTAGTTCTTTGGTTTTAGTTACATAGTGTAGGGTTGCTGACCCAAACCTGTGGGAAATACCATTTGACAAGCAGTTTTTGGTTTCACAGACCTGGTTTCTACTGTCTCCCCTCCCCCCACCTTAACAGTCATATATCAGGGACATCATGACCCTTTGTTTTCTGTGTTCTAGGCTTGTATCGCTCAACATTATTTGTTCAAGTTCTGACCATTTCCCTGCGAATGCCAATATTTCACCATTTCTAATCGCTATGTAGTATTCCATTGTGTATAGGTACCATATTTTTTGGATCCATTCATACGTGGAGGGGCATCTGGGTTGTTTCCATATTTTGGCTATTGTGAATTGTGCAGCGATAAACATGGAAGTGCAGATGTCTTTTTGATATCTTGGGACCTGTTGTTCAGGATAGATGCCTAGGAGTGGTATTGGCTGGGACATAGGGTAGGTCTATGTTGAGCTTTTTGAGAAACCTCCATACTGTTCTCCAAAGTGGTTGTACTAATTTGCACTCCCACCAACAATGGAGGAGGGTTCCTCTTTCTCCGCACCCCCTCCAGCATTTGTTGTTGCCTGAGTTCAGAGTATAGGCCATTCTAACTGGAGTGAGGTGGTATCTCAGGGTTGTTTTTATTTGCATTTCCTTTACTGCCAGGGATGTTGAACATTTCCTCATATGTTTCTTTGCCATTTTTATCTCTTCTCTTGTGAAGTCTCTCTTTAGCTCCTTTGCCCATTTCCTAATTGGTTTACTGGGCTTGGAGGGCTTAGTTTTTTGAGTTCTCTGTAGATGATAGATATTAAGCCTTTGTCTGTTGCTGTGCTGGTAAAGATCCTTTCCCATATGGTTGGCTGTCTTTTTATTTTGGTGGCTATGTCCTTAGCTGTGCAGAAACTTTTGAATTTGTAGTAGTCCCATTTGTCGAGTCTCTCCCCTATTTGTTGTGTCCCTGGGACTCTATTTAGGAAGTTCCTTCCTGTGCCTATAAGTTCTAGTGTCTTTCCTACTCTATCCTTCAGTAGTTTCAAGGATTCAGGCCTTATATTGAGGTCCTTGATCCATTTTGAGTTGGTCTTGGTGCATGGTGATAGGCTTGGGTCTACCTTGAGTTTTCTGCATATGGCTGCCCAGTTCTCCCAGCACCAGTAGTTGAAGAGGCTCTGTTTATTTCATTGTATGTCTTTAGCTCCTTTGTCGAATATCAGCTGACTGTAAGAGTGCAGTTTTATTTCTGGGTCTTCAATTCTATTCCACTGGTCTTCAGGTCTGTTTTTATACCAATACCAGGCTGTTTTTGTTATGATGGCTCTATAGTGGAGCTTGAAGTCTGGTATTGTGATACCTCCTGCACTGCTTTTTTTTTTTGCCTGGAATTGCTTTGGCTATTCTAGGCCTTTTGCTGTTCCATATGAATTTATGGGTTGCTTTCTCTATTTCAGTGAAGAATGTAGCTGGGATTTTGATGGGGATTGCATAGAATTTGTATAACAATTTGGGCAATATGGCCATTTTCACTATATTGATTCTGCCTACCCATGAGCATGGGAGGTCTTTCCATCTCCTTGTGTCTTCTTTGATTTCCTTTATTAGATTTTTATAGTTCTCATTAAATAGGTTCATCACGTCGTTGATTAGGTTGATCCCTAGGTACTTTATTCTTTTTTTGGCTACTGTAAAAGGAATTATTTCCATAATTTCCTTTTCTGCTTGTATATTGCTGGTGTATAGAAAAGCTGCTGACTTTTGTGGATTGATTTTTTTTTTTTTTTTTTTTTTGCCAGTCCTGGGCCTTGGACTCAGGGCCTGAGCACTGTCCCTGGCTTGTTTTTGCTCAAGGCTAGCACTCTGCCACTTGAGTCACAGCGCCACTTCTGGCCATTTTCTGTATATGTGGTACTGGGGAATCGAACCCAGGGCTTCATGTATACGAGGCAAGCGCTTTTGCCACTAGGCTGTATCCCCAGCCCTGTGGATTGATTTTGTAGCCTGCTACTTTGGCAAAATGGTTTATTAGGTGTAGGAGTTTGGGGACTGAGTTTTTTGGGTCCTTCAGATATAAGATCATGTCATCTGTGAATAGGGACAGCTTGATTTCTTCCTTGCCAATGTGGATCCCTTTGATGTCCTCCTCTTGTCTTATTGCTATGGCTAGGGATTCCAGCACTATATTGAAAAGAAGTGGGGAGAATGGGCATCCTTGTCTTGTTCCTGAGTTTAGGGGGAATTATTTTAGTTTCTCCCCATTTAATACGATGTTAGCAGTTGGTCTGGCTTTTATTGTTTTGAGGAATGTTCCATCTATTCCTTTTTTCTCCAGAGCTTTTAATAAGTATGGATGTTGTATTTTGTCAAAGGCTTTTTGGGCATCGACTGAGATAACAATGTGATTCTTGATTTTAGTTCTGTTGATGTGGTGAATTACATTGATTGATTTATGGATGTTGAACCATCCTGTGACTGTGGGATGAAGCCTGCTTGGTCATGGTATATAATTTTCTTGACCAGTTTCTGGATCCTGTTAGCTAATATTTTATTGAGGAGCTTTGCGTCTGTGTTCATTAGTGATATTGGTCTGTAGTTCTCTTTTTTTTGGGTCTTTGCCTGGTTTGGGAATGAGTATGATATTAGCTTCATAGAATGAGTTTGGGATTTCTCCCTCTGTTTCTATTTCACAGAAGAGTTTGAGGAGTATTGGTATTAGCTCCTCACTAAAGGTTTTATAGAATTCGTTGGTGAATCCATCTGGGCCTGGGCTTTTCTTTGTTGGGAGGTTTTTGATTACCCCCTGTATTTCGCTGTAAGTTATTGGCTTATGAATTTGTTAATTTCCTCTTTAATTTGGCCTGTGCCCCAAGTTTAGATAACAGTGAGGGGTTTAGCCTCTGTGGTAACCGTTGTTATTGAGGGTTGCCTTTATTCCACTGTGGTCAGATATAATACATGGGATGACGTTGATACTTTTGTATTTGCTGAAGTTCTTTGTGTGGGCTATGACATGGTCTATTTTGGAGTATGATCCATGGGCTGCTGAGAAGAAGGTGTATTGGGTCTCTGTAGGGTGGAAGATTCTGTATAGACCTGTCAGATCCATTTGGGATATGTTGTTACTTAGGTCCTCAGCTCCCTTGCTAATCCTCTGGGTGTTGGATCTGTCTCTTGGAGAGAGTGGGGTATTAAAGTCACCCACTATTATTGTGTTTAGGTCTATCTTTTTCTGTAGTTCTGTGAGAATTTGCTTGACATATGTAGGGCTTCTTTTGTTCGGTGAGTATACATTTATCACCGTGATGTCTTGGTTCTGGATTTTTCCTTGTATTAAAATGTAGTGTTCTTCTTTGTCTTTTTGAGTTGATTTTAATGAGAAGTCCAGCTTGTCTGAGATCAGAATGGCTACTCCTGCCATTTTGGTAGGTGTTTTTGCTTGGAAGATCTTGCTCCATTCTTTCATTCGGAGCCTGTTTTTATCCCTTGCTGTAAGATGGGTCTCTTGTAGACAACAGATGGCAACTTTTTGTTTGTGGATCCACTCTGCCAGTCTGCTCCTCTTTATCGGAGAGTTTATACTGTTTATATTCAAAGAGATCAAGGATAAGAGTGTTTTTCCCCCTTCCATTTTCCTGTTAGGCTGTTTTTCCTCTGTTTTTTTTTTTTTTTTTCTTGTCTTTAGTGAGCTGTTCTTTCTGTTGGGTTCTGGCTATTGTAGTTTCTTTCTGTTTCTGTCTGTGTGTCCTGTCCGATTTCTGTTGGGTGGGGTTCCCCTCTTAGAATTCGCTGTAGGGCTGGTTTTTTATTCACATACTGCTTTAGATCCTCTTTGCTATGGAAATATCTGGTTTTTCCCTCGAATATGAACTCTAGCTTCGCTGGGTATTTTATTCTGGGTTGGCAGTTGTTGGCCTGTAGGACTTGGATGGTTTCTTCCATTCTCTTCGCGCATGATAGGTTTGTGTGGAGAGCTCTGCTGTTATTTGGATCCTTTTCCCATTGTAATAAATTTCTTTCTTCGCTTTGGCTGCATTCAAAATTTGTTCTTTATTCTTGAGATCTGTAGTCTTGATTATTATGTGCCTGGGCGAGGATTTTCTAGGGTCTGGTCTGCCAGGCATCCTATAGGCTTCAGTTACCTGGGTGAGGTCCCTTGTGAGATTGGGGAAGTTTTCTGCAATCACTTTATTGAAAATATGTTGAAGCCCTCTGCTCTGGTATTTGGCTCCTTCTTCTATTCCAATTATGTGCAGATTATATCTCTTGTCTTTGTCCACTAGTTCCTGTATTATTCTGCCCTGGAGCTTTACCATTTCTTGGAGTGTGATAATTTTCTGGTTCTTGTCGGCTGCATCATCGTCCAAGAGAGAGATTCTGGCTTCAATATGGTCAATTCTTTGTGCTGTGGATTCAAGTGTGGGGTTTATGGATGTCAGGGAGCTATTTATGGTTGCCAGATCAGCTCTGGTTGTGGAAATTTCTTCCTTTAAAGAGTTGTATTTTAAATCTATTTTTTCGTGCATTTCACTTCTCAGGATTTTAAGGTCTTCTTTAATGGAGGTTTGTACTATATCCATTTTTGCTTCCATTTCTTTCTTGGTTTCCTGAAGGTCCTACAAGACTTCCATTCTAAACTCCTGGAATTGTTTTGTAATTTCATTCCTGAGGCTTTCCATCATTTCTGCTATTGTAGCCTCTGTTGCTTTTTTATTCTCCATCTCCTCTTTGGTCATACTGCTTTTTGGAGCTGGCGAGTTGGCTTGCCCTTTCATGTAGTTTGCAATATTTCTTTGTGATTTGCACATCTGGGGATCTGTATGTGGTTTCCTTGGGTTGGCTTTGTGTTGGTTTCCGTGGGTCCATCAGTGGGAGACTTGTTTGTGACCTGGTTCTGGGTTTGAGTTTGGCTGTTGAAGCTTACTGCCCAATGGGTGAGCGTGACCATCTCGGTTGTTGCTGGGGTGGTCACCCTCATTGCACTTGGGGGTGGGTAGGTTCTGTGTCTTTCTCTGTGGGATAGTGTCCTGCCGCTGTGTTGTGCTGACCCTAGTGTGCCCCTGGTGGGGGTTTTCGGGTCGCTGATTCAGCCTGGCATGGAGGCTTTTCTCCTCTTTGGTTCTTTTTTCCACTCAATACCTTGGCCAGAGGAGCTCACCTCTCAGATTAAGATCTGCTGCTGAGAGGCGGTTCGCCCACCTGTGTGGATTGCTCCGGGGCTGGTGTTGTTGAGGGGCGGCCCACCCACCTGTGTGAGATGCACCTAGCAGAGCGGGCGCTGTCACAGGGGGGCCCTGCCCACCTGTGTGAAGAGCGCCTAGCAGAGCGGGCGCTGCTGTCTTTATAATTCTTTGAATACTCACACTGCAGTAAAGTGTTCTCATCAAAGAAAAGAGTCTAAGCTACTCTTTTTTTTTTTTTTAAATTTCATATGGTACATTGAAAATAACAGCAACAGTTGATGAACCACTTGCTTCCATAACTTGGAGTTCATTTCACTTAGTACAATCTTATGTGTCCATGTGGACATAGTTATTGAGCTATTGTGATCTTCTGCTAGGATATCCTCAACATGTCCCCTATGAGGGGAACCAGAGAGTCCATGTTTCTTTGGATCTGGCTCACTTCACTTGGTATGATTTTTTTTCCAAGTCCTTCCATTTCCTTATAAATGGGGCAATGTCATTTTTTCTGATAGAGGCATAGAATTCCATTGTGTATATGTGCCACATTTTTCTGGTCCACTCGTCTACTTAGGGGCATCTGGGATGGTTCCATATTTTAGCTATGACAACTTGTGCTGTGATGAACAATATATACCTTTCTCTGAGGGCAGGGCTGGTGTCTTTATTCCTGGCCACCTTTATAACGTCTGTTGTAGAAGTGGGCTTGCTCCTGGCCGCACGCCCCATGGCTCCTGCAGTCTTGCCTGCCCTCCTGCCTCTGTGTGCGTGTCTGCTGCTGGCCTCCGGCTTTGCCCAGGCGGGCAAGCTGCTGGTGGCGCCCATGGATGGCAGCCACTGGCTCTCCATGCGCTCTGTGGTGGAGAAACTCTCCCAGCGAGGGCACGAGGTGGTCGTGGTTGTGCCCGAGGTGAGTTGGCAGCTGGGAGGCTCGCTGAACTTGACAGTGAAGACGTACTCAACCTCTCACACGCTGGAGGATTTGGACCAGGAGTTCAAGGATTTTATGGACCTCCAGTGGGAAAAGCAGGAAGGAGCTATCTTTTCTCTACTAATAGGCTCTTCTGATAGATTTTCTGAATCGATTTCACATTGTACAGGTCTGTTTAATGACAAGAAATTAATAGGATACCTAAAGGAGAGTTCTTTTGATGCGGTGTTTCTGGACGCTTTTGATGCCTGTGGCTAAATTGTTGTCAGGTATGTTTCACTCCCATCAGTGCTCTTCACCAACAGAGTAGTTTGTCATTACCTTGAAGAAGGAGCTCAGTGCCCCGCTCCCATTTCTTATATTCCTTGAGATTATCTCAAGTCTCACAGATGCCATGACTTTCCAGGACAGAATGTGGAACTGTATAGCCCATTTGGATGAACTTTTATTTTGTCCATTTTTCTTCAAAAATGCACTGACATAGCCTCTGAAATTCTTCAGACACCAGTCACTCCATATGACCTGTTCAGCCAAGTGTTGATTTGGTTGTTGCGATCTGACTTTGTCTTGGACTTTCCCAGACCCGTGATGCCCAACATTGTGTACGTTGGTGGGATGAACTGCCACCAGGGAAAGCCACTGTCAAAGGTAGGACTTCTCTCTATGGCTCACTGAGCGTGACCTGGTGAGATATGGCTGTGGCTCCATAGTGGAGATTTGACTTTACAGACATTGAAAAACAAATCTTCACTCAGATGAGATTTCCCATTGACATTTGTTGCAATTCTGATTTCTTTCTAGTTTTGAATTATTTGGTGCCAGTTCTTTGTGCTAGTACTAGCAAGTTGTGCAAATCTACCCTCTGTAGATAGGTGCATACAATATTTACATAGTTAAATATAATTTTCAAGATGAGCTTTATTAGTACTTATATATCTAGTTTTTAGGAAAATTGTGAGAAATGTAGTACTTTGTGAAATGTTTGCTTGTTCCACATATGTTAACCCCTGTAGGTAAATGACTTAACAGTTTTGTGTGCAACTTTCTCAATTTATACAAATATGTAATATAAATTCTTATGCCTATTTTCTGGAAAAGTCTAGCATCAAGTTGGATGTAATCTTTCTCTTACCTTTCATGTGCTAAAAAATCATAGATTCTCTCTCTGTGTGTGTGTGTGTGTGTGCATATGTGTGTGTGTGTGTGTGCTGGTTTTGAGTCTTGAACAAGTGTCTTGTGTTCTCACCTGCACCATGCTTCCAGTTCCAAATCATAGATCTTTTCAGGACATCACTTCAATTCCTAATTTCTATCATTAGTCTGTAAAATTTGTTAGATATGTGACATCAACTGCAAGTAATATTTCCACCCAGCATTTGTATGACTTACTTTCATTAGTTGGGACATATACCCTAAAATATTATAGAGTATATTGTGGTTGCAGGCAGTTTAAACTGGGATTCTGTCATTTGCAATTGAAAATGTCTTGACACAAATAAGAGTAATAGTTTCAGCAAATGCACAGTCTCTAATTTCTGTCAAAAGCATTTCGTGTCTAATCTCACTATATGATTTTTTTTTTTTTTTGGCCAGTCCTGGGCCTTGGACTCAGGGCCTGAGCACTGTCCCTGGCTTCTTCCCGCTCAAGGCTAGCATTCTGCCACTTGAGCCACAGCGCCGCTTCTGGCCATTTTCTGAATATGTGGTGCTGGGGAATCGAACCTAGGGCCTCGTGTATCCGAGGCAGGCACTCTTGCCACTAGGCTATATCCCCAGCCCACTATATGATTTTTATTAGGGATAGATTATTCCCTTTTTAAATGTGGTGTTCTGACTTCTTTGAAAGCACAGCAGATTTTGGAACTGAGCTATCATATTTTCTCAGAAATTGACATGTTGTGAAAAAGTGAATTTTCAGCCAAATGAAGACAGAGGGAAGTAGGTGTGTGCAATAAGGGTTTAGAAATGAGGCACCGCTTTCTGGTCATGGGTGAGCCTGTTCAAAGGCTTCAGTTCTGTTTGTCTTCCATCAATAAAGCACCGAGTACGATCCAGGCTCTACCTACACCCTTGGATACAGAACTATTGCTTGAACCATTGTCTAGTTCAGAGTGACCCATTGGGTTACCTGAGAGATTTAGAGACCTAGAAGCCATATATGCTTTTATATGATCCACATAACTGTATCTGTAAAAATATTGCTTTCTAGAGTCATATAGACAGTCATGTCCATGTATGGTTATGTGTATAGAAATTAAATGTATGGTTTTGTATATCTATCAAAGAGCTATGTGTATGGAAAGTTTTATACATGTAGAAGGTCATATATTTATGAGTATCATGAATGTGAAATTCACAAAGAGTCATTTGAGATCTCAAAGGGAACTCTTTGGCTAAGAAAGTGATAGAGCACAAGAAAAATGTTAGTTGTTCATTGGAATGATCTATGATCAGCATGTATTTGTTTGCCCTTGTTTCAGGCTGGCAGTCTATCTCTGGGAATATCATGCAGGTTTTGTATTATGAGACTACAGAGGTCCTGATCTGAATCTCCTTTCTTTCTTTCTTTCTTTCTTTCTTTCTTTCTTTCTTTCTTTCTTTCTTTCTTTCTTTCCTTCCTTCCTTCCTTCCTTCCTTCCTTCCTTCCTTCCTTCCTTCCTTCCTTCCTTCCTTCTTTCCTTCTTGCTTTCTTACTGTCTTTCTTGTTGTCTTTCTTTCTTTCTTTTTTTGCCAGTCCTGGGGCTTGGTCTCAGGAGCTGAGCACTGTCCCTGGCTTCTTTTTCCTCAAGGCTAGCACTCTGCCTCTTGAGCCACAGTGCCACTTCTGGCCTTTTTGTATGTGTGTGGTGCTGAGGAATCAAACCCAGGGCTTCATGTATATGAACTCTTGCCACTAGGCCATATTCCCAGCCCCTGAATCTCATTTCTTTGATGAGATGGCAACATTGCTAGAAGAGATGGAGAGAGAGAGAGAAGGAGTTAAGAGAGAATGATTATATGTGGGATTTGTGTTGCATGTACCTCTGCATTTTTAGGGGCTACCTAAAGGATTTTCCTGAGGACTTCCTCTAGCAAAATATACCTGATTTTATGTGATATGGTTAGTTACTGTAACAACAATAGCAGAGTCAATCTTCAAGAAATATTAAAATGGATTTACCAGGAAAGAACATGACCAGTCTCTTGCAACTTTTGGTGAGTTTGCATAGAATTGAATACGTGGTCCAGATGGAAGGAATTCAGGTTCAGTTTGAGGTCTGGAGACAGCCGGTAGGACGCAATTACACAGCACAAGACAATCTAGGGTTCCCCATGTATCTCCCTTCTATACTTGGCTACCTTGCTGTGTAGACAGGAAGCTGCTTGGAAATGCCTGGCCTCTGGCTGGTCAGAACAGAAATTTCCCTGGGTGTTTACCAGTATGCCTCATGAATGAATCCTCCAGCACTAAGTGAATTGGTGTTGTTGGCTTGAATAGTGCTGTAGAATAATGGCACGTTGGTAATGTCTTCTATGTTTAGTATTAATATTCCTTCCTTGACTCACTATCTATAGAGAACCTCTGTGTGCCTGGCTGTGTTCTGGGGATGCCGGGCTAGATTTACCTCCCCTGGTGCTGGGATGCTAAGCTTACTCCCTTATCAGTGCTCCCCTTTCCACCCTCTCCCCTGGGCACCCGACCAGCAGGTGGCCAAGGTGGAGCGAGGGACTCGGGCTAGCCTAAGGTGCATGTGGACAAATGAGATCCCCTTTTCCTACCTCCTTACCCACCAAGGAAGCCAGGCACAGACGGATCTCGGAGACGCTTCGGAGAGCAATCCGGTTTATTTGGGAGGGGCTCACAGTAATATAGTGATGATGACGAGGATTGAGCATGAGTTGTGATAGGCTGGAGAGCTTGTCTGTCCAAGACCAGTTCCCAAGGACCTCCCTCATGGGCTAACGTCACTTCCCATAGTACCGCCCTGTGTGCTCACTGGCGCAAGGTGGGGGATGGTCTCGAAGGTACCCCTTCTGGTTCCGGACCCAGAAGGAGATAGGTGTGGCTCACTTCCACACTGCCCCAGGGCTGGGGGAAGGGCGGCGTCTCGGGGGCGCTCTCCTCGCCCTCCCCCCCCCCTTAAGGTCAAGATGAATCCCCAACATGGGGATATGGCCACAGTCAAATGATGTTGGCTTTGCCGGATAGAGCTTTGTGTAATGGACAGGCAATGTAAGTCAGTGAGTTACAAGCTGTGAAATGGACTCTGAAAGAAGATTGTGGATGGCAAACAGGATTAATGGGGTGATGGGGCTTCCAGGACTAGGAGGAGTTAAGGGAACTGCTCCCTCTATGGGTTACAGAAGCCTAGATGTGCATTGTGCTTCCTTGTCAGTTCCCTGGGGTTTCCAAGCAGGATGCTGGTACCTTCTGGTCCCTGGCCATTGTAAGCAGGAGACACTGCTGGTGCCTCTTTCTCTGGAGAGCTCCAGGGTGGCCAGCCCTCATCTTGGACATAGCTGACATGTGGAATGCCTTAAATAATAAACAGCCATCTTACTTGTATTTCTAAAGCCAGCTCTGCACTTGGGAGGTCTCCTCCAGTCCTGGTCTTTGGGACTCTTCTTTCTCAGCCTTAGCTCACACACGGTTTCAGAGGCCTGGGTTAGGACAGGCCCTGGCGTGACAAGTGCTGGGCAAGTCTGTTCTTGTCATTCTAGGAACCACCTTTCACTGGGACAGCCTCTTTCCCACATTCATCATACTCTGGCCCCCCAGAGCCCTATGCTCCACAGGCAGAACAAGCAGGACACTCCCACCCAGGAGTCAGTTGAGAAACTCAGGAGGTGAATCATGTGATCAGACTGGAGGCAGACACCAGGCTTCCTGACTCCCTCCAGGGCTGTCACCATCTGCTGGCTTCAATCACACTTCTAAAACCCTAGTTTCTTAAAGGCAAGTAACATTGTTGGTGTGATATTGTGATTTATAATGGAACATATGTGTACATCTTTATTTTTGTTTCCATTCCCTCCTGGCCAGAGCCCCCAAACTTGGTATTTGCTGAGGGATGGAAGGAAAAAGATGGGCTGAGGTATTTGTTACATGCCCCTTTGGACCACCGCTTAGCTTATCCTGGGATGGGGTTACTCCTGGGAAGTACATAAGGAAGGGTACTGGTTGCTAGGACACCAATCAGAGATCTGAAGGAGAGGAAAAAGGGGCTGAAGGTTATGCCTACCATTCACTTACTCAGTAACATCAATTACATAATGAAGCCTAAGTAGGAACCCAGGAGAGTGTTTGGAGAGCATTCCATTTGCCGAAGGTGTGGAGGGAAGGTGGGTGCCCTGTGAGTTCAGTTCACTTGCCCTTCCCACATGCCTCAGTCTTTGTGCTTCTTAGCCTGCCTGTTCAACTGTAGCCCAGTAATACATCACTGATTAAGTAACCTCTTGTCCTCAGTTCTTTGAGCCATTTCAACAAGGGCTCAAAGACAGGAAGGGCATTAGAGGAACATCTAGTTTGTAGCCAGGTCACACTGAGGTTGTGAGTCTCTGTGGGTGGGGGCTGTGGAATTGAGCATAACTTGTCCAGTTAGTTTTTGCCAAGTCTATCGCTACTTTAGCTAGCATGGTAACTGAATTGTAGACACCCCGCTGGGGTGGCAGAATTGTTCATTGTGGGAGAAATCCCTCTACATCTGGTCACAGTGTTCTGTGGTGAGGAGGAGATAAGAAAGGAGTGGTCTTTTCCTTATATGTCTGTTACAGGTCAATATGACGTGTTACAGATTCCTCTTTTGTGGTGACCTCACTCTTTGAGTGAAAAAAGTGTGAGAATAAAACAGACAAACCCAAAGCTGATTCATTCTTTCCACAAACACTTATAGGGAGCCTGCTGTATGCTGGCATTTTTCTGGGCACTGCAGAATACAACAGAGAATACAAATGGCACCATCCCTACCTTTAAGATGCTTCTGCTAGTTGGAGGAGATAAATGGTAGGGCTGAGGTGAATGAAGGCTTTGGACTTTTGGGATGGGCTATTTGATCATGGGTTCATCAGGGAAAGTTGCTCACAGCTCATGGTTCAAAACCTGGGAAGCAGGTTTGAATTGGATTTGGATGACCTTTTCCATAGACAGCAAGCCCTGGTTCCCCTTGGAGGAAGTTGGCTTGCCTGCCTCTTGGGACCTGGGCTGGGAGCCAGTGATGGATGTCAGTCCGCTAACTTGTGTGCGTCGCTCCTTCTTCCCTCCCAGAAGATATATTAAAGTCCTTTCCGGTGCCTTCAAAATGTGACTTGCTGTGGACCTAGCGTGATTACGGATGTCATTAGGTTGGATTCCTTTAGGGCAGGACCTAATCCCATAAGACCCTTCTACAGGATCTGCATGCAGGGAGAAGGGGAAGAGGAGGCAAGGCCAGGCGAGGCTCCAACCTACAACCAAACAGCACAGATTGCCAGCAAGCTCCAGGAGCTAAGGCAGAGGCCTGCATCCTGCTCCTCCTCCACAGTCTTCGAAAGAAGGACATGCTGGCCTCAGACCGCATCCTCCGAAGTTGGGAGGCGATGCAGGGTCATTGTGTGGGCCTCCCAGATCGCCCCAGGCTGAGACACATTTTGCTGTTGTCGTTTGTGTCTACCTTTGGCTGCTTGAGCCACAAGCTTTCCATCTTCTGCAGTGCCAAAGTACAAACCCTTCGCTTAGAAGTGGTGTCAGTAGAGGGCATGCTTCTCCCCAAGGCAAAGGTCATAAACAGTTCTTACCTGGATACCTTATATCCGTGATATTAAGAAATATTGTTCAGTAATCATTATTCTGCTGAGTTAATCTTTAGCAGCAAGTGTCCTCTCTGTGCTAATATGAGTGTGTCCTCTTCATCCACCATACAGTTTGTGTTTGTCCTTACCCTCTGGCTGTACAATCCCTAACTGCAGCCTTGCTCCTGGCCGCACGCCCCATGGCTTCCGCAGTCTTGCCTGCCCTCCTGCCTCTGTGTGCGTGTCTGCTGCTGGCCTCCGGCTTTGCCCAGGCAGGCAAGCTGCTGGTGGTGCCCATGGATGGCAGCCACTGGCTCTCCATGCGCTCTGTGGTGGAGAAACTCTCCCAGCGAGGGCACGAGGTGGTCGTTGTTGTACCCGAGGTGAGTTGGATGCTGGGCGGCTTGCTGAACTTCACAGTGAAGACGTACTCAACCTCTCACACGCTGGAGGATTTTGAGCAGGAGTTCAAGGTTTTTATTGACACCCAGTGGAAAAAGAAGGAAGAAGGCATCTTTTCTCTACTAATGGGCTCTTCCCATGCATTTTTTGAGTTGGTTTTTTCACATTGTAGGAGTCTGTTTAATGATAAGGAATTAGTAGAATTCCTGAAGGAGGGTTCTTTTGATGCTGTGTTTCTGGACCCTTTTGATATGTGTGGCTTAATTGTTGCCAAGTATTTGTCACTCCCCTCTGTGCTCTTTGCCAGGGGAATATTTTGTCATTATCTTGAAGAAGGAGCTCAGTGCCCTGCTCCCCCGTCTTATGTTCCCAGAGGCATCTTGAGTTTTACAGATGCCATGACTTTCCAGGAGAGAGTGTGGAACTATATCAATCACTTGGGGGAGCGTATGTTTTGTCCATATTTTTACAAAACTGTCTCGGAAGCTGCCTCTGAAATTCTTCAAACGCCAGTCACTCCATATGAGCTGTTCAGCCAAGTGTCGATTTGGTTGTTGCGATCTGACTTTGTCTTGGAGTTTCCCAGACCCGTGATGCCCAACATGGTGTACGTTGGTGGGATGAACTGCCACCAGGGAAAGCCACTGTCGAAGGTAGGACTGCTCTCCATGGCTCTCTGAGTGTGACCTGGCTTTGGACATTAATCATTGTGTTATTTATTTTCACTGAAATTAGCTTATCTTCTTGGTCCAGTTGAATGATTTTCCTTCTTTTGATGATTTTTTAAAAATTTATGACAATAGTTTATTGTGATTTAAGTAGATCTTTCTTAGTTGATATGTACATATGTACAAATGATATAGTTTAATATTACTTCTGAACTGCACAAAACATTACTTTTGGTAAAATACTAAAAATATGAATTGTCTGCCTCTACTAATCTTGTGTTACTCATACAGAAAAATGTTCTTTACCCACTAACGAATAGCATTATATATATACATATATATGTTCATTTAAAATAATATTATGGGCTGGGTGCCAGTGTGCCAAACCTGCAATCCTAATTACTTACATAGCTGAGATTTAAGGTTTGTGGTTTGACGTCCACTGGGCAGGAAAAGTTGGTTAGACTCTTATCTCCAATAAACTACTTGCAGAAAGATGGAAGTGGCACTGTTTCTCAAATTTTAGAGTATTATGTGACTCAGGGACAGTAGTAAGGTCCTGAGTTTAAGGCCCAGAGTTCAATGTCCAGGACTAGCAAAAATAATATCATGTGTATGCATATACTGAGTAGTATAGGAATAAATTTCAGCCTATTAAGTACAAATAATAATACATACATCATGCTGTTTAATTTGCAGTCTTACTTCCTACAAAGTTATAGGCATGGTCAAAGCTAGTACTTAATAGTGGACAAGTTGTTAAGGATTGCTAGTCTGTCTGGTTTTTTTCGTGTTTTTTTTTTTTTTGAGAGTAGGACTTGAAATCAGTATCATCTATGCTTTTCATCATTGGCATTTCCCCTACCACCTAAGCCATACTTCCAACCCCTGAGCTAGCCTCTGGAAATAGGTATATAACTGTTTTCTCCTTTTTGTTTTTGTGAACAAGATTATAACTGACCATTCTTAGTATTTTCTTTGCATTATTGCATATATTTCCTGTTGTCTTGTTTATCTTTGTGGGCCAGTGTTGCAGGAGTAGCACTGTTCTGTCAGACAGGTGTGACTCCTCCACATGGTAAGAACAAGAATGGAGATGCAAGTTGTAAGACACTGAGCTGGGCGCCAGGGGCTCACCCTGGTAACCCTGTGATCTGAGGCTCATGATTGGAAGCCAGCCTGGGCTGAAAATTCTTCATGAGACTACTACTTCCAATTACCCACCAGGAAACCAGATGTGGAGATGAGGCTCAACGTGGTAGAATGCTAGTCTTGAGTAAAAATTGCTCAAGCCCTGGAGTTCAAGCACCACAACCAACCAAAAAAAGACAGTGAAAAGCTGAGCCATTCAAAGGTGACTCTCTCTTTCCTTCCCTCAGTACAGTACCTTGCCCTTCACCTCAGAGCTGTGCAAGACCCTCTGTCACCAGAGGTGAATGTGGCTTCTTCGACCACACAATACACATAGCTCTATGTGATTCTGTATCACCCCTCATGTCATGATGTCTATAAAATATGAAACCACAAGATGAAGGCGTTTGTCTTATAATGCCCATGTTTTTAGAAAAAGGAAAAGATGTCTATTAATTAAAATACATGCATTCATGGGTAGATTTATTTGATAGTGTATATATATATATATTAGAAGGTTATATGTACATTATACTTTACATATAATACATATATATGTATGTATGATATAGACAAAATCTCCAGGAGGAATTGCGATCTTAAAGCAGTCACTTGATCAAGAGGCTGAATGTGCCACTACTTAGTATAAATGTAACTTTTCATCACAGTAATTATAGACCATGTATCATTTTCCACCAGGTTTCAGGTGGAAGGCTGTGTTTGGGGAAGGCATGCAGTTTTTGTATTCTGGAGAACAGAATTCATAGTTCTGGTTGATAAGAAGTAGACATTTGACTCTGTGTGTGTGTGTGTGTGTGTGTGTGTGTGTGTGTGTGTGTGTGTGTGTGTTGAGGGCATGTTTTTATGTGGGAACCTATAACAAAGTATCCTGAATCTAACCTGAGGAATTATATTTAGGGATGGGACTGAATCCTTTCATATGGATGACATATAATTATTTTAATGTATTTATTTATTTAAATTTTTGTGAATGGGATATTCAGAGGAGATACAGTTATATAAGTTAGGTAATGCACATATTTCTTTTTGAACAAGGTCACCTCTTCCATAATTTTCTCCAAGTCCCTCCCCCAAAGTTGCATAGCTCATTTTCCACATAGTGTCTAGTGTGTATCACTGCTGCATTTGTTCACCTTTTGTTCCACTATTTCTGTGCTCCCCCTTACCCATCCCAAAACACAATAACTTACATACAAGACAAAGGTACAGAAAACAAAAATAGCAATAAAAGAGAAAGAAAACTAAAACAAAAAGCAAAATAACAACACAATTATCTTGTTTCCATTTCTTGGAGTTCAGTTTGATAAGCATCATTTTATATGATCATTTGTACCTAGCTGTTGAGCCTTTGTGATCTTCTCCGAAGAATGACAGATGATTCATTTAAGGAGGGAATGAAGCGATCCCTCCTAGTCCTTGGAATTTCTTGGCAAGTCATGACAGAATTGGTGAGTAGGTCTGAGTTGGCTGAATTCAATTTCAGTCTGCAGGGCAGTTTTAACTCCAGAGAATTGAAATCAGGGTTCAGCTAACAGCCCCTCAAAAGAAGAAAGATATTCTGTGCAATGATGTTTGTGATGATGGAAATCATGTGGAACCAGAGAACACTGAGGGTTGTGTACCGTCAGGACTGAACTGTGTCTGTGAGTTATATTCCCTTTAAAGTGGTAGAGATGGTGAAAGTTCTGTCTGGTCAGTTCAGCCACAAAGAGACCCAAACTCCCTTTTAGGAATTGTGAAAACAGTTGATAGAACTGAGAATACGAACACATTTTTTTTTCATGTGGAAGTTCTTGCTCAAGCACTATATTAAATTATCCCACATCTCTTTCAAAAACTGCTCTTGATGTCTATTTGCGTGTATATCTTGCAATATATTATATATATATATAACTTTTATTCTTACCCAACATAGATGTATACTATAATTTACTTTATATAAATATTATAAATATATAACTTATTATATACATATACATACATAGTGATAACACACACACACATATATATATATATATACATACACATATGCATACAGATTGCATGTGCATTAGGGACCAATTTAAGTGGTTCCTAACTCATCATATGGGTCAAACAAGTAATTTTAGAGATTAGCACATTCAGTAACTTAATTTTAGCAGATGCTGTGACTCTTGGCAGTAGCTCGATTGGTGTCTGACTGCTCTCTGCTCTCCCTTGGTCATGTGGAAACTGTTGCTGTGTAGTGGAAGTTCATGTAGGTTTGACTGACCTAAACTCCACTCGTCTGACAAGGACACTTTACAGACAGTCATGTACTTGGTATGGTGGCCTATCTTCAGATCTCAGCCTCCTGAGTATCTAGGATTACAGGCATGAGCCACCAATGCCATCTGGCATGCACAAGTTTTTATTTGGACCTAATCCCAATTAGACCCAAGCTAGACCCAAAGACCTAAGCTATCTTTGTGTCTATTGCTGATATTTTACTCTTGCCAATTTTCTGAAGATACTGATACTGAAAATGGGATTCCAGTAGACCTAGAGATCCCTTTAGTTATTATGGATATTTTAGTAATAATAATTCCTCCAGGGCATGAATATGTGATATCATCCCATTCGTATGGGTTTCTTTTGTGAATGTTTTATAGTGTTTAGTATATATATAGCTGAGAAGTGTAAAAACAGAGGATCTCTTTGTGATGCATTCCTAGTTTTGTTTTGTTTTTTTTTTTTGCTCTGGCTAAGATAATTGTTACGGGCTCTATCCTTAGGTAAAGGGAATAACAGTATGACCACAGCTAGGTTGAAGGTCACCCTGTGCTCTGCAGGGTGGACTGAGATGGGCAGTTATCTCTGAGTAGGCACTGCTGCTGGTACCTATCAGCAGCAGAGTTCTTGCTGGTCACTACCAACATACCTGCCTTTTCTGGTTCTGTTATTCTGAGGATGGTCTAGACATGCCATCTCTGCTAGCACCCTGGGTGAAGTGACCATGGAGTAGGCTCCCTGGCAGCCTCTTCAGTGCTAACTAGATGACTGTCATCAGTCTTGTTTCCAGATACTGTGAGGTCAGAGAAATACCCACCATTGGGTCTGTTGTTGGGCAAACTGTGGTAGGAGAAAGGGTAACATGACCAACGTCATTCTCCTTGTAATTCAAATTTACACTCCAGTCATGTCTGTGAGCTGTTTTGGGGGCTGAGTGAGGCTTATGCTAAAGTGTTCAAGCTTCAAAAAAGGTGTCCTAGTGAATGAGTAGTGGGTGGAAGAAAGTCCCTTGAGTAGGAGGAGGTAGCAGGACAGGTCAGCTTGTCCAGTGACAGCTGTCACTTCTCTCAAGTTTTGATTTTCAAAGACGATGCTCTGAAAAATCTGTCACCAAGGTAAAGAGTAACTCGGCAATTGTCCAGTAACACTGAGCTCCAAACAATGAGTAGGCCTCAAGTTGAGCTGAAGAACCTCTCATTGAATGCCCTTGACCTGTCCCTTGCCTCTCCAGGGCTCACCTTTGAAGCATCTAGTAACCTGTGAGTGTAATCTGATGCAATACAATGAACATTGCATTCTATTTCCTTGTGCAGGGGCCTAGTGTGGGTACAAAGAAAGGGTGGAACACAAAGAAGACATAGGCCTGACCTCAAGGACTGCTCAGGAGTGTAGCAGACAAGTACAGATTTCTGAATGAGGAGCCTTGGGTCATGAGTGGACCCCAGAGCGCAGAGCTGAAGCTCTGTGTAGGAAATGAAAGCAGATGGGGAACAGAAAGACAGTTCAAGGCAGTGGTCAGGAGACCACCCTGAGCAGGCGTGTAGTATGTACCCACATTACGTCATACCCCTGGAACACTCTATGTGGGTGCATTCCAGAAGTCTCAGGGGCCATGTAAAGGAACAGGATCCTGGTGGGAATAGAGAAAGTTTAAGCAGCAGGGCCATCCAATGGCAGAGCTGCTCTTGAACCAGAATTGCATAGAAGATTCATGATTTAATGTAATCCCATTTATCTTTGCTTATATTATTTTTGATTTGAGGATCAAACTAAAAAAAAAATATGGTATCCCAGTGTCAATATTTACTTGAAGTAATTGTCTTCTGTGTATCTACTGATGAGACTATTCTATGCTCATTGTCTTGTAATAACCCGGCGTGTCCGGAAGTTCCACCTGGTGCCATGAAATCCCGCCCAGTGCCCCGTCACTGCCGCGGACCATAGGAGGGGGCGTGGCTACGTCAGACTGCGTCAGAGGAGCAGCCTAGGAAGTCCCGCCCCACGCCTGCATCACATCCAAGGTCGCACTTCTGAGTCCCGCGACCAGAGGGAGGAGCAAGGAAGTTCTGCCCCACGCTGGCGTCACTGCTATGGTAGCACTTCTAAGTGGGTCCGGCTACTGGAGTGGGTGGGGCACCAGAGCCCCCTCCCCCCTGTCTTGGAGGTTAGGGGGAGAGGAGGGGAGGAGGGAGGTGGGAGGAGAGAAAAGAGGGCGGTGCCTAGGCAGGCCTGTGGAGGTGCAGAGTACAGAGAGCGGAGCAGACCTGACAGGGAGCGGAGCTGAGCGGGGCCTGAGGCCAGTGGGGAATCCTGGAGCCTGAGGTCTGAGGCGAGGCCTGAGGCTTAAGGCCTGCAGAGGGGCCTGAGGCCTGTGGAGGAGCCTGAAGCCTGAGGCCTGTGGGGAGGCTTGGGGCCTGGAGCCTGTGGGGGAGCCTGAAGCCTGAGGCCTTTGGGGAGGTTTGAGGCCTGAGGAGAGTTGAAGCCTGCAGGAAGGAGGAATAGAAAGAAGCTCGCTTCTCTGGAGGTTTGGAGAGTGCAGTGGTTGAAGGTTAAGGAGTAGAGGTTCAGAGGTCAGGTCAGGTCTCAGTTCTGGGTTCTGGATAACTAGCCCAGGACAAGGCAGTCCCAGGCCAGCATTTGGAAGTGGAGGGCTGTTTTAGTTCTGGGTTTTAGGTTGTAAATAAAGTTCCTTTGTAAATAAAACCCCTTCCCACCTTAAGTTGTGCCTCCATGGATTTTCTTGCTCTTGGGATACAACAGTTTATTTTTGGCAGCTTTGTCTAAAAACAATTTTGTGTAAGCATATGAGTTTATTTCTCGTTTTCTCTTATGCTCCCCTGGATTGGAGTATGTGTTTTGCCAGCCCTATACTATTTTAAATACTAGGCTTTCTGACATAGAGAATTCCAGCATCATTGTTTTTGCTTGTTTGTCTAACCGGAATATTTATGCTTCTTTATCAACTTTAGGATTATTGCCATTTCTCTGAAGTTAGTAGTTACTATCATGATAGGAACAGCATCAAATCACTAGATCTCTTAAGCTCTGATGGACATTCTAGCAATAAAAAATCCTCCAAATCATGACAATGAAATATCATTGAGTTTGTATAGGTTGTAATATCCCAGAAGCCAGAAAATTCACACAGGCACAGTCAAAGGTGACAAAGGTGTTTAATTAGTCTGCAACTGCCTTGTCTTGGGCTACCTTAGAACTAGGAGCAGCTGCAACCTCCAAGGGGGTGAGCTTCTATGTCTCTCTCTTCCTCCTCACCCTCCTTGGAAGACACAGTGTGTGTGTGTGTGTGTGTGTGTGTGTGTGTGTGTGTAGTGCTTGGCCCTCCAGCCACCTACTGCCCAACCACTCTGCTGCTTCAGCAGCTCCAACTGCCCTTTGATGTCCCGCCCCCTAGCAGGGCATGGCGATGACCTCAAGGTGGGGTGGGACTTCCTGCTTCTCTGGTTCTCACAGCAGCAGAGGTCCTTGTTGCTGGTCATCACCTTCCCCAGCAGCTTGGAAACCTGGAAGGTAGGGGTGCTCATGATGGCTGCACTGTGGGCTGCTGGGCCAGAGTGAATATAGCATCAAACCTTCCCCTCCCCCACCACTCCGCCCCCACGTGACAGGCACCTCTGGTTTTCACATTCCCCACTGGTTTTCACCTACAAATCAAATAATTGATTTTTACATTCTTCTTTGGGGCCAAGTTCTAAACTCCACCTGCTTACCACCCCCCCCCCCCCACACACACAGAGGGGAGGAGGCAGGTCCAGCAGTTAATAACAGTCTGTCCTTGAACTTTTTCTGAATGGAATCTCCAGGTTGAAAGAGATGGGCTGGACTGTGGTAGTATTTCCCAGCAGCTTGGATGGATTGTTACTACTCCTGCAAGTTTCTACATAGACTGGTTAAGGACACATTACATAAGCATGGCAGGCTGAAGCCCCACTAGTTTTCAAGACAAGCAATGGCCCAAGGCAATTTACCAGGAAGAGAAATAACCAGCTATAGACAGACATAGAAGGCTTGGACCTGTAACCATTTTTCACAAGTGCAGTCTCCACATTTGCACACTTGTTACTACTGTTTTCCATGCCTCTGCCTTTAATGTTATCTTGCCTCATTTTCCAAAATTGACTCTGGTCCCTTGATCCTAAAGGGGGTTGGGTTGATGGCCTGACTTCTTCAAGCTGACCCAGGGGCGCTGACGCTTCCTAGCCAGGAACGTTTAATATTAGCCTATTTTACCAAGTGGTTGCCAGGATTAGATGCCAGTAAGAACACTATGTTACTACAAACTGAACTTTTACCTACTGCACAGACCTTCTTGGGTTACAGTGTACCCTGTTTTGCAAATGTGTTTGCAAAAGCATTTTCCTAGCTGGATAGGGAACCTGATTTCTGGTGACTCTAACAATGCCTAAGTTACCTGTGTTGGCCTTTAAATGGCTCACAACGGGGGCATAAACTCAGATACATAAACTTCTGAACAGATGAATTTATGTATCTGGTACCAGTCCAAAATTCATTACCAATGAGGGCTTTGAGCAGATATGGGGGAGGGGAGATTTTGAACTATCTCTGCCATTTGACAACCTTAACTTTTTACTGCTTACTATGACAGATGACTAGCAAGTGTGTATGATCCTGCCCAGTGTGAAGTAGACAGACATGGGCATTAGAAAGTCTTGCTTACAAACTAGACTCCTATGACTTCCCAGGTCTGCCAGAATTAAGGCTATGAGCTATTGCTGGGTTTCATGGGAGAAAATCACAATCTCCATTTGCTCTATGACAGCATCTGTGTAGTAGACAAACTTTTCAGTGCTATGTTGCCAAAAGCACACAGTAGGGGTACCTATAATGCTTCAAATGCAACAAGAGCATGTGAGTGAAGGAGACCATGGCCAAATCCTATCAAATCCCTGGAATGATCCATGTAGGTCCATTCTCAATTTCAACTCATGATCTCAACAGTCTCACAGATTGGAAATGGAACAGGATTTTAGTGGGAAAATATTGAGAAAAGCAGCCATGCCTTCTACTGGCAAGTTGCTTCTGAACAAAATCCCATGTCAGTGAGGAGGGGAGGGTTCAGGGTCTCAGACCATTCCCTTGGATAAGGAGTGCACGTTTCTTCCTAAACAAGAAGTCTTTCATGGGCTGTAAGTAATTCTAATTACTAAGTAATTCTAAGATTTACCAGGAAAGAGCATGCCCAGTCTCTTGCAACTTTTGATGAGTTTGCATAGAATTGAATATGTGGTGCAGATGGAAGGAATTCAGGTTCAGTTTGAGGAATCCAGGGCAGTTGGAGGTCTGGAGACAGCTGGTAGGGTGCAATTACACAGCACAAGAAAATCTGGGGTTCCCCATGTATCTCCCTTCTGTACTTGGCTACCTTGATGTGTAGACAGGAAGCTGCTTGGAAATGCCTGGCCTCTGGCTGGTCAGAACAGAAATTTCCCTGGGTGTTTACCAGTATGCCTGAAAATCAAATCCTCCAGCACTCAGTGAATTGGTGTTGTTGGCTTGGATAGTGCTGTAGAATAATGACACGTTGGTAATGTCTTCTATGTTTAGTATTAATATTCCTTCCTTGACTCAGTATCTATAGAGAACCTCTGTGTGCCTGGCTGAGTGCTGGGGATATGGCCATAGTCAAATGAAGTTGGCTTTGCCTGATAGAGCTTTGCGTAATGGACAGGCAGATGTAAGTCAGTGAGTTACAAGCTGTGAAATGGACTCTGAAAGAAGATTGTGGATGGCAAGCAGGATTAATGGGCTGATGGGGCTTCCAGGACTGGGAGGAGTTAAAGGAACTGCTCCCTGTTATGGGGTACAGAAGCCTAGAAGTGCATTGTGCTTCCTCGCCAGTTCCCTGGGGTTTCCAAGCAGGATGCTGGTACCTTCTGGTCCCTGGCCATTGTAAGCAGGAGACACTGCTGGTGCCTCTTTTTCTGGAGAGCTCCAGGGTGGCCAGCCCTCATCTTGGACATAGCTGACAGGTGGAATGCCTTAAATAACAAACGGCCATCTTGCTTGTATTTCTAAAGCCAGCTCTGCACTTGGGAGGTCACCTTCAGTCCTGGTCTTTGGGACTCTTCTTTCTCAGCCTTAGCTCACACACGGTTTCAGAGGCCTGGTTTAGGACAGGCCCTGGCGTGACAAGTGCTGGGCAAGTCTCTTCTAGTCATTCTAGGAACCACCTTGCACTGGGACAGCCTCTTTCCCCACATTCATCATACTCTGGCCCCCCAGAGCCCTATGCTCCACAGGCAGAACAAGCAGGACCCTCCCACCCCAGGAGTCAGTTGAGAAACTCAGGAGGTGAATTGTGTGATCAGACTGGAGGCAGACACCAGGCTTCCTGACTCCCTCCAGGGCTGTCACCATCTGCTGGCTTGAATCACACTTCTCAAACCCTAGTTTCTTAAAGGCAAGTAACATTGTTGATGTGATATTGTGATTTATAATGGGAAATATGTGTACATCTTTATTTTTGTTTCCTATTCCTCCTGGCCAGAGCCCCCAAACTTGGTATTTGCTGAGGGATGGAAGGACAAAGATGGGCTGAGGTATTTGTTACATGCCCCTTTGGACCACCACTTAGCTCATCCTGGGATGGGGTTACTCCTGGGAAGTGCCTAAGGAAGGGAACTGGTTGCTAGGACACCAATCAGAGCTCTGAAGGAGAGGAAAAAGGGGCTGAAGGTTATGCCTACCATTCACTTACTCAGTAACATCAATTACATAATGAAGCCTAAGTAGGAACCCAGGAGAGTGTTTGGAGAGCATTCCATTTGCCGAAGGTGTGGAGGGAAGGTGGGTGCCCTGTGAATTCAGTTCACTTGCCCTTCCCACGAGCCTCAGTCTTTGTGCTTCTTAGCCTGCCTGTTCAACTGATCCCAGTAATACACCACTGATTAAGTAAGCTCTTGTCCTCCGTTCTATGAGCCATTTCAACAAGGGCTCAAAGACAGGAAGGGCATTAGAGGAACATCTAGTTTGTAGCCAGGTCACACTGAGGTTGTGAGTCTCTGTGGGTGGGGGCTGTGGGATTGAGCATAACTTGTCCAGTTAGTTTTTGCCAAGTCTATTGCTACTTTACCTAGCATGGTAACTGAATCGTAGACACCCCGCTGGGGTGGCAGAATTGTTCATTGTGGGAGAAATCCCTCTACATCTGGTCACAGTGAAAGGAACTGGTCTTTTCCTTATATGTCTGTTACAGGTCAATAAGACGTGTTACAGATTCCTCTTTTGTGGTGAACCTCACTCTTTCAGTGAAAAATCAAGTGTTAGAATAAAACAGACAACCCCAAAGCTGATTCATTCTTTCCACAAACACTTATAGGGAGCCTCCTGTCTGCTGGCATTGTTCTAGACACTGGAGAATACAACAGAGAATACAGATGTCACCGTCCCTACCTTTAAGGTGCTTCTGCTAGTTGGAGGAGATAAATGGTAGGGCTGAGGTGAATGAAGGCTTTGGACTTTTGGGATGGGCTATTAGATCATGGGTTCATCAGGGAAAGTTGCTCACAGCTCATGGTTCAAAACCTGGGAAACAGGTTTGAATTGGATTTGGATGACCTTTTCCATAGACAGCAAGTCCTGGTTCCCCCTGGAGGAAGATGGCTTGCCTGCCTCTTGGGACCTGGGCTGGGAGCCAATGATGGATGTCAGTGGCTAACTTGTGTCCTTCACTCCTTCTTCCCTCCCAGAAGATATATTAAAGTCCTTTCCGGTGCCTTCAAAATGTGACTTGCTGTGGACCTAGCGTGATTACAGATGTAATTAGGTTGGATTTCTTTAGCCCAGGATCTAATCCCATAAGACCCTTCTACAGGATCTGCACGCAGGGAGAAGGGGAAGAGGAGGCAAGGCCAGGCGAGGCTCCAACCTACAATGAAACAGCACAGATTACCAGCAAGCTCCAGGAGCTAAGGCAGAGGCCTGCAGCCTGCTCCTCCTCTGCAGTCTTCGAAAGAAGGACATGCTGGGCTCAGACCGCATCCTCCGAAGCTGGGAGGCGATGCAGGGTCATTGTGTGGGCCTCCCAGATCGCCCCAGGCTGAGACACATTTTGCTGTTGTCATTTGTGTCTACCTTTGGCTGCTTGAGCCACAAGCATCCAAATGCCTGTCACCCTGCTGTTTGTCCACAGTATACAGAGGTCCCAGAGCACTCTCCACCAGGTCCTCAAGCTGGAGAATGGCCTTTGTAAAGAGAGAGACAGAGAGAGGACCCAGACAGAGACAGAGAAAAGTGGAGATATAAGAAAAAAGGGAAGCTAGAATCCCCAGAAGATGGAGGTAGCTAATAAGGGCCTGGTTGGTTGGAGTGACCCATGTGTTAAATATGGTTAAATATTAATTTAGCTTCTTTCATATAAGAGGGCAAGATTGCCAGCAGGGAGAGCCAGGTAGATTCTGTGGAAATTGCTAATCAGTGTAGGGGAAGTAGCCAGGAGCCCTGTGCCCTAGGGACTGTCCACCATTCACTCCTGTCCCTTCAACTCCCTCCAGGATGCCTTGTCTCCTTCCTGCCATTCACAGAGTCCCTGCAGGCCTTGTCTTCTTAGCGCTCTGGGGCACAGTTTCAGGTGGCAAGCTCCTGGTGGTCCCTCAGGATGGCAGCCACTGGCTTAGTATGAAGGATATAGTGGAGCATCTGAGTGTCAGGGGGCATGACATCACAGTCCTGGTGCCTGAAGTGAATTTGCTGTTGAAAGAATCCCAGTACTACACAAGAAAAGTCTATCCAGTGCCCTATGAGGAGGAGGAGCTGGAGAACCGTTTCCGCCTCTTTGGGAATCGCCACTTTGACCATCGGTGGCTGCTGACCGCTGCTCAGACCGAGTACAGAAACAACATGATTCTCACCGACAGGTTCTTCATCAACTGTCAGGGCCTCCTGAAGGACTCTGCCAGCCTGAAGTTCCTCCGGGAGAGCAAGTTCGATGCTCTGTTCACAGACCCGGCCCTGCCCTGTGGCGTGATCCTTGCGGAGTACCTGGGCCTGCCCTCGGTGTACCTCTTCAGGGGCTTCCCCTGCTCCCTGGAGCACACGCTTAGCCAGAGCCCAAACCCCGTGTCCTACATCCCCAGGTGCTACACGATATTCTCAGACCACATGACCTCAGTGATGAGGGCTCACCTGGAGATCTCCCAGTCTGTCCTTGGAGGCTTTGTGCCAATTTCTTTCTGAGCAGGAAGTCTTTGATGGAGTTTAGGTAAGGTCCACGTTTATTTGGGAGAAAATGCAGTCTTAGCAAGTTTATACAAGTTTAGTTTAGCATTCCATCTTCTGCAGTGCCAAAGTACAAACCCTTCGCTTAGTAGTGGTGTCAGTAGAGGGCATGCTTCTCCCCAAGGCAAAGGACATAAACAGTTCTTACCTGGATACCTTATATCAGCGATACTAGGAAGTAGTGTTCAGTAATCATTATTTTGTTGAGTAAATCTTTAGCAGCAAGTGTCCTCTCTGTGCTAATGTGAGTGTGTCCTTTTCATCCACCATACAGTTTGTGTTTGTCCTTACCCTCTGGCTGTACAATCCCTAACTGCAGCCTTGCTCCTGGCCGCACGCACCATGGCTTCCGCAGTCTTGCCTGCCCTCCTGCCTCTGTGTGCGTGTCTGCTGCTGTCCTCCGGCTTTGCCCAGGCGGGCAAGCTGCTGGTGGTGCCCATGGATGGCAGCCACTGGCTCTCCATGCGCTCTGTGGTGGAGAAACTCTCCCAGCGAGGGCACGAGGTGGTCGTGGTTGTGCCCGAGGTGAGTTGGCAGCTGGGAGGCTCGCAGAACTTCACAGTGAAGACGTACTCAACTTCTTACACGCTGGAGGATTTGAACCGGGCATTCAAGGTCTTTGCTGATACTCAGTGGAAAGTTCGAGAAGACAATATGTTTGCTATAGCAACAGGTTCATCTAAAGATTTCTTTGATATCACTTTTTCACGCTGTAGGAGTTTGTTTAGGGACAAAGGATTGATACAATACCTGAGTGAACGTTCTTTTGATGCGGTGTTTCTGGACCCTCTTGATATATGTGGCTTAATTGTTGCCAAGTACTTTTCACTCCCTTCTGTCATTTTTGCCAGAGGAGCATTTTGCTATACTCTTGAAGAAGGAGCACAGTGCCCCAGTCCTGCTTCTTATGTCTCCAGAATCCTCCTGGGCTTCTCAGATGCCATGACTTTCAGAGAGAGAGTTTGGAACCACCTTTCTATCCTGGTGGAATATTTATCTTGTCCTATATTTTATGAAAAAGCCATAGAAGTTGCTTCTGAAATTCTCCAGACCCCGGTCACCACAAAAGACCTGTTCAGCCAAGTGTCGATTTGGTTGTTTAGATCTGACTTTGTCTTGGAGTTTCCCAGACCCGTGATGCCCAACATGGTCTACATTGGTGGCATCAACTGCCACCCGGGAAAGCCGCTGCCAAAGGTAGGACTTCTCTTTTGGGGGTAGGACTTCTCTCTTTTGGGGGGTTATCTGTGCTTTTTCTCTGACACCCTGAGTGTCAGCATCACATTCTTTAACCTGGGATGTCTGAGTTTTCTGTTGTAGGCACTTAAAGCTGTGAGCGTTCTCATCCCATGGCCTGTCCTGGCTCAGGGGTTCTTGTTGGGGATGTTTTCATTTTTGTTCAATGTAGAAGTGTTGAAATTTCCTACTTCCTTCAATGTCCCACTGATGATTCTTGCACCTGTGTTCAATCTTTATCTCTTTGAATATCATTTGTAGTTTTCCTTGATACTGATTTCTAGTATTGATATTTATTCTGTTATGGATATAAGGGACTATGATTTAAATTTACAATTTATACAAAAGTGCAATTGTATTTTGTGATGCTTGTTTTATGGCTCTGGCTTTGATCTGTTTTAGAAAAAGTGTCAGGGACTGCTGAGAGATTTTGGAATCTTCTCTTACACACATGTGAGAGGTGCCTAAATTAATGTAAGTTATAATGTGTCTTTGTTGAATGTTTTTGGCCAGAATATTCTCTTTACTGATGAGAGTAGCCATGGAGCCCAACCATCCATATCGCATCTCGACTTTTCTGTTTATCATTCCTAATATTGTTTTATGAACTTGGGAGTCCTAGCCATGGGTATGTATACATTTGCAACTGCTGTAAATTCTTGATGAATTGTTCTCTCTGTTAATATACACTTTACCTCTTCTGCCTATTTTCTGCTTGAATTTGCTTTCTATTATATGAAAACAGTTTCATACTTCAGCTTAATTGTGTGTGCGTGCGCACATGCGCACACGCACGCATGCGTGTATGGCAGCCAGTCCTGGGGCTTGAACTCATGTCCTGGATGCTGTCCCTGAGCTTTTGTGATCAAGGCTGACACGATCACGTGAGTAACAGCTCCACATCCAGATTTTTGGTGGTTAATTGGAGATAGAGTCTCTGAGACTTTCCTGCCTGGGCTAACTTTGAACTTTGATTCTCAGATCTCAGCCTCCTGAGTAGCTAGAATTACAGGTGTGAGACACCAGTGCTCAGTCACTTCCCGTCTTTCAATTCAATGAGACAATCTATGTTTTATGATAGAGAATTAAGCCCATTTATATTAAGGATTATGACTGAAAGGTATTTGTTGTTTCCTATGGTTCTATTGTTTTCTGTTTTCTTTTCAAGTTAATTCTAGTGTTTTTCTCCTTTTCTTTCATTCTTCCTTGTGTGAAGTTTTCGGCTTTACTGGCTTGACCATTTATACTTTCCCAGTTTTCCTATGTTCATCTATTTTCCTTCGCATTTTATTCTTTTCTGAGCAATGGTATTCATAATTTTGTTTCTTCTTTTTTTAAAAAAAATACTTCCTTGACTGTTTCTCTTTAGTCGAAGCTTGGTGGATATGAATTACCTTGGTCATTCTTATCCTTGAATGATTTCCTTTCTCAATTTAAAATTGAATAATGACTTTTCTTGAGATAGGCCATTAGACACGTGGCCAAGCCGGGAGGCAGGGACCGCTTGATTCTCTTCTGGTTGAGGCCAGAAGGTGGGAGGGGCTCCCTCCCACATTGCCCAAGGGCTGGTTGAAGGGCAGCGTGAATCCCCAACATCTGCCCTTTTTTTTGTTTTTTAAATTAGCAGGGGGTGTTGTAAACACATGGCATATGTGGGCATGAGGCAAATGTTGACATAGGATATGTGGGGCCCCTTCCACCAAAAGGGTTAGGGGTAGGTAAGGGGCCATCCATGTGATTTAGTCCAGAGAAGTTGGGGTCCTTAGCGCTTCTGTGCCATTCAAGTTAATGCGGGCATCATTTCTCTTTTGGCGGTGAAGTAGAAGCAGGCTTAAGTTCTGGCATCTCTGGTAGTTCACCGTAGCTGATAACTTAAACATAAGTGGTTAGTAAAACATTTCTTTTTCTTTTTCTTTTTCTTTTGGCCAGTCCTGGGGCTTGGACTCAGGGCCTGAGCACTGTCCCTGGCTTCTTTTTGCTCAAGGCTAGCTCTCTGCCACTTGAGCCACAGCGCCACTTCTGGCCATTTTCTGTATATGTGGTGCTGGGGAATCGAACCCAGGGCCTCATGTATATGAGGCATGCACTCTTTCCACTAGGCCATATCCCCAGCCCACATTTCTTTTTCTTTATAAACATTGCAGCGAAGGTGCTAAACCTTTGCTCTTACTTTTTAAAAACATTTGTATCCTGAAACATTGGGGTTTAGTGTCAAAACCCTCAGCTCCTATTTTGTAAACATTATCACAAATATTAAGATAAAGTGTCAGAACCTTCAGCTCTGATTTTCTTTCCAACAGGACTCTCCAAGTCTAGCAGCAGGGGGAGAGGAAAGGAAGAAACACGGTGCAAAATTTCTTTAGTTTTTGTGCGATGCTGTGGGCACTATCGCCACGGCAAAACATTGTGCCATGAGACGCTCAAGAAAGAATCTAGAAAGCAAACAAGGAAAGGAAGCTTGGTTGCCTCCTACCGGCCTCCTGCCATATGCAGTCAGGCTTTCCATATTCCCATGGCAGAGCAGAAGAAGTCCAACATGGTCCTTGTTTTCCTGGAGAGAACAAGAAGAAAATATTTTTCCAGAGCGGGTGCTCTGGGTTTAATTTTTTTAATCTGGAAAAACACATACAGTCCTCCATCCCACACTGATTTGGGATGATTTAAAATTTTTTGACATTTAATATAAGCATAACTATCCTTAATTAATCCTGGGGGCTACCCCCTCTCTTTTGTTTTTTAAAATTATGACACCAGCGGGCACCAGGCAGAGAGTATGGGTGGAGGTCTCTTCTTCTGTAGCTACTTCCTGTTGAAAGGGGGTGACGTAAACAAGGGCCCCTGATCAGCCTGGCACCGTCCAGTGTGGCTGGCAAAAGTTCCCATCATTACCACGAGAATGGTCACTAGGGCCAGAGGGTGCTATGGTCTCTGGCTAACTCCTGCACCTTGGGCAAACCCAGAAGTTTCCAGGGCTGGGACCTCCAGGGTTCAGGTCTGTGTTAGGGTGACGGGTTTGAACGGCAAATTCCCAGGTGGTGATCTCAGCAAGAGATTTTATTCTGTTAAAAGAGACTTTTGAAAAGGTCAGGCAAAAGATTGATAAGTTTATAGTACTAGTTAACATGAATGGCGTAGAACACACCCTGGGCATAAGCCAGGAAAGTTCCATTTGGAGCATAAACCCAATTTTGAAATGAACAGGTAAGGAGGAATGACTGAAAGAAGTGCTTAGTTATAGAAAACCGGTTTGGCATAGCAAGTCAGAGGCAAAAAATAAATATATGTACATATATACAACTTTCAGAAAAAAAGGAAAATGGACAGGTGTTACCTCTCTCGATTTCCCGGCTCTGATCCGTTTTGAAAGGGCGAGACAAGACAGCTCCATTTAGGATATGTCACCATTCTCCTCTCACTCCATTCCACATTACCGTCTCCTGGACTGGCTAAGTCCCAGGACTTCCAGCGCTTGTTGTGGGGATGGCATGCTCCCATCCACATTTACGGGTTTTGAACTCGGGGCCTGAGCACTGTCCCTGAGCACTTCTGTTCGAGGCTAGTGCTCTACCACTTGAGCCATGGTGCTGCTTTCAGCATTTTGCTGGTCCTCTTGAGCCAAGCTCTCAATCTGGCTCTTTGCTGGTTAACTGGGAGGTGGAGTTTTAGAGAGATTTTTCTTTTGCCCGGGCTGGCTTTGAACTGTATCCAAGGAGTTTTAGACATAAAGGCCCTTTTTATTTCCAATTGGAGCAACAAGGAAAACAACAGAGATAATCCATTTGTAACTTGTTGAGAGCTGACCAAAAACTGTTTATTAAGGTTTTGCTGTAATACTTAGAGAACATGAGATTTATCTATGTGCCATCAACCTGAATCACGCCATTTAATCTTACTGACAAGTGAAAGAGAATACAGATAAATGACAACCAGGGGCAAAGTATTAAAGCAGTGTGGAATTTTTAGTTTTAGTAGTGGCTGCGTCTTCATCCCAAATTGGCTGGTTCCATGCCATGCGATGGAGAGATCTGGGCAAGGCTGCAGCGGCATCTCTGGATAGACTGTCACATCTCGTTTTGGGTTGCCTGCAAAATTTTGTTTTGTTTTGTTTTTTGGGCCAATCCTGGGGCTTGGACTCAGGGCCTGAGCACTGTCCCTGGATTCTTTTTGCTCAAGGCTAGCACTCTGCCACTTGAGCCACAGTGCCACTTCTGGCCATTTTCTGTATATGTGGTGCTGGGGAATTGAACCCAGGGCCTCATGTATACGAGGCAAGCACTCTTGCCACTAGGCCATATGCCCAGCCCCTGCTTGCAAAATTTTTATACAGACTGGTTGATATTTAAAATCCCCCAACATTACTATGATGATTTAACCTGGAGTAACTGTTAGGATAGGACTATTCACATCCTCACAAGGCTCATAAATCGTTCGAGCAGCTTCCAATGCAGAGAGAGAGAGAGAGAGAGAGAGAGAGAGAGAGAGAGAGAGAGAGCAAGGAATTGTTAGTAGTGAAATCAGGCAGCTTGGGAACAGACAGCTAGCACACATGTTGTACCTGCATCCTAGGAAGCAAAATGTGTAATTTTGGGTCAGGAAAATTTAGGTTAATAGTCACATTTGTATGAAACTATTGCAATTTTTTGATCTTGAGAGTTTATGAGAACACAGGAGAGAAAAATGGAAAGGTAAAATCTTAATTTATACCAAGGTATTGTCAGGATTAGATGTATACTTGACTTTTAACACACTGAATATAAAGAATAACATACTGGTCTTATATCATTGTACTTATACCACATGCTTTATTATTTGAACCTTTGAGTTTTCCTTAGACATATTTGCTTGCACCCGGACACGACTGGTTTGGGTTGAAAACCTATTTTTGTTTTGCTTTTAAGTTTTACAAGACAGACATATAGACACACAGACACACATATGAACCCTGAGCGCTCTTAAAATTGCTTTTCTGATTGGCCATTTAAGTTTTCTGGAATTCCAGTGGCAAATGGTATTAATTTGCCCATAATAGAACCACGTGGTTGATAAAAATCAAAAAGAAAACCTCTCCTAGTCACCCAATCCCAAGACAAATCTGTGACTCCCAACATGACAATTTTTTTTTAAAGTCACACCAGATAAGCAAACTTTTCCATCCATCCAGAGAAAAACTCCTCCAGTTTTTGCTATCTCTGAACTGGTAATTATAGGAAATCCAACCAAATTACTTATTGCTGTATTACAACTCTTTGTTTCCCTTTTTAACATTCCGTTTTAGTTTATAATTTGAAACTTTTCCTTGTTTTACCCCCGCCTGCAGCTGTAAGTCTGACACAGAGAAAACGTGCAGGCAAGCACAGGGGGGAGTTTCTTCACAGCAGGTGCCAGCCCCGCCCAGCTGTGGCGAGACGATCATTCTCTTGAGTCCCCGCCCAGCTGCGGCGGGAAAATTTGGAATCTCTTTTATCTGTTAACCAAGCTTAGAATTTAGCCCACAAACTCAGAGTTAACGAACTTCCGACTAGCGAACATTGACAAAATAAAACCCCAACAACCTTTCTGTTTCCTTTAAAGCAGATTATCCAGCCTTCCCAGGCCTCAGAGGCGGGGGGAGGGAGCCAATAAAAAGCAGTTTCCGCCTGCCGCGCACAATGTTCTGTGCCCCGGGATGCTGCTGCGTTAAGCGCCACCCACAGTTGCCGGGGGCGCCAGCCGCTCCGGTGCTTGTGCACGCTTCCGCCGCACATAGCTCGGTGGCCCAAAGATTCTCGCGCTAAGCACTCGGAGGCCGCACGGGCCCCAGCGCACACCGCCGCTTGTGAACCCCAACGGGGGCGCCGGCCCAGGTGGTCGCAAGCATCCGGAGCACTGCCGCCGCCCGAGGCCACGCGGACCCCAGATCATCCTCCGCACCCGCCCCGTGACCCGTTGGCAGATCGGGACCTGGAAATGCACGGTGGGCCGGGGGCCCCCGGGTGACATGGTGGCACCCGCTCCGGCGCCGCGTCCTGGGACTCGCGAAGCCCCGCGAGTCCATTCCTGTTTTCTCTCTATGCGTTTGCCCCCTCTCTGGGCGGGCACTTCCTCCTCTAAACACAATTACTAAGCGTAAGCACAATCTGTGGGGTCGCTGAACCCCGAAATTCCCGGCCGTGCGTTCCCGTGGGCGCCAGATGTCGGGATCTCTGGGACCCCTCTCCCCACTTCTCCAGGGGAGATGCCTGAATTCCAAACTATGAAAGAGCACTCGGCTTTGTCTCCCGCCCACAGAAGGCAAAACGTACTCTTATGGAATGCGCTTAGCCGAGGAGAGAGTTGCCGGTACCCCCCTCTTCCCCAGTCCCCTCACGTGTGGAACGGCGGTGGAGAGAGGCATCAGGGAGATGAATCGATGGTACTGAAGTCTCACAGGATTCAATTGGGGGGGTTATATAATGGTAATGGCGGGAAAGGAGGGGGACTGGCCAAAGGGCCAGTCATAGGCTAAAGACCGTGTCCGTCACGGTGATGTCACGAACTTCCTCTATGGGCGGGGATCACAATCCCCCAAGGGCCGGGCCTCTGCCATTAGACAGGTGGCCAAGCCGGGAGGCCAAGCCGGGAGGCGGGGACCGCTTGCTTCTCTTCCGGTTGAGGCCGCAAGGTGGGAGGGGCTCCCTCCTACACTGCCCAAGGGCTGGTTGAAGGGCAGCGTGAATCCCCAACACCCTAATGCATGACTTTCTGCTCTTGCAAGTTGAGAGGAGATGCAAGTTGCCAGCCCATAGGAAGCTCAGCCTGTCTAAGGCTTTTTCTGTGACCTATCAGTTACAGCATCAAGTAGCATCCTGGTACCACTAATACCCTTTCGTTTGACAGAAAGAAGGTCCCTGAACCTTTCTGAACCCACAATAGGTTCAATATGGCTCACTGGATTCCCCCAAGGGGTTCAGAGATATAGAAGCTATATATGATTTGATCCTATTGACCTTGTAGAGATTATCTTAGTATATGTATTTGGTTATATATTCAATATATATATATACTTACATATAAAATTATATATGTAAGTAAAGTTATGAGTATTTGCATTATATGTTGTTATTAAATAAATGTACTATAAAGGTTGAGCCTTTATCTCACACCATACATTAAATAAATGAACCACAGGCGTTCCTAGAAAGTCAAACCCACAGAATCCTCAGCAGGAAACATTGGGCTACAATCTTCATGAATTGATACTTATCAATGATTCTTCAATAAGACATACAAAGTACAAAGAAAGAAAAATAACTTAGAGTTTATCAAAATGAAAAAAACTCTGGTCCATTTAAAGACAACCAAGACAGATCATGGTGTGGGAGAAAGTATTTGCAAGTTTTATCTATCCAATGAGGTGATGGTGTCCTAGACAAAGAACTCTAATAGCCCTGTCATGATGGGCAAAGGCCTGGAACAGATACTTTCTGAATCAGATATAGAAGTGAAAAAGAGGCACGTAAGATGCACAACACCAGTAGTTACTAGCAATATACAAAAAAGAAGCCTCAGATATCACTTTACAACACTAAGATGACTATATTAAGAATGTAAGAAAAAAGTTGATATTGTAGAGAAATTGGAAGTTCCATAAATGGCTGTTGGACAGGTAGTATTATGCAACACTGTGGTAAAATGTTTGGTACTTCTTCAGGGAACTCAACATAGAATTATCCTGTGGCCTGGTATATTTACTCCTGTGAATGCACCTCAAGAATAGACAACAAGTGAATGCTCACAGAGCACTATTTGTGATAGACAGCTGATCACAGATTAATAATTTATAAAATGTGAGGATTCATACAGTAGTATCATATTTGGCCATAAAAGAGCAGAAACACAGATCAATACTGTACCATATATAAACCTTGAGGGCTTTACATGATATAAAATGACCAAATATGAAAAGTCACACATTGTATGATTCTATTAATATGAAATGTGCAAAGAAGAGAAATCCAGGAAGACACAGAGCTTCAGTGGTTCCCAAAAGTAGAGGGGAGGATGAATGCAGGTGGCAGATGTCTTATGAGATGTAGTTTATTACAATGGAGAGAGAAAGAGCAAAACAGACAGACAGAGATGCCTTTTAGCAGTTCATTTGTGTGAATCAGGATATAAGCACCTTCCCTATACTGTTTTATTTCTTCAAGCTGTGGATCTATCACATATCCTTCCCTTTTTATAAAATTTGGCAATGGTTGAGCCTAGTCTATGTGGGCAGATGAATGAATGTGAGTCTGTTTATCTAAAGGAGGGATTTTTTTCTGTTATTTTATTTTATTTTGTTGGTTATGGGGCTTGAACTGAGGGTTTGTGTGCTGTCCCTGAGCTTTTTCACTTGAGGCTAGCACTCTACCTCTTTTTTTTTTTTTTTTTGGCCCGTCCTGGGGCTTGGACTCAGGGCCTGAGCACTGTCCCTGGCTTCTTCTTGCTCAAGGCTAGCTCTCTGCCACTTGAGTCACAGCGCCACTTCTGGCCATTTTCTGTATATGTGGTGCTGGGGAATCGAACCTAGGGCCTCATGTATACGAGGCAAGCACTCTAGCCACTAGGCCATATCCCCAGCCCCAGCACTCTACCTCTTTGAGCCACAATACCACTTTTGGTTTTCTGGCAGTTAATTGGAGATAAGAGTTTCACAGACTTGCCTGCCTGTGCTGGCTTCCAATGGTGATCTTCAGATCTCAGCCTCCTGAGTAGCTAGGATTACAGAGGGGAGCTACTTCTGCCTGGCTTCTTCTTTTCTTCACACTTTCAATTCTTTTCTTGTTGTCAGCTCAATAAGGCAATTAGACAATGAAGTAATTTCTTTATCCAAGTCATTTGAATCATATTTTAAGTTTCAGTTGCCCTAAATCTCCAACTCTAGTTAAAGCACTTTTCCTCTTGCACTTCTTAGGAACTGTATCATCAGTGTGTTAGAATGCTGAAGATTTTCTGTGCATCTTTGCATAGATACCTGCTACTGTGTTCTGTATTTTCCATTCTCCATATTTCAAGCAGATATTTAATATATATGCATCTATATACATATATATGATTATATATATGATCCAAAGAGAGTCAGAACCTAGAAACTACTTCAAATCCTAAATCAATACTTTGCCAGTAATTAGTTGAAAGACCTTGAGGAAGTTAAGATTTCTGTACAAACCTTTACTTACCTTTATAACTTATAATATACTAGTCATCATGACATTATTAGGGTTAATAATTTAATATATACATATGTAAATCTCCTAGAGTGACACAGAGTGACACATATTTTCCCTCTTTTAGTATTATCATGAGTATTATGAATATCAATTTCATTATCATTACCATTATAATGCTTTTGTGATAGAAAGAAACCAGTAATGCTGGATGATGGATTCTTCAGTACGATGCTTTATAGGTAAATAGTACTCCACTGTGCATACATGCCACATTCTCTTGGTCTGTTTATGAGTTATGGGGCATTTAGACTGTTTCTATAACTTGACTATGGTGAAGAGTACAGCAATAAAAATGAGTGTGCAAGCCTGGAGCCAGTGGCTCATGCCTGTAATCCTAGTTACTCAAGAGGCCGAGATCAGAGGATCAAGGATCAAATCTCTCCCAGTCAAGAAAGTCTGTGAGACTCTTATCTCCAGTTAATCACAGAAAAAGCCAGGAGTGAAGCTGTTGCTTAAGTGACAATGTGCTGGCCTTGAGCAAAAGTTCAGGGACAGTGCTCAAGCCCTCAGTTCAAGCCCCAGGACCAGCACCAAACCAAAAATGAGTGTACAAGTGCCTATGTTTGTATCCTGACTTATATTCTTTTGTATATGATGCCTACGAATGGTATTGCTGTGTGGCATGACATTTATAGTTTTAGTTTTCTGAGTAGCCTCCGTACTGATTTCCATATGGGTGCAGTAGTTTTACATTCCTGCCAACAAAGTTCCTATTTCCTAGATTTTGGCCAGCATTTCTAATTTGTGTTCCTGATGGTTTCCAGTTTGACTAGAGTGAGATGAAACTCAGTGTTGACTTAATATGCATCAGTGTCTTCTGTGTGGCCTTAGCCCTTCTCTTTTATTGGCTTATTATATTAGTTATAAAGGTGAGGGGAGGATTTCATTATTCCATCTCCCCATATGTTTATCCTGGAGCCTTAATGAGGCTCAACATACTTTTATGTCTCCTGCTCAGATGTGTAAGTGATGACAAGTCTTCAAAAGAATACAGGGCAGGAAAAGGTCACCTTGTCCTGGAAACATGTCTAGGAAGCAGGGGAAGTGGCCACTTAGGATCTCTGCAGTAGGGGTTTTCTGGATTCTTCCCTTGTGAGGGGAGTCGGGTAGGTGTCCCCGAATCAGAGGCAGGTCTGCAGCTTCGGTGGTCCTCTTAGCTCCACAGAGGTCTCGTGCCTGTGAAAGTGAAGCAGAGTGGAGTTGACCTGGCCAGCTCCTCTGTGTTAAGCAGCATAACATTATTACTGCAACCCATGTATTTACAATGACCAATTTATAAGGAGAAAAGCTCACAGCTTGGCGGGCTACACTCTGGGATAAGCTGGCTCTGTTGCATTGGGGCCTCTGGTGAGGAAACACATGGGCCAGGAAACCATGGTGTTGGTACAGAGCTGCTCCTGACCCCTGGCTGGTGAAGAGGAGGAGGCGGAGGAAGGGCTGAGTTCCTGTGATCTCCCACAAAGGCCTTTCCACAGGCACCCCCTCTTGGGGTCTCCACCACCTCACAGCAGGCTACAGTTCTGTAGGTCACCAGAAAGAGAGTAGTTTTGATTTTTCATCTAAAGTTATTTATTAGATAGACTTGTCTTTTTTTTTTTTTTCCTGGAACGTAAGGTAACATAGAGGTTCTGGAAGGAACACAGCTCCCATGACACCTGGGTATTAGCCTGGAGAACCCCATTTCTGTCTTTGACCTTCAACAAAGAAGCGTGGAGGAAGGCAGTGTGAGGCTCCATGCCACCAGCAGGGAGTACCCAGGCTGCTGCTTCTGACTTTGCTCCGAGGCGCTGGCTTCTCCTTCCTGTTCAGTGATACCTGAACTCCCACCAAGATGTCTTCATCCCAGCCCTCTTAGAGCTTGAGCTTTCTTCTTATTTGGTTGGAAGTTATCCATATGGCCACATATTGCTCTAAGTTTAGAATGTCCAGAAAATATACTATTATAATTAGGCATATTTCCTACTATTTATGAAAGAAACAAATATCAAGAGGCCTCTGGTAGCTCCCATCACAACAGGAACATAAAAGCTATTGGCTTCTAAAGCTCAATGTAGGAATGTGATACACTCTGAAGCAGAAGGATCATTTGAGCCTGGGAGTTCGGGGCTAGCCTGGGCAACAGAGTGAGATCCCATCTATTTCTGTGTGTGTGTGTGTGTGTGTGTGTGTGTGTGTGTGTGTGAGTGTGTGAGAGAGAGAGAGAGAGAGAGAGAGAGAGAGAGAGAGTGTTCAGGGCTAGCCTGGGCAAGAGAGTGAGATCCTATCTATTTCTTTGTGTGTATGTTTGTGTGATTGTGTGTGTGCACACACACTACTGAGGCTTAACCTTGGGGACTGGATACTTACCCTGAGCTCTTTTGCTCAAGGCTAGCTCTAGCACTTCTGTGAGATCCCATCTGGTTTGGTGGTGTCAGTCCACTTTGGTGAGAAGAGCATAAGGAGCGAGGTAGACATGGCAGACAGGAAGCAGAAAAAGAACTAAGAATTTTATTTTTTGACATAAAGCTTTGCCACATAGCTCAAGTTAGCTTTGAGCTGGAGATCCTCCTGTTTCTGCTTCCTTAGTATTAGAATTACAGGCATACACTACCATGCATGGCCTTATCTCCAGTATTGTTATTTTCCCGTTATTTGTGTGTGTGTGTGTGTGTGTGTGTGTCTGTATGTGTGTGTGTTTGAATGAGTTTTGTCTAGCTTCTTACTTTTGTGTGTGTATTAGTTTCACCATTCACATATTCTAGTAATTCACTCAAGCGTATAGTATTCTGAATTATTTTTAAAATTATTTCTTCATTATCAAAGTGATGTACAGAGTGGTTACAGTTTCATACAGAAGGCAGCGCATACATTTCTTATCCAACTTGTTACTTCCTCCATCATCCCCCTCCCAGGCTTCTGCCCTCCCCATTTCCCTCTGCCCGCATGAACTGTACAGCATATGATTTTGTAAGTGTTGCTGTTGCATTGGTTTGTCTTTTATCCTTTGTCTCTCCATTTTGATATTCCCCTTCCCTTCCTTAGTTCCAATACAGGTGAATACAATATCCAGGGTACCAAAATCAGTTACAGTGACATCAGGGCTAAAACCTTGGGAAAGAAAGACAAAAGAAAAAAGGCACAATTTCACATAGAAAGTTGAAAATAACAACAACAATGACAGACCACTTGTTTCCATAACTTGGAGCTCATTTTGCTTAGCATCATCTTATGTGAGCTATTGTGAACTTCTGCTAGGATTATCCTAATACTAATATTCCTGATGAGGGAAACCATAGAGTCTATGTTTCTTTGGGTGTGGCTCACTTCACTTAGTATGATTTTTTTCCAAGAAAATGTCGTACATATACACAGTGGAAATCTATGCCTCTATCAGAAAGAATGACATTGCCCTATTCTGAATTCTTTTTTGGTGATTTAAGCGATCTCCTTTTCTTTAGGAGTACAGATTCGAGGTTTGTTAGTTTATTTTGGAATTGTCATGGTTCCCTGATTCTTTTTTTTTCTTTTTCTTTCTGCCAGTCCTAGGGCTTGGATTCAGGATCTGGGCACTGTCCCTGAGCTTCTTTTGCTCCAGTCTAGCACTCTATCTCTTGAGCCACAGAGCCACTTCCAGTTTTTTTTCTGTTTATGTGAAACTGAGGAAATGAACCCAGGGCTTCATACTTGCTAGGCAAGCACTCAACCAGTAAGCCGTATTCCCATCCCGGTTCCCTGATTCTTAATAATACTTGCATGCTTTCACTATTGCTGGTTCATTTGATAAGGCCTCTACAGGTGATCTTTGGCAGAGATTAACCTGCATCATTTAGTGTAACCTATAATTTGGGAATGACTAGCTAATGACAACCCTAGGTAGCCAAAGCTTATGTAGAGTTTTCTAGTTATCTGGGTTATTGCCTTTGCAGATGAGATTGCTGTCGGATGGGATTGTTGGCTGGATGCCAGTCTTAAGTAAGATCACTGGCACAGCTGCTGGATGGGTTCTACAAGGGCTTCAGGTCAGTTGTTTTTTCTGCCCAGGCAATTTCCCTATTGCCCAGCTCAAGATAAACAGGAAGAGGCCATGCTCCTTAGAAATTCAGTTGGTGGTTCACTTTCAAGATGGAGCTGTGTAGTAGATTGGAACCGGTGGCTGCTTGATCCAGACAGGGGCTGGCCCCCTGTCTTCTGAAATGTGCAGAGGTAAGCATTTAACTGTTTGGAGCTGTCTAAGTTTTTAAGGTTCGTTTAGGTACCACTTGATTTCCCCAAACCAAGCAGGTCTTTCCACACCACTTTTATGAACTCTGTGAAGGAGGGAGTCTCCCTGCTGGGTGGAGTCATTGGACATGTTTCTGGCTGAGTTCGGGTGTTACTTGATTGTTCAGTTACAGAGTAGTGTTTTATCTTCTGTGAGATCTACAGCGATGGGGGTCTCTTTGCTTGAGTAGAGTCGTGGCACACTTGTCTTGCAGAATCCTGCTGCTGCCTGACTTCTCAGGGTGACTGGACTGTCTCCTTGTATGAGGTTCATGGAGGTGAGAGTCTCCTGGCCTGGGCCAGATTGTTGGGTAATCTTTTGTGGCTGAATGAAGCCACTGATTGACTTTCTGGGTCAACCATTACTAGCCACTACTTTTTTTGTATGTGCTGATCTTAGAGCTTGAAGTCAGAGCCTGGGCGCTGTAGCCCCTGAGTTTTTATGCTTAAAGCTAGCACTCTACCACTTGAGCCACAGATCTACCTCCAGCCTCTTTTGGTGATTAATTGGAGATAAGGGGCTCATGGACTTTCCTGCATGGGCTGGCTCTGAACTATTACCCTCAGACTCAGCCTCCTAAGTGGCTAGGATTACAGGCATGAGCCACTTGGCTGCCACTATGTTTTTCTGAGGTCTTGGAGAGGTTGTAAGGTTGATCTGGGAGGAGCGATCCAAAGACTCAAGATAGGCTTGGACATCTCATGCTTCTGAAGGCAGTCAGCCGAATTCTGCAAATTCAGCCTTGTGAATAGTTGTGAGATCAGACACAAAAGATGGCAGCAACGGAGTGGTACCATCGAGATACAAATGCTGGTGACTGTGATCTGTGCCTCCTTTCTCCTTTTTACCTGATCCCAGGTGAACTAGCCATCCATTTCCAATATATTCTCAGTGGGAAGGGGCCAAAGTGGACTTTCTGGGAAGATTTCTTGTAGTGCTAGAAAACTGATTGTGGCTCTTTGTTCCCTTGAGATGCCATGGACCTGCCAAAGCCCCTGCAACTTAGGTTGTTCCTATTTGGTGATGGTGGTGGGACAGTTGGAGTGAATGTTCTTCTTGTCCTTGTAAGTTGAATTTTGTTCATGTCCACACACTATGCAGGGCTCTTTTTTCTAGGTTTTCTATTGACTAATTTACACCATAGGTTTACCCATGAAATAACAAGGAAACCTGTACAGAACTGAGTTCAATGAAACAGAGTTCCTTGTGTACTTTCTCTGTTCAAGCCACAGGAGGATGAAAACAAGAAGCAGCCACATCTCCCAATGAGGATGAATTCTCAGGACCATAGGGGAGGCAAATGCATAGATTCCTTAAGAGCTCCTGTGTGTGTGTAGAGCATGGAAGGAGAGGAATTCAGCAGAACGCTAGAAGAAACACAGGGCGGGTGGTTATCTACTGCGTTGAACATAGCAAGAGATCTTGAGAGCCACATTCTGCAAATCCTTGGAATGCTCCATGCAGGTGGACTGTTAATTCAAAGGCTTCAAGAGGACTTGGAAATGGTCCAGGAAGTGTGTTGGAAATTGGACAAGACAAATCACTCTGCTCATCTTCTGATTTTCACAGGCAGAGTTATTTATGAGCAGAGGTTGCTTGGCCAGTGAGGAAGGCAAAGGTGAAGGACTTTTCAGTCATTGCTTGAAACCAAAGGGACCAAGTCTTGTTTGGAATAGTCTGGTAGTCTGTGAAGGTTGCATCCAGATTTTACTTAGTGGCAAAATCCAAGGCACATAAGCTTTATTGACATTTACTTTCATTTTCCCTGTCCTGGGGCTTGAATCCAGGGACTGGGTGCTGTCCCTGAGCCTCTTTTGCCCAAGGCTAGCATTCTACCACTTGAGACGCAGAGCCACTTCCAGCTTTTTCTGAGGTGTGTATTTGAGAGGAGTCTCAAGGTCGTTCCTACATGGGCTGGCTTCAAATTGTAACCCTCAGTTCTCAGCCTCCGAGTAGCTAGGCTCAGAGGTGTGAGCCATTGGCAGTGGGCTGAAGTGTACTTTTCTTTTATCCCTCTAAGTCCCATCCAAGCCTATTCCCTCGTAATTCTACTTCTAAGCTCACATTGCAGTAGCCTGAGTACAAAATCATTGCACGATTTAACAAAATTATTGCATAATTCTGTTCTAAGACAAGATTATAATCTACTCCTATTGGAAAACCAGCTAGTAGGCAATTCAATGAATACTGTGCAATTGTCTTTTTAATGAGCAAATCATTATCAGTGAATATAATTTTCTTAAGGAATATGCGAGAACACACCCTGTCCTGGCACAGACCTTGGTGTCTGTGCTCCATTTACCTGCTTGATGTGTTAGAAGAGCATCTCGATAGCCTAAGTAGCAGGCTGTCCCTGGGCCGCACGCCCCATGGCTTCCGCAGTCTTGCCTGCCCTCCTGCCTCTGTGTGCATGTCTGCTGCTGGCCTCCGGCTTTGCCCAGGCGGGCAAGCTGCTGGTGGCGCCCATGGATGGCAGCCACTGGCTCTCCATGCGCTCTGTGGTGGAGAAACTCTCCCAGCGAGGGCACGAGGTGGTCGTGGTTGTGCCCGAGGTGAGTTGGATGCTGGGCAGCTCGCTGAACTTGACAGTGAAGACGTACTCAACCTCTCACACGCTGGAGGATTTGGACCGGGCGTTCAAGGTCTTTGCTGATGCACAATGGAAACCTTGGAAACGAGGTTTCTTTTCTATATTCATGAGCTCATTCAATGGTTTTCTAAAATTATGTTTCTCACGCTGTAGGAGTTTGTTTAAGGACAAAGAGTTAGTAGAATTCCTGAAGGAGAGTTCTTTTGATGCGGTGTTCCTGGACCCTTTTGATATGTGTGGCTTAATTGTTGCCAAGTACTTGTCACTCCCCTCTGTGCTCTTTACCAGGGGAATATTTTGTCATTATCTTGAAGAAGGAGCTCAGTGCCCTGCTCCCCCGTCTTATGTTCCCAGAGATGTCTTGGGTTTTACAGATGCCATGACTTTCCAGGAGAGACTGATCAATCACATCTTCTACTTGGGCGAGCATTTATTCTGCCCATACATTTTCAAAACTGCCCTAGAAATTGCTTCTGAAATTCTTCAAATGCCAGTCACCATGTACGACCTCACCAGCCAAGTGTCCATTTGGCTGTTGCGATCTGACTTTATCTTGGAATCTCCCAAACCCATGATGCCCAACGTGGTCTATGTTGGTGGAATCAACTGCCACCCGGGGAAGCCACTGCCTGAGGTATGTTACTTGTCATCTCTTCTTTAGCTCACAGAAAACAATCCAATGGAATAGGGATGTGGCTCAGGGGTTGAGAGCTTGCCTTCCATGTGGTTTCAGACATTATAGAAACGCCTTAAGATTTGTCATTTACATTGATTACATGTGTAATTTCTTTCTAGCATAACCACTTATTTAAGTACATGTTAGTAAATTCACAAATTTTCCTTGCTGAGATATATGTGTGTACAATTGACATGTCTGTCTGTCTGTCTATCTATCTATGTATACATCTATCTATATTTTTAAGAGGCATTTTAAATGTTTTTGAAAAGTAGTGAAATGCACAGTAAAAAACTGTTATGTTTGCTATTCCTATTGTTTCCCTTACAGGAAAATACTTTGGTTATTTTTCTTTTTTTACTTGACGATTTTTTTTTAATGAGATGAATACCTTTCAAAAAATACAAGAAGTTACTCCAGAAGTTATTTGACCTCAGCCCCTGACAGTCATACATAAATGCCAATTCAGATACATACATATCTGAAAAAATACTTCCATAAGCTACCAGGATTTCCCCCTTATTTCTTTGAGTTGTCTTTAACTATATAAACATCTTTTTGAAAAGACCAAAAATAGCCCAGTGCCATTGGTTCATGCCTGTAATGCTAGCTATCAGGAGGCTGAGACCTGAGGATCATGATTCAAAGCCAGCCAAGGCAGGAAAGTTGATGAGATTCTTATCTCCAATTAACTACCAATAAGGCCGGAAGTGGAGCTATGGTTCAAGTGGCAGAACACTAGCCTTGAGCATAAAAAGCTCAGGGATAGCACCTAGGCCCTGAGTTCAAGCCTTAGGACCTGCATACACAAACACGCACACAAGGAACAAAAACAAAAAGTGTTCTTTGCTTTATCTAACCTTATCCTGGCTTGTTACTATCAACAGAAAAAGTGGGTCTTTGCTTTCTCCCTGTTTGTAGCTGCTCTTTTGTAGTTACTTCTTTGCCAAACTTTCCCTCTGTCTGGCAGTAAGACAAACAATAAGTATGCTTACCTTTCAACTCCAGGAAATCCCTCCTTTCCCTCACAGTAGGGACTGATCCAGCAAACAGAATTCTCCACAAAGGCCAACCTATTAAAAGACAGAAACCAGTTCACAAAATTGTCTCTTGAAACTGTATCATCATCTTTCCCCTAGAACTTACAAAGGCCAAGTAGACACTTGCTTGCATGGCAGGGAGAATTTCTGACAGACTTTTCTCGTCCCTCCAATTCTCTTCTCCCCACAGGTCAGTCAGGTCTCCCTTCCTGTCTGAGGCAGTGATGTTCAACTCGGAAGGCTTCTGTTGTGTCATGCCACGGAGGGCCATGCTTTGACACTGCTCTGATTTGGGTATAACATGTACCCTTTCCCCTCCCTCATCACTTTGATTAATTTTATGTGCACCTCCCTCAGGTTTTGCCTTTTTTTTTTTTTTTTTAGAATTTATTTGTAAGTATATATGTATCTAGTGTAAATTCTCACATCTTCTTTTTAAAATGAAGTCTAGTATTAGGCTAAACAGAATGTTCTTTAACTTGCAGTTTTCACTACCTAATAAATCACAGATATATTTGCACACTGAGATGCAACCTTATGCTTTCAATCAGATCAGTCTGCTTACCCATTTTGTGTGTGTGTGTTGGTGGTCCTGGGGACTGAACTGAGGTCTTTGTACTTGCCAGGCAAGCGCTTTTCCACTGAGCTAAATCCTCAACTCCTCAACCAAATCAATCTTGATACTTTAGACAAAAACAGAACTAGACGCTCTTAAGAACTTTAATTGTAAGGATTTTCATATTCTTGCTCTTATCTAAGCAGTATGGAGTTTTATGAGCAGGGTGTCTGGAGTTTAGTGGCAAATACATTACTGAATTAAAACAAATTTCTCTAATTGTTTAAAAATTTTTGAATACTTCCACAATTTTGGTCACAAAATAACCAAGTTCTTAGTTTTCTGAGTTCTCTTCAGTTCAGATGTTATCAAACTGTGAAGTCTGATTTTTTTCCTCTTAAATTTTTTGGGCTTTTAACCTTCTAAGTAGCTGCTTCCATTTCCATAGTAGCTGCTTCTGCCTCCACAGATACACTGGGCGTTTGAATCTCCTTTTGTGGACCTCATATTCACATTTTCCAGCCATTTATTTATTTATTTATTTGCTTTCAGAATTTAAAAGGATATTGTATTGGGCATTTTAATGCTATTTGTCTCTCAGAAAGTGAGACAATTATAACCGAGATAATTATACCTGAAATACAAGGGAAAGAATTTTAATACACAAATTACAAGGGATGTGAGTTTTTTACCTAAGCTGTATATCACAATTTAGATAATTACACTGAAACTTCTTTTTTTTTTTTTTCTTTTTGAGCAGTCCTGGGCCTTGAACTCAGGGCCTCAGCACCATATTTGAGCTTTTTTTGGCTCAAGGTTAGCACTCTTCCACTTGAGCCACAGCTCTACTTCTGGCACTTTCTGTGTATGTGGTACTGAGGAATTGAACCCAGGGCTTCATGCATGCTGGGCAAGCCCTCTACCGCTCAGCCGCATTCCCGGCTCATCTGAGGTAATTCTGATAAAGTTGCCTTTGTAAGTAAGTTGTTGTTTTTCTTGTATCCTAGAAAATTTTAGATTATTACAAAAAGTATTAGGAAAATTATGGAATGAGAATAAAAAGGTGGGGCTAGAAAGGCTTCCTTCTTCACGCCCTGACCTGTCTTGTAGTTTACTGGTATGAAGGGGAAGCTGGTTTCCTCTGTGACTTCTGAGGGTGATATCAGCAAGGGGCTGGTTGCAGGCTAACCGCGCTCTTCCTTTCCTGCCAAGGGGCCAGGCTGAAGTCCAGTCTGTTGTTGTTTTTTCTGTCTGCAAGCCTATCAGTGTGAGTGTACAGGAGCCACCCCTGAGCTGAGCTTTAGGTTTCCCTGGTCGAATGCCCTCTTGCACAGAGGCACTGTCAGATCCCTCCAGCCCTCTGAGAGCATCAACAGCAATCAGGCCAAAGCAGTCCGCCCTGCTGGGGCAATGCGTGGAACAGAGAACCATCTGCACGACCTGGCTCCTCCTTGTACTCACACACCACCGACCTCTCCCCTCTTACGGAGTTCAGGCTTGGTCTCCTCCGTCACCCTCGGCTTCCTTCTGCAGCTTGACTTGAACTTGCCATCCAAGTAGATGTGTGCCTCTGAATCAAAATATAGATCATAACAAGCTTTTGGGGGTCCACACTGATATTTTGGTGGTGACTTGCTTACCTAGTGGACAGGGATGAGACTTTAGAGATTGCAAGGTCTTCTGCTCTGCCTGGCCAAAAGATTGCCAGTAAGGCTTCTCTTATGACAGTTGCCTTTCAGAGCTCCAGGGAGGAAACCAGGACGGGAAATGGCCCTTCTTCAGAGTCTGCTTGTGGACAGGTGTCAGATCCCCTCCCTCCCTCCCTCCCTCCCTCCCTCCCTCCCTCCCTCCCTCCCCCCTCCCTGCACCCCTCTCCTCCTCCTCCTCCTCCTCCTCCTTCCTCTCCCCCCCCCCCCTGCAGAGTAACAGATTTGAACCTATGGGTTGAGGGATTGGATCTTCCTGTCTATTGCTTTCCTCAGCCCTTAGTCCATTATTTCTTTTATAAACCCATAATTCAACATTGAGGGATTTTACTTGGCCTACCACTGTCTGCTGCTTCCTGTTGCCCTCCCCTGCCTTTCTGTACCACCCCCCTCTGCCTGAAACCACACACCTGATGGTTTTGTTTCAGATTTGTGGTGATGCAGGAAAGTGCTGCACACCTTTTAATCTGTAATCTTTTCTCTCACCTTCCTTAAAAAAATACCATTAAGAGTTAAATCTATGGGGGGGGGAAGGGAAAGGGAAAGGGGGGGGGAATGAGGGAGGAGGTAACACACAGTAAAAGAAATGTATCTAATGCCTAACATATGAAACTGTAACCTCTGTACATCAGTTTGAAAATTAAAAGAAAAGAATATAAAAATAACATTTTTCAGGAAAAAAAGAGTTAAATCTAATCTTTTCCTTCCACTGGAGAGTGTTGTCATGATCCCTATGTCTACACTATTTTCTTTCCATCTGAAAAGCCTACAGCTTTAAACATTGCTGTGAGTTTTGCAGCATGGTTGGCCCTGGTAGCACGTTCATCCCTGGCATTGGTCCAAGTGTTGTGGTGCTGTGGTGATAGACCTGTTCCTCTCTGCTGGGAGCTGGCATAGGATTGACAAGGACACTTCATAGGTGGTGTGGTGCATTTGGTATCACATCCTATCAGAAGGAACCCTGCAAGCCGGCAACTCCTTTCTAACGATACTCAGATGGATTTTATTATGTAGAAACATCCAGGGCTCTTTTTCCTTCCCAGCAGTTCTCTTCAGGAACCAGCACCAAGAAGACTGAGCTTAGGTCTAACTGGAACAAGGTTTAGCTTTTGACCTCTTGGTGTGGATTTGGGGGACGGGGGCAGCCTTGATGCAGTTGATCAACATCTTGTCATCCAGCCCTTGCCTAGCTCTCTCTCCATCTTACCATCTTCTCTCTTTATATCCCGACCTCACTGCCTGCATCCAGCCTGCTTGGAGGCCTTCATACCTGCTGTCCCCTCTCTGGAGTCCCAAGTCCTTATCACAATGGTAACTAATGAAGTGTCCCCCAAGTCTCTGGTATCTTCTTAAGTCTCCCTGTGCTCCAACTCCAACAGGGCAGGAACTTTAGTTAGCTTCGTGGTAGCCTACCTGCAGCACGTTCCTGGGGCCGGGACACATTGGCTGTGTGTACTGTTGGAGTACACGTCCGTGCCTAAGGACTCTGGCCTGAGAAATTTGGTTGTGTGTTCCGGGTCATACTCTGTGGCAGGTAGTTTGTGCCATTTCCACGATGAGTCCAGAGGCATCACAACAACATTGGTTGTTCAGATTCACGGTGTTGGCCAATCTGAGAAGGCATCTCAGAGTTGCTTTGGTTTGCATTTTCTTTATGGCTAGGGGTGTTGAGTATTTCCTCCTGTTTCTTTGCCTTTCTTACCTCTTCGGAGAAGTCTCTCCTTAGCTCCTTTGCCCATTTAGTCATTGGTTTCTTAGCTCTGGGAAGAGTTAATTTCTCAAGTTCCTTGTATATTTCAGCCTTTTCTGATGTATTGCTGATAATGATCTACTCCCACTCTACTGACTGCCTTTCTTATTTAATAACTATGTCCTTTGCTATGCAGAAACTTTATTTTGATGTAATCCTATTTTTCAAGTCTCCTGTCTATCTACTGTGCCCCTGGGACTCTTTACAAAGAGTTCCTGCCTATGCCAGTGATTTGAGTTTTCTCCTACCCCCCGCTCTTGCGGTAATTGTAAAGTTTGAAGTCTTCCGTTGAGGTCTTTGATCCACTTTGAGTTGATGTTAGTGCATGATGACAAACAGGGATCCACTTTCAGCTTTCTACGTATGGATTCCCAGTTTTCCCAACACCAATTATTGAAGAGGCTATCTTTTTTCCACGACATGTCCTTGGCTCCCTTTGAGGAACTTCCGATGAAACAAAAATTCCCTGGGAACTTGCAGCGAGCTATACCATGGGTCCTGTGAAAAAAGATTAACAATGTAAGTCACATCCCCTGTATTCAAGGATTACCCAGAACGGGGAGATAAACCTATAGGTGCCTGAGGGAGGTCTATCAGGTGATTGTGAGGCACGAATAGCACAGCTCTCAACCTCAGTTTCCAATCTGGAATTGTAGAAGAAGGAACAAGTCAAACAGCAGGGCCTACCCATGGCACACTTTCTTTTTAAAGCAGAGTTTCTACCTGGCACTGAGAATACCCACGTGAGCCTCTGGAGCCTCACTTCTGCTTCCAGCTTTTGGCTGGTTGATTGGAAACAAGATTCTCATGGACTTCCTGCTTGGCCTCCCTTTGAACTGCATCCTCAAATCTTCAGATATCAGCCTCCTGAGAAGCTAGGATGCCAGGCGTGACCCATCAGCTGAATCTTACAGCCTTTAAGTTTCAGTATATTCTTTATAATTCTTTGAAAACTCACACTGCAGTAAGTGTTCTCATCAAAGAAAAGATTCTAAGCTATTTTTTTTAAATTTCATATGGTACATTGAAAATAACAGCAACAGTTGATGAACCACTTGCTTCCATAACTTGGAGTTCATTTCACTTAGTACAATCTTATGTGTCCATGTGGACATAGCTATTGAGCTATTGTGATCTTCTGCTAGGATATTCTCAACATGTCCCCTATGAGGGGAACCAGAGAGTCCATGTTTCTTTGGGTCTGGCTCACTTCACTTAGTATGATTTTTTTTCCCCAAGTCCTTCCATTTCCTTATAAATGGGGCAATGTCATTCTTTCTGATAGAGGCATAGAATTCCATTGTGTATATGTGCCACATTTTCCTGGTCCACTCGTCTACTTAGGGGCATCTGGGATGGTTCCATATTTTAGCTATGACAACTTGTGCTGTGATGAACATAGCTGGTGGCCTTAGTGTGTTCTTGCTTGTAATCTTTTGGGTAGATGCCCAAAAGTGGGACTGCTGGGTCGTAGGGGAGCCTTTTGAGGAACCTCCAATTGCTTTCCAGAGTGATTGAACAAGTATGCACTTCCACCAACAGTGTAGTAGGGTTCCCTTTTGGCCACATCCCCTCCAGCATCTGTTATTATTAGTTTTCTTGATAATGGACATTCTTATTGGGGTGGGGTGTAATCATAGTGCTGTTTTGATTTGCATTTCTTTTTTAAAATTTTTATTGTCAAACTGATGTACAGAGAGGTTACAGTTTCATACGTTAGGCATTGGATACATTTCTTGTACTGTTTGTTACCTCCTCCCTCATTCCCCCCTTCCCCTCCCCCTCTAAGCTATTCTTATCTGTAAAACTTTCATAATCTGGTACATATTACTTGAGGTTTTTTTTTTTTATTGTCCATAGATTAAGTGGTTCACAGTGAGCACAACCATTAAAAGCAATCTGTCAATATATACCTTTCTCTGAGGGCAGGGCTGGTGTCTTTATTCCTGGCCACCTTTATAACGTCTGTTGTAGAAGTGGGCTTGCTCCTGGCCGCATGCCCCATGGCTCCCGCAGTCTTGCCTGCCCTCCTGCCTCTGTGTGCGTGTCTGCTGCTGGCCTCCGGCTTTGCCCAGGCGGGCAAGCTGCTGGTGGTGCCCATGGATGGCAGCCACTGGCTCTCCATGCGCTCTGTGGTGGAGAAACTCTCCCAGCGAGGGCACGAGGTGGTTGTGGTTGTGCCCGAGGTGAGTTGGCAGCTGGGCGGCTCGCTGAACTTCACAGTGAAGACGTACTCAACTTCTTACACGCTGGAGGATTTGGACCAGGTGTTCAAGGATTTTATGGACCCCCAGTGGGAAAAGCAGGAAGGAGCTATCTTTTCTCTACTAATAGGCTCTTCTGATAGATTTTCTGAATCGATGTTTTCACATTGCAGAACTCTGTTCAGTGACAAGAAATTAGTAAGATACCTAAAGGAGAGTTCTTTTGATGTGGTGTTTCTGGACGCTTTTGATGCCTGTGGCTAAATTGTTGTCAGGTATGTTTCACTCCCATCAGTGCTCTTCACCAACAGAGTAGTTTGTCATTACCTTGATGAAGGAGCTCAGTGCCCCGCTCCCATTTCTTATATTCCTTGAGATTATCTTAAGTCTCACAGATGCCATGACGTTCCAGGACAGAATGTGGAACTGTATAGCCCATTTGGATGAACTTTTATTTTGTCCATTTTTCTTCAAAAATGCACTGACATAGCCTCTGAAATTCTTCAAACGCCAGTCACTCCATATGACCTGTTCAGCCAAGTGTCGATTTGGCTGTTGCGATCTGACTTTGTCTTGGACTTTCCCAGACCCGTGATGCCCAACATGGTGTACGTTGGTGGGATGAACTGCCACGAGGGAAAGCCACTGTCGAAGGTAGGACTTCTCTCTATGGCTCACTGAGTGTGACCTGGTGAGATATGGCTGTGGCTCCATAGTGGAGATGTGACTTTACAGACATTGAAAAACAAATCTTCACTCAGATGAGATTTCCCATTGACATTTGTTGCAATTCTGATTTCTTTCTAGTTTTGAATTATTTGGTGCCAGTTCTTTGTGCTAGTACTAGCAAGTTGTGCAAATCTACCCTCTGTAGATAGGTGCATACAATATTTACATAGGTAAATATAATTTTCAAGATGAGCTTTATTAGTACTTTTATGTCTAGTTATTAGGAAAATTGTGAGAAATGTGGTACTTTGTGAAATGTTTGCTTGTTCCACATATGTTATCCCCTGTAGGTAAATGACTTAACAGTTTTGTGTGCAACTTTCTCAATTTATACAAATATGTAATGTAAATTCTTATGCCTATTTTCTGAAAAAGTCTAGCATCAAGTTGGATGTAATCTTCTTTCTCTTACCTTTCATGTGCTAAAAAATCATAGATTCTCTCTCTCTCTCTCTCTCTCTGTGTGTGTGTGTGTGTGTGTGTGTGTGTGTGTGCGTGTGTGTGTGTGTGCTGGTGTTGAGTGTTGAACAAGTGTCTTGTGTTCTCACCTGCACCATGCTTCCAGTTCCAAATCATAGATCTTTTCAGGACATCACTTCAATTCCTAATTTCTATCATTAGTCTGTAAAATTTGTTAGATATGTGACATCAACTGCAAGTAATATTTCCACCCAGCATTTGTATGACTTACTTTCATTAGTTGGGACATATACCCTAAAATATTATAGAGTATATTGTGGTTCCAGGCAGTTTAAACAGGGATTCTGTCATTTGCAATTGAAAATGTCTTGACACAAATAAGAGTAATAGTCTCAGCAAATGCACAGTCTCTAATTTCTGTCAAAAGCATTTCGTGTCTAATCTCACTATATGATTTTTATTAGGGATAGATTATTCCCTTTTTAAATGTGGTGTTCTGACTTCTTTGAAAGCACAGCAGATTTTGGAACTGAGCTATCATATTTTCTCATAAATTGACATGTTGTGAAAAAGTGAATTTTCAGCCAAATGAAGACAGAGGGAAGTAGGTGTGTGCAATAAGGGTTTAGAAATGAGGCACCACTTTCTGGTCATGGGTGAGCCTGTTCAAAGGCTTCAGTTCCATTTGTCTTCCATCAATAAAGCACCGAGTACGATCCAGGCTCTACCTACACCCTTGGATACAGAACTATTGCTTGAACCATTGTCTAGTTCAGAGTGACCCATTTGGTTACCTGAGAGATTTAGAGACCTACAAGCCATATATGCTTTTATATGATCCACATTATAACTGTATCTGTAAAAATATTGCTTTATGGGCTGGGGATATAGCCTAGTGGCAAGAGTGCCTGCCTCGGATACACGAGGCCCTAGGTTCGATTCCCCAGCACCACATATACAGAAAACGGCCAGAAGCGGCGCTGTGGCTCAAGTGGCAGAGTGCTAGCCTTGAGCGGGAAGAAGCCAGGGACAGTGCTCAGGCCCTGAGTCCAAGGCCCAGGACTGGCAAAAAAAAAAAATATTGCTTTGTAGAGTCATATAGACAGTCATGTCCATGTATGGTTATGTGTATAGAAATTAAATGTATGGTTTTGTATATCTATCAAAGAGCTATGTGTATGGAAAGTTTTATACATGTAGAAGGTCATATATTTATGAGTATCATGAATGTGAAATTCACAAAGAGTCATTTGAGATCTCAAAGGGAACTCTTTGGCTAAGAAAGCGGTAGAGCCCAAGAAAAATGTTAGTTGTTCATTGGAATGATCTATGATCAGCATGTATTTGTTTGCCCTTGTTTCAGGCTGGCAGTCTATCTCTGGGAATATCATGCAGGTTTTGTATTATGAGACAACAGAGGTCCTGATCTGAATCTCCTTTCTTTCTTTCTTTCTTTCTTTCTTTCTTTCTTTCTTTCTTTCTTTCTTTCTTTCTTTCTTTCTTTCTTTCTTTCTTTCTTTCTCTCTCTCTCTCCTTCCTTCCTTCTTTCTTTCTTTCTTTCTTTCTTTCTTTCTTTCTTTCTTTCTTTCTTTCTTTCTTTCTTTCTTTCTTTCTTTCTTTCTTTCTTTCTTTCTTTCGTTGCCAGTCCTGGGTCTTGGACTCAGGAGCTGAGCACTGTCCCTGGCTTCTTTTTCCTCAAGGCTCTAGCACTCTGCCTCTTGAGCCACAGCGCCACTTCTGGCCTTTTTGTATGTGTGTGGTGCTGAGGAATCAAACCCAGGTCTTCATGTATATGAGGCAAGAACTCTTGCCACTAGGCCATATTCCCAGCCCCTGAATCTCATTTCTTTGATGAGATGGCAACATTGCTAGAAGAGATGGAGAGAGAGAGAAGAGTTAAGAGAGAATGATTATATGTGGGTTTTGTGTTGCATGTACCTCTGCATTTTTAGGGGCTACCTAAAGGATTTTCCTGAGGACTTCCTCTAGCAAAATATACCTGATTTTATGTGATATGGCTAGTTACTGTAACAACAATAGCAGAGTCAATCTTCAAGAAATATTAAAATGGATTTACCAGGAAAGAACATGACCAGTCTCTTGCAACTTTTGGTGAGTTTGCATAGAATTGAATACGTGGTCCAGATGGAAGGAATTCAGGTTCAGTTTGAGGTCTGGAGACAGCCGGTAGGATGCAATTACACAGCACAAGACAATCTAGGGTTCCCCATGTATCTCCCTTCTATACTTGGCTACCTTGCAATGTAGACAGGAAGCTGCTTGGAAATGCCTGGCCTCTGGCTGGTCCGAACAGAAATTTCCCTGGGTGTTTACCAGTATGCCTCATGAATGAATCCTCCAGCACTTAGTGAATTGGTGTTGTTGGCTTGGATAGTGCTGTAGAATAATGGCACTTTAGTAATGTCTTCTTTGTTTAGTATTAATATTCCTTCCTTGACTCAGTATCTATAGAGAGCCTCTGTGTGCCTGGCTGAGTGCTGGGGATATGGCCATAGTCAAATGAAGTTGGCTTTGCCGGATAGAGCTTTGTGTAATGGACAGGCAATGTAAGTCAGTGAGTTAAAAGCTGTGAAATGGACTCTGAAAGAAGATTGTGGATGGCAAACAGGATTAATGGGGTGATGGGGCTTCCAGGACTGGGAGGAGTTAAGGGAACAGCTCCCTGTATGGGGTACAGAAGCCTAGAAGTGCATTGTGCTTCCTCGTCAGTTCCCCGGGGTTTCCAAGCAGGATGCTGGTACCTTCTGGTCCCTGGCCATTGTAAGCAGGAGACACTGCTGGTGCCTCTTTTTCTGGAGAGCTCCAGGGTGGCCAGCCCTCATCTTGGACATAGCTGACAGGTGGAATGCCTTAAATAACAAACGGCCATCTTGCTTGTATTTCTAAAGCCAGCTCTGCACTTGGGAGGTCACCTTCAGTCCTGGTCTTTGGGACTCTTCTTTCTCAGCCTTAGCTCACACACAGTTTCAGAGGCCTGAGTTAGGACAGGGCCTGGCGTGACAAGTGCTGGGCAAGTCTGTTCTAGTCATTCTAGGAACCACCTTTCACTGGGACAGCCTCTTTCCCACATTCATCATACTCTGGCCCCCCCAGAGCCCTATGCTCCACAGGCAGAACAAGCAGGACCCTCCCACCCCAGGAGTCAGTTGAGAAACTCAGGAGATGAATTGTGTGATCAGACTGGAGGCAGACACCAGGCTTCCTGACTCCCTCCAGGGCTGTCACCATCTGCTGGCTTGAATCACACTTCTCAAACCCTAGTTTCTTAAAGGCAAGTAACATTGTTGATGTGATATTGTGATTTATAATGGGAAATATGTGTACATCTTTATTTTTGTTTCCTATTCCTCCTGGCCAGAGCCCCAAAACTTGGTATTTGCTGAGGGATAGGAGGACAAAGATGGGCTGAGGTATTTGTTACATGCCCCCTTGGACCACCGCTTAGCTCATCCTGGGATGGGGTTACTCCTGGGAAGTGCCTAAGGAAGGGAACTGGTTGCTAGGACACCAATCAGAGATCTGAAGGAGAGGAAAAAGGGGCTGAAGGTTATGCCTACCATTCACTTACTCAGTAACATCAATTACATAATGAAGCCTAAGTAGGAACCCAGGAGAGTGTTTGGAGAGCATTCCATTTGCCAAAGGTGTGGAGGGAAGGTGGGTGCCCTGTGAGTTCAGTTCACTTGCCCTTCCCACGTGCCTCAGTCTTTGTGCTTCTTAGCCTGCCTGTTCAACCGTAGCCCAGTAATACATCACTAATTAAGGAAGCTCTTGTCCTCAGTTCTATGAGCCATTTCAACAAGGGCTCAAAGACAGGAAGGGGATTAGAGGAACATCTAGTTTGTAGCCAGGTCACACTGAGGTTGTGAGTCTCTGTGGGTGGGGGCTGTGGAATTGAGCATAACTTGTCCAGTTAGTTTTTGCCAAGTCTATCGTTACTTTACCTAGCATGGTAACTGAATTGTAGACACCCCACTGGGGTGGCAGAATTGTGGGAGAAATCCCTCTACATCTGGTCACAGTGTTCTATGGTGAGTAGGAGATAAGAAAGGACTGGTCTTTTCCTTATATGTCTGTTACAGGTCAATATGACGTGTTACAGATTCCTCTTTTGTGGTGAACCTCATTCTTTGAGTGAAAAATCAAGTGTGAGGATAAAACAGACAACCCCAAAGCTGATTCATTCTTTCCACAAACACTTATAGGGAGCCTGCTGTCTGCTGGCATTGTTCTAGACACTGGAGAATACTTCAGAGAATACAGATGTCACTGTCCCTACCTTTAAGGTGCTTCTGCTAGTTGGAGGAGATAAATGGTAGGGCTGAGGTGAATGAAGGCTTTGGAGTTCTGGGATGGGCTATTAGATCATGGGTTCATCAGGGAAAGTTGCTCACAGCTCATGGTTCAAAACCTGGGATGCAGGGCTGGGGATATAGCCTAGTGGCAAGAGTGCCTGCCTCGGATACACGAGGCCCTAGGTTCGATTCCCCAGTGCCACATATACAGAAAACGGCCAGAAGCGGCGCTGTGGCTCAAGTGGCAGAGTGCTAGCCTTGAGCGGGAAGAAGCCAGGGACAGTGCTCAGGCCCTGAGTCCAAGGCCCAGGACTGGCCAAAAAAAAAAAAAAAAAACCTGGGATGCAGGTTTGAATTGGATTTGCATGACCTTGTCCATAGGCAGCAAGCCCTGGTTCCCCCTGGAGGAACATGGCTTGCCTGCCTCCTGGGACCTGGGCTGGGAGCCAATGCTGGGTGGGATAGGGGTTTGTCCAAGAGGAGACCTGGGTAAATTTTCTATCATCTGGGGCAGGGGTTGGCAAACTGCAGCCTAGGGTCCAAATCTAACCTGTGGCCTGTTTTTACTGGAACACAGCCATTCCGTTTTTTTTCCTGTATCATGTGGTTGCTTTCCAGCTACCATGGCAGAACTGAGTCACGAGCAAAGATGTTGGAGCTCGTGCAAGCTTAAATATGTACTGCTTGGGCGTTTACAACTCCAAGTCTATAACAGAGTTTCTCAAAGTGTGTTCCAGAGCATGGGGGTTTTTTGGTGGGGAAAAGGCCCTGAGTCCCTTTGAGGGTGTGTGTGCACTTAGACTGTTTTCATATGCACACTAAGACATGCTACCTTTATTCCCCACTTGCCTTTCTCCTAAGGGCGGTCCTCTGGGGCCCTGTGGTATGTGATGTTGCAAAAGATTTAAAAAAAAAACAACACATTACACAAAGTTATGAAAATGTGGAACAATATCACTCTTCCCATTTCTGATTATTCTTGGAATTACAGTTATGTTCACAAAAATCTGATTTAGGTTAACCCATTAGGTTCTTATGTGCATATAATTAGGAAATATTTAAAAATATATCTCACCTAATTTCTAAAATAATTCATTTGGGTAGACACAACCCATATAAATAAATGTTTTGGGTCAATGTGAAGAATGTTTCAAATACAAGGCACAGGAGGATGTGAGCATGATGGTGTTTGCCTGTAATTCCAGCACCAGGGAAGCTCAGGTAGGAGAAAGAGAGTTCTTGGCGAGCCCGGGCTGCAGAGCAAGACCCTGACTCAGAAAAACAAACCATTTAAAAAGAACAGGGGGTTTTTCTGGCCTCCTGCCCTGGGTCCAAGCTGCCCAAACAAAATGGAAACAAATGCTCTCCTTGAATTTTCACATGGCCTCCAGATAACCCAGGAGAGTGAGAGACAAGAGGCCAAACCCTAAGCAGGCTGGTTTTTAAAGGGGTTTCTCCTGGTTTGCTTTTTACAAGGAAAGTAATTTTGAAACACTCCTCTCTCTACTGTTCCTGTGCTGCTGCTGCTGTCGTTTCTTTTTCCCCCTGCCTGGAGAAATCTCTGTTCCACTGTTGCATTGCTCGTTCTGTTTATGGAATGAGGAGTTACCAAATTCTAGATTTTCGAAGTAACAGCCAGTTATCTTTCGTAGATTGTTTTTTGTGTTTTCTTTTGGTAAGTGTAAAGGAGTCCCAAGACGAGAAACTTTGAGAACAGCCATTCTACTTGTAGTAGTCAAGTTTATTTTGCGGTCAAAGTGGTAGGAAGGTTGGTAATGACCTTTACCATAGGCAGCAAGCCCTGGTTCCCCCTGGAGGAACATGGCTTGCCTGCCTCCTGGGACCTGGGCTGGGAGCCAATGATGGATGTCAGTGGCTAACTTGTGTCCTTCGCTCCTTCTTCCCTCCCAGAAGATATATTAAAGTCCTTTCCTGTGCCTTCAAAATGTGACTCGATGTGGACCTAGCGTGATTACAGATGTCATTAGGTTGGATTCCTTTAGGGCGGGACCTAATCCCATAAGACCCTTCTACAGGATCTGCACGCAGGGAGAAGGGGAAGAGGAGGCAAGGCCAGGCGAGGCTCCAACCTACAACGAAACAGCACAGATTGCCAGCAAGCTCCAGGAGCTAAGGCAGAGGCCTGCAGCCTGCTCCTGCTCCGCAGTCTTCGAAAGAAGGACATGCTGGCCTCAGACCGCATCCTCCGAAGCTGGGAGGCGATGCGTGGTCATTGTGTGAGCCTCCCAGATCGCCCCAGGCGGAGACACATTTTGCTGTTGTCGTTTATGTCTACCTTTGGCTGCTTGAGCCACAAGCATCCAAATGCCTGTCACCCTGCTGTCTGCCCACAATAGACATTTCCACAGTTTCTTCCCTCTCTTTTTGAATTATTAAGTACTGTATTGTTCTGACAATGGCGATATCAGAGTGGTTAAAATTACATAAAGTCAGGTAAAGAGTATGTTTCTTTTTGATAATGGCACTACTTCCTCCACTCTCTCCCAGTTTTCCCCTCTCATCCCACCCGCAAGTTGTAGAGTTCATTCCCAACGTAGTGTCTAGTGAGTACCACAGCTGTGTGTCTTCTCCCTTCATTTTCCTTCATGCTTCTTCTGTCCCCTTTACTTTTCTTGTTCACAGGATAGGACAAGATCTTTAGTTTATAGATAATTTTTTTTTTTTTGGCCACCAGCACCATAGCAGAGTTCATGCCTGCTTAGACCTCGGCTTCCTGGCCCGAGCCTGCGTGTGCCCCTTGGTGGAACACATTGTCGCGTGCACTTGCACTTACCAGGAGTGGCTCAGATCACTTTCAGCAGCCCTGGCACAGGCACGGATGCAGCCTCCACTTTCTCCATGTGGCAATCGCCATCCAGAGCAGCGAGCTCACCCGGCGGGGAAGGAGAGCAGGCTGGCTCTTATACACACTGAAGGGGAACATAAGGTCTTAAAGTACAAATCCAGAAGAACCGGATTTGGCTCCATGTAACAGAAAACCCCAGTCAGGGTGGCTGTACTAAGAGAATGGAGAAAGAGGTTATCTTGGTTCTCCTAGGGCCCACATGGCTTCCTACTGTGCCCCGTTTCATCCAGCTTCCTCTGTGGAGACCTGAAGCTGGAGGCAGCATCACTATTCAGTGGCCTGGAACCTTGAATTCTTTGTCTGTTACGCTCCCTGGGTGTTCTGCCCAAAGCTGGCAGGCAGGAGGCGAAGCGCTAGCAGCTATTGTGTAAACACAATAGTGAGGACTCCTGCTCAGGATGCGAGGCGAGCAGAGGTCCTGGAACACTCTCCACCGTGTCTCAAGTTGGATAATGACCTCCGTAAAGACAGAGACAGAGAGAGAAGGAGACAGACAGAGAGAGACAGAGAAAAGTGGAGATGATAAGAAAAAAAGAAAGCTAGAATCCCAAGAAGGTGGGGGTAGCAAATAAGGGCCTGGTTGGTTGGAGTGACCCACGTGTTAAATATGGTTAAATATTAATTTAGCTTCTTTCATATAAGAGGGCAAGATTGCCAGCAGGGAGAGCCAGGTAGATTCTGTGGAAATTGCTAATCAGTGTAGGGGGAGTAGCCAGGAGCCCTGTGCCCTAGGGACTGTCCACCATTCACTCCTGTCCCTTCAACTCCCTCCAGGATGCCTTGTCTCCTTCCTGCCATTCACAGAGTCCCTGCAGGCCTTGTCTTCTTAGCGCTCTGGGGCACAGTTTCAGGTGGCAAGCTCCTGGTGGTCCCTCAGGATGGCAGCCACTGGCTTAGTATGAAGGATATAGTGGAGCATCTGAGTGTCAGGGGGCATGACATCACAGTCCTGGTGCCTGAAGTAAATTTGCTGTTGAAAGAATCCCAGTACTACACAAGAAAAGTCTATCCAGTGCCCTATGCGGAGGAGGAGCTGGAGAACCGTTTCCGCCTCTTTGGGAATCGCCACTTTGACCATCGGTGGCTGCTGACCGCTGCTCAGACCGAGTACAGAAACAACATGCTTCTCGGCGACATGTTCTTCGTCAACTGTCAGGGCCTCCTGAAGGACTCTGCCAGCCTGAAGTTCCTCCGGGAGAGCAAGTTCGATGCTCTGTTCACAGACCCGGCCCTGCCCTGTGGCGTGATCCTTGCGGAGTACCTGGGCCTGCCCTCGGTGTACCTCTTCAGGGGCTTCCCCTGCTCCCTGGAGCACGCGCTTAGCCAGAGCCCAAACCCCGTGTCCTACATCCCCAGGTGCTACACGACATTCTCAGACCACATGACTTTTCCTCAACGGGTGGTCAACTTCATTGTCAGTTTCATGGAGAGTTACCTGTTTCACTGTCTGTACTCTAAGTACGAAGTCTTAGCGGCCGAAGTCCTCGAGAGAGATGTGCACTTACCTGCCTTACATCAGCATGCAGTGTGGCTCTTACGATACGACTTTGTGCTTGAGCACCCAAGGCCAGTCATGCCCAACATGGTCTTCATTGGAGGGATCAACTGCGAGAAGACTGGGGCCCTGAGTCAGGTGGGTGGCATCACTTGCTTTAATTGCCCTGCTTCTCCGTGAGCAGGTGTGATTGGTACAGGCTGTTCCTTTCTCTCACTTGGCTCTTCCAGCCTTCTCTCACCTGGGAGGCTCATCAGAAGAAAGGAGCGCTGGAGGGAGGAGGATGCCTGAGCCTGAGCCCAGGCATTGGGGTGACGCAGGGCTTGTGCTCAGCAACAGGAAACTCACTGGCTAGGTGATCTGAGCAGTCACAGAGCTGTTGAATGAGCTTTAGGATGTTCCAGTCCAAGAAGTGAAATCTTGACCACGAGAGGACAGGTCCAGGTTAAAAGTCATTTTTTCATGTTTGTCCCCTGTTCCCTGTGTCCTAAGCCCAGAGATCAGCAAGCAGAGGCCAGAGGCCCACTTCAGCCCAGCTAGGAGCTTTGTGGTTTAGAGGCTTAGGCAGAATCCGCTACTGTGGAGCTACTTTACATAGTTTTAAAGGGACTTAGTCACAGTAACAAAGGATAGCTGATGGAGATGGATGTGGCCTGTGAAACCTTATCACTAAGATGCAGGTTTCTCTCAGCCCTCCTGATGTGTAGGACCCAGAGTTGCTTTGGAAAATAATGATTGATGAGGTGTTTTATTTTAAATTTCAAGATCATATGCCTTTGAAGGATTTTACGTTCTACCTTTTTTTTTTTTTTTTGTCTTTTCTTTTTTGGTACTGGGGATCGAACCCAGGATGTTTTTCTTGCTAGGCAAGCGCTTTGCCACTGAGCTACATCCCAGCCCTGCTTTGAAGGATTTTAGTCATTTCTTTCATGCCAAAATTTTCGTGTGTTTATGTGAGTGTCTGTGTGTGTGTGTGTGCATGTGTATGTGTGTGCAGGCCTTTGTTTTGCACACAATAATTGTACAAGGAGGTTTATAAGGAGGTGCAAGTCTTTGTGTGGACCAAGGTATTCCTTTCCCCTGGGTCAATATGCACGCAGGAGTGTTTACATTGTGTTTTAGGTGTGAGCTGAGCTTTTCCTACAACTCGCAGTTGTATTCAAGGAGGCATATTATACGTGTTATACTTATTCCAAATACCTATGTCCTATTGCAACCCCCATCAAGTGTCATCTTACCCATGTGTCATCGCTAAGTGCAATCAGTCCTAGCAGTACAGTCGTAGTCTCATGAGCACAGTTGTAACGCACATTTCTTTAATTTGCATTTCCTTAATGACTAATGATATTCAGCATATTACAATTTTTATTATTTAAAGTAGTTGTACAAAGGAGTTGCCATTTAACAAAACAATTTATAAATACGATATGTCCTGACCAGTTCACCCCTTTGAACATTCTCACTCACACCTCCAGTCCTCACCGCTTCCCTCGCTGTTCTTCATTTTGTGGGATCTGCAGTACCTTGGATTCTTATCTTCATTTTCCCCTTCTCTTCATTCATCTGCCCCTTTCCCCTTGAGCCTCCCACAACTGCTTCCTAATATTCTACTTTGCTGAATTTTGATTTTGGCTGTCTTAGGAATCACGCTCGTCTCCAGAATTTTCCTTCTTAACGCACTTTTCATGTGAAGGCCTCAAACAGGTCCGATACCGTGAGTGTTGTGATTGGATGACCTGGGACCAGGGCTGGAGAGCTTGAGCTTGCCCACCACACGTGAGGCCCCGGGGCTCAGGCCTCGACAGTCCCCTTCCCGCCCTCTGGCAAAGTTAGCTGTCTGTCCTGTGGTTTCACCTCAATCGATGACTTATAAAAGAAGATCCAGGCTATATATGGTATACATATATGTAAAGTCAGTACTCAGGAGGCTGAGGCAAAAGGTTTAGGATTTCCAGATCCGCCTGGGCTACATGGTAAAACCCCATCTTAAAAGAGTGGGAGAAGAGGACTGGCAATATGGCCTAGTGGCAAGAGTGTTCGCCTCCTATACAAGAAGCCCTGGGTTCCATTCCCCAGCACCACATATATAGAAAATGGCCAGAAGTGGTGCTGTGGCTCAAGTGGCAGAGTGCTAGCCTTGAGCAAAAAGAAGCCAGGGACAGTGCTCAGGCCCTGAGTTCAAGGCCCAGGACTGGCAAAAAAAAAAAAAAAAAGAGAGAGAGTGGGAGAAGAACAGGAGAGAGAAAGGAAAAGGCGTGCAGCATGAAAGGAGGGAAGAGAGAGAGAGAGAAGTTATATCATGGATTATAAAATAAAGCTTTGATGTACAGCTTCCAAAATACACTCACTCCACTTGGCAAACCCAAAATGCCAAGTCATTCTTATGAGGCAGTTTTAAACCATTGCTTGGCTCAGCACAATGTTTACAGTGCCTTTGGCATTTGGCCTCACTTTCAAAGTCCGCTGTTTACTTAATGACTGGTTTCCTTGGAGAACGGCGGAGGCGAGCAGCGTTCCGGGGGGGTGAGCCCCCTCTAGTGGGGCAAAGTGCCGGCTCAGCTTGTGCGTCCATTGCGTACTTGACAGCAGCGTTCAGAAACCTAGAAGAAACTAAGTGATTCAATTTTCAGAAATGTTTTAATGTAGTTTTTTTTTTTTGAAATGCCTTTGAGCATTCTCTCTTTATTATAAATCACATATGGTTGAATTTACTCACTTCCAACTTTTCAGTCTCCTCCAGAGACACCCTTTACCTATTACTGGTCACTCTTCATGTCTCCCTACCTTAGCCCTGGGCAGCCCTCAAGGTCCTTTCTGACCCCAGGCTTGTACATCCTGCATAGTTTGTATAAATTGAGTTTTATAATATACATATATTTTTTATATATAAATATATATATATATATTTTTTTGGCCAGTCCTGGGGCTTGGACTCAGGGCCTGAGCACTGTCCCTGGCTTCTTTTTTGCTCAAGGCTACCACTCTGCCACTTGAGCCACAGCGCCACTTCTGGCCATTTTCTGTATATGTGGTGCTGGGGAATTGAATCCAGGGCCTCATGTATAGGAGGCGAGCACTCTTGCCACTAGGCCATATCCCCAGCCCGAGTTTTATAATATGAAAAATCTATGTCTACATGATTAGTATGTTTTATTTTATAGTTTGTCTGCGTGGTAGCATGCATTACTAGTTAATTTTCTTTATGCCGATCCTGGGGCTCACAGGCATGTGCTATGCCAAAGGAATCACTGGGAACTGTGTAGTAACCCTGCAAAGTTTAGGCTATTGCACAAAAGCAGCCAGGTGTAGTTTCACATCGGCTCCGTTTAATTTTCAGTTGCAGTAGTTGCTTAGAAGCAAATGGCCACTGGAATCTCATATGGGCTGGGTACGCGGTCCTGAAGGTATCTAGGCTGGCTGATGGCTATAAGGAAATAGGGCAAGATTTCCTTCCTTTTTTTCTGTTCCTTGCCTTTTTACTTTTATTTTCTCTTCCTTTTTTCCATCCTTTCTTTCCTCCTTCTCTTCTTCCCTGCTTCCCTCTTTCATTCCCTCCTTCCTTTCTTTTTTTACTACATACCTGTAACCACAGCTACTCGGGAGGTAGAGGCAGCCGATGGTGAGGGGGAGCACTAGCAAGATCTAATCTCAAACACAAAAATGAAACAAAAAAAAACCCACAAAAGGGGTGGAGACATAGCTTAAGTGGTAGAATGCTTACAAGCATGAAGTCCTGGGTTCAATACCAAGTCACACACACACACACACACACACACACACACACACACACACACACCACAAACACCAGCATACAAAAGAAAAATTAGATAAAAGTCTTTTTCTGTTAGTGTGTCTTAGAATATACAGGTCATTGTATGGTAGATTTTTTTTGCCTTTTAACTCTCAGGAAACAGATTTTATTCTTTTGGAAATATGTTTTTTTTTAAATTTCTGACAAATAGCCAAATTAGGAAATACGTTTTATTCCTTTGGCATTACCTGCATGTTTTCAGCACATGCTATTAAAATAAAAAATACAGCAGTAGAGAGATAAAGGGTAAAAAGGCAAACTATTGCGATAGCAATACTTACAAAACCAATTTGTGTAAACCAACTGTACAACCCATCGGGGAGGAGGGAAGTGGGGAGGGGGAAAACGAGGGGGGGAACGAGGGAGGAGGTAACAAGTTAGATAAATGTACTTGCCTTACATATGACACTGTAACCCCTCTGTACTTCACTTTGACGAAAAAAACACAGAAGTATTGTTGATGGGCAATGACTCTTTAAAGAGCAAAGGTTTTAAATTTTCATAAAGCCCCACTTAATGAATTTTCATAGCTTTTTTTTTTTCTTTTGGTGTCCTGAGAGATCTTTAAAGGCTTAAAGATTTGACTCCAGGTGTTCTTAGACATGTGTGATGTGCGGTCAAGCGCCAAGGGATGGGTTTCGGTCAGGAGTGCTCGCCGGCTCGCCTGTGTCTACCTCCAGGGTGCTGAGCGGACACAGGCATTTTGCTGGCACGAGGGGGATGTTTTACACCCACAGCAGAGAATCGTCCTGTAGAGCCCAGGGTCCTCTCCACTCCCGGGCCAACCGTCAAAAGGGGCTCAGTAGGATGGGCCCTGATCCACATGACCTCACGAGAAAGGAAATTTTGGCCACAAAAACAGACAGTGCAGAGGAAAGACACATTGGGAGAGGGTGGCCATGCAGCTAGCACTTCCAAGGCCGTTCTAGCCCTGGCTAAACTGCAGCTGAGAGAGTTCAGGACTGGACCCTCCCCGGAGGCGTGGAGGGGGCACGGCCAGGCCGCACCCTGCTGTACCCTGGCCCCCAGAACGCACAGAACTGTCTGTTATCCGAGCCCCTCTTCCCCCAGCTCTGGGTTCTTTCTTACTGTGGCCTCAGGAAACCAGTTTCCCCTGTCACCTTTCAGCCACTTCCTTAGGGCTCTGGCTCTCTCCAAACCTCGTTCCCTCCTCAGCATAGGGTCACAAAGCATTTAACAGTGAGCCTTAGGGGCTCAATGAGTTGCCAAGTGTGCTAGATCTCACCTTAAGCCAAAAGCCAGAAGTGTAGAAAACTCACGGGGGGGGGGGGTGGAACCTCATCCTTCCCCTGTGTAGTTTTTACTCTGGTGGCTCTCTGGTGTAGTTGGAGACCTTAAACTTAGTTTTACTGATTAAAATTTAGGAGACAGTAGCTTATGCCTGTAATCTTAACTCCTCAGGAGGCTGAGATCTGAGGACTGTAGTTTGAAGCCAGTCTGGACAGGAGAGTCTGTGAGACTTTAATCTCCAGTGAACTTCCAAACACTCAGAAGTGGAGTTGTGGCTCAAGTGTTACAGCGCTACTAGCCTTGAGCACAAAATCTCAGGGACAGTGCCCAGGCCCTGGGTTCAAGACCCAGGACACTCTCTCTCTCTCTCTCTCTCTCTCTCTCTCTCTCTCTCTCTCTCTCTCTCTCTCTCACACACACACACACACACATACACACACACACCAAATTGGGGGAGACTTTGTAACTATTGCCGAAGGGTTAGTACTGGTCAGACAGGAGCAATGCATCTATTATCAGACACCTAAAGTTCTTCTAGATGTACTTTAAGATTCTTTTTTTTTTTCATACTAAAAGCCCCAGTGAGATGATGTTAGGTCTGGAAATCAGGTCAGTTTGTTAGGCATGTTATGACATTGACTTGTTTTCTGTGTACATCTTCATGATTGTAGTCTAGACTGAAGTGTCTGATTGAGAACAGCGGACGCCATGCCCATGACCTAGCCTACAAGTAAATGTCTCTTCAGACTTGGCCGATGGCACCTGTGAGAGGCTGGTCTGTGTCCACACGGAACCTCACAGGGGCATAGCTGTGAGTGTTACTCTGGTATACAGAGCAGCGCATGCTTCCTTTGACATCCTGTGGATGTCCCCTGCATTCACGCATACTCGGGAGAGAATCCTGAGTGTGGGCTGGGGTGGGGGCCACAGGAACGGGAACTTGCTGCCTCTCCCACGGGACACGGTGTTTGGAAGCTTCCCTTGCCAAGCGCCATAGCAGCTGCTATATCAGCAACCACAGATGCCAGCTGTTTTCTCCATCAGCAGTTCACACACTCTCTCACTTAGAAGCAAGAGAATCAGGATTCTGGACTCCTAAGCTCGTAAAAAAAAAAAAGTTTAAACTCAAAGGCTCCCTGTACCGAAGCAGCTGGGGCCACACAGAAAACATTCTTGGCAACCACACCCTTGCCCAGTGGGGGAATCTGTTATCAGAGCAGATCTGTAATGGCAGCGGCTTCTTTCTGAAGAACCCACCTGTGGCTGGATGAAATAGGCAGAAAGACACAGATGCGGTGAGATCGCAGGCTAGAGAACAGTAGGGAACCTTTCTACTGTAATCCTAGGGCAATGTGATCAAGAGGTGGCAGCAATCTGCTGAATTCATTTGAGAGAAACTTCCTGGGGGCAGGAAAATCATCCTGGGTTTGTGAGCTGTGTCCATGGTTAAGGATTTGCCTTACGAGGGCCCCCTGTGGGATTCCTTCATCTTGAAGTCTAAACACAAGGCCTCACATCCCTATCTGGACTTGATGGAGGGAAGCCCTCCCACAGACCTGAGGAAATAGCCAAAAGCCAACACGAGTGTCCACCTTGGTGCCCAAACAGACTGGAGTCCTCAGCATGGAGGAGAAGGGACGTTCAGACTGGACCAGTTCAAAGAGCAGCCTCTGGCTCCCTCTGGTCCAGAAGCGAGCAGCCTGGGGAAGCAGGGCACTTTCTGAACCCACTGTGTGTCACTGCATAGGCTGGCTGTGATATTGGTGACTCCCATGCAGTGGATGAAGAATCCTCAGCAGGCCTGTCAGTAGGATCAGAGTGTCACTTCTTTGGCCGCTACTCCCATACTTCACAGCAGCAGCCAAGGCCAGAAACACCCTGGGTTCAGTACAGATCTCCCACGGCAGCAGATGAACCACTGGTAGTGAAAGTTGGTGCTGAGGTGTTCTGTGTTTTGTGATGTACAGAATGCTATGTGCAAATGGGAGGGGAGAGTTTAAACAGTTTCCTAATAGGGTTGCATTGTGTGACGAATACCTGAGAGAGTCAAGTTAAAGGAGGAAAGGCTCACGCTGCCTCCAGTATTCAGTATTGGTTGGCTCTGTTGCTCTTTGACCTGTGATAGTGCAGAAACATCATGGCAGAGCAGGCATGGAGGAGGCTAGAGAGCCGGTCACCTCATGGCAGCCAGGAGACAGACACGGAGAAGAGCACGTCGAGGACAAGGTGGAACCTCCAAAGGTCCACATCCAGTTACCTGCTTTCTCCAACTATGTCCCATCTGCTAGTGGCTCATTCAGGTAGGAAGTGATCATGGATTCGTCCATTCATAGGAGTATTGTCCTCAGGACCCAAACACACTCAAGAACTTGTGTAGGGTGGAGTTGAAGTCATCAGTTTCATGAATTGGTTTGGGAGATCCTTTACATCTAACCCGTGGCAAGAAGCACCCAGCAGGGAGGTGACACTGGAGACCAAAGCATCTACCATTTCTCACAGCTCTGTGGCCCCCTGTGTTGGCAGAGCAGAGACAAAATGCAATTGGTGCTGACAGCCATGTTGGGGGGGGGGGGGTTGGATGACAAATGAGCGGTGAACTAAGATGGTCTCAGGGGCAGCTGGAGAGGCTGTGTTTTCCAGAAGAGGAGATGAGATCGATTTCTCTTTGGGAGTGAGAAAGAGGTCAGAAATGAAAAGCTATCATTCTGCAATGATTAACTTAGGTAGGGCAAAAGTCTCTCTAATGGTGATTATTTCTGAACGTTGTCCCGGTGGGCTCAAGATAAAGGAACGAATGTAGGAAGCGCTGCTACAGGGCCCGGGGTGAGAAGTCAGCTGCGGAAGGCTTCACACGAGATGGCCACAGGCCTGCAGGTGCTCCTTCGAGGGCTCGCACGTCTGCTCTGCTTGCTGTGGGCCCTGCCCCGGGCGGAAGGCGGGAAGGTGCTGGTGTTGCCCATGGAGGGCAGCCACTGGCTGAGCATGCAGGACCTGGTGCAGGAGCTGCACGCCCGGGGCCACCAGGCGGTGGTCGTGGCCCCCGAGGTGAATTTGTTCATCAGAGAACAGGAATTCTTTACTCTGCAAACCTATGCCATTCCATATTCCAGGCAAGTGTACAAGCAACACGTGCTGGGCCACCTGAAAATGTTCTTGGAGACAGAAAGTACTCTGAATAAACTCTGGAAAGCCGTGGGAGGTTTACAAAATCTATCTGCTTTGTATGAAAGGTCTTGTACTGGGCTACTTTATAATAAGACGCTTCAGAGACATCTGAATTCCAGTTCCTTCGATGTGGCTATAACAGACCCTGTTTACCCCTGTGGAGCAGTGCTGGCTAAGTACCTGAGTATTCCGGCTGTGTTTTTTCTGCGTGCTATTCCCTGTGGCCTAGACTTTGAGGCTACACAGTGTCCAAACCCTTCCTCATATGTTCCTGTGTTATTAACAGAGAATTCAGACCACATGACCTTCCTGCAGAGGGTCAAGAACTGGCTCTACCCTCTGCCTCTGAACTTTCTTTGCTATTTTATTACGTCTCCTTATGCAAGGCTCGCCTCTGAGCTCCTGCAGAGAGAGGTGTCCTTGCTGGATGTTTTCAGCCACGCTTCCATGTGGCTGTTCAGAGGGGACTTTGTGTTGGACTACCCCAGACCCATCATGCCCAACATGGTCTTCATCGGGGGCATCAACTGTGCCAACCAGAAGCCACTCTCGCAGGTCTGTATTTGTTTCTTGATTCAATTCAAGTTTTAGGAACAATAACTTTTAAGGCAGTCTATTCTCATATGCTCTCCTCCTCTCGTCTTTCCAGAGAGTTCTTTCTAATAGTCTTTGGTGACTTAAATGCTATAGGTGTTCATAGTCTTGTGGTTGAGATCTGCAGTGGCCACTAAGAGGCCAAGGGAGTGTGATGGGCATCTGCTGACTTCTCTATGATTTCGGCCCCTGTTGTCACTGTATTTGATTCTGGTACCTTGGGTATTGTATATGTTTGCCTCAGTTAGGGAAAGGAAGAGGAACATCAAAATCGTGAAACACGGGCTGGGAATATGGCCCAGTGGCAAGAGTGTTCACCTCGTATACATGAAGCCCTGGGTTCGATTCCCAAGCACCACAAATATATAGAAAATGGCCAGAGGTGGCACTGTGGCTCAAGTGGCAGAGTGCTAGCCTTGAGCAAAAAGAAGCCAGGGACAGTGCTCAGGCCCTGAGTCCAAGGCCCAGGACTGGCCAAAACAAAAACAAACAAACAAACAAAAAATTGTGAGACAAAGGATAAAATGTGAACCAATGCAACAGCAATACTTACAAGACAGTATGTTGTAAACTATAAAACTCGGGCGGGGGGATGTAATTGGGGAGGAGGGAAGATGGGAGAAAAATGAGGGAGGAGGTAACAAGTTTGTACTCACTACTTTATGTATGTAATTATAACTCCTCTGTACATCACCTTGACAATAAAATTTTTTTAAAAAATTCAGTCAGGCACCAGTCGCTTATGCGTGTAACCCTAGTCTTTCAGGAGGCTGAAATCTGAGGGTCACAGTCCAAAGCCAGCCCAAACAGGAAGTTGACCTATGGCTCAACTAGTAGAGTGCTAGCTTTGAGCAATAGAACTCAGTGACAGTGAGTTCAAGGGCCATGAGTTCAAGGCCCAGGACTGACAAATAAATAAATAAATGACTCATATTTGATAATTTTGCGTGTTTGTGTGTGTCTGTGTGTGCAGGTCCTGGGGCTTGAATTCAGGGCCTAGACACTGTTCTTGGACATTTTTTGGTCAAGTCTTTGGCTCTATCACTTGAGCTATAGCCCCACCTCTAGCTCTTTTGGTGATTAATTAGAGATAAGAGTCTCATAGACATTCATGCCTGGGATGATTTTGAACTGCAATTGTCATATTTCAACCTCCTGAGTAGTTAGGATTACAGGCATGAACAACCATTACCCAGCTTGATAATTTCACAAGAGAATTCTGCCCAGCCACATACTTATTGTTTATTTTATTCTAGTTAGTCCATTGTCATCTTTTTATGTGGGTGTTTACATCAGCCTCTTGATTTTGGAATCCAGTGACACTTTCCATATTAGCATGTTCTAGCCACTCTTCCAAGTAATAGGATACGTTTTCGGGCTTCAGGGATGAGGATATGTGGATTCTTACGAGGCCATTTGCCTGCACACACACAAGCAGTAAGACTGCAGCTGATCCAGGTATCACTCAGAGATGGAAGGATCTCCTGCTTAGCCCTTGAATAGTTGGGTCTCATTTCTCCTTTACAAATACCCATTCTCTGTGGCTTCTAGTCTAACATCTGTAGCATTCACCTTTCATCTTCCTCACTTTTCTCATCTCCTCCATTTTCCTGTCCTCCAGGAAAACCAATAATGGAAGACGTGTTGTTTGTTTGTTTTTTTTGTTGGTACTGAGGTTTGAACTCTAGGCTATGCACTTGCTAGGCAAGTACACTTGAGCCTCCTCTCCATCACATTTTTTAGCTCATTATGTGTTTGTTTGTGCTGGTGCGGGGGCTTGAACTATGAGCCTGGACACTGTCCCTGAGCTGTTTTGCTCAAGGCTAGTGCTCTACTACTTGGGTCTGACCTCTACTTCTGGCTTTTTGGTGGTTTATTACAGATGAGAGTTTTATGGACTTTACTGCTAGGGCTCTTTTGAAGCTGATCCTCAGGTCTCAATTTCCTGAGTAGCTAGAATTACAGATGTGAACCACTGGCCCTTGGCTAGCTCATTATTATTATTTTGTCAGTCCTGGGGCTTGAACTCTGGGCTTGGGTGCTGTTCCTGAGCACTTCAGCTCAAGTCTAGTGCTCTTCCCCTTGAGCCACAGTGCTACTTCCAATTTTCTGGTGGTTAATTGGAGGGGAGAGTCTCATGAACTTTTCTGTACAGGCATGAGCCACTGCGTTGGGTTAGCTTATTATTTTTAAAGCAAGGTCTCCCTCTCCTTCCCAGGTGCTTGTCTGGACCACAATCTACCTATTTTAAGGTTCCTATCATTTCTGGGATGACAGGCATGTACCACTATTTCCAATTTCCTTCTGTTTAGATGGGGTTCTGTGGAGTTTTCTGCCCGCGCTGTCCTGGTACCATGATCCAAGAAATCTTAGTTTTCTGTGTAGTTTAGGATGACAGATGTATGCCATTGCATTCAGTTATTTTTTTTAATCTCAAAAAACTTTCCATCCTCACTGGTCTGGAACCCTGATCCTCCCGTTCTTAGTCTCCCAAGTAGCTAGGATTACAGGTGTGAGCCATGAGCACCTATGTAGAGGAGCATTCTGGGTCATTAATTTTATTTTGTTATCATTAACCCTGCTCTTGTTTATTATGACCATTTACACAATTCCTCATTTCATTTTTTCAAGTTAGTGACTCTCCCCCATAATTATCTACAAATTCTCTCTTTTTTTTTTAACGCACCAAACTCCGAGGGAAGGAATTTCTATGAAGTTTTAAAAAATACAATTTTATTGTTATTACTGAAGTGTTCTGCAGAGAGGTTACAATTTCATGTCAGGCAATACATTGGACAATGTCACCTTTTCCTTCACTTCCCCCAACTTTCCCTCTCCCATCCCTGCCCACAAGTTGCATAGTGTCTGCTGATGCTCTGAATTTTTATAGCTTAGATATTTCATATGAAGCAGTTTCCTTCACTCTTACATAAATATAAGAAAGTACAACTCGTAAAAACTAGGGGCTCCTGCTTACAGAAGTACATCTTACTAATGCTGAATTTCTATTTAGATAAAGACAGAGAATAGACTCACATATCAGGTCCCCAGAGTAGCAGTGATTAGTAGTAGTAGAGTAGTAGTGATTAACATTGCACTAAAAGGGTTTAAAAGCAATTAAGAGAAGAGGAAGTGACAAAAAACCGCGTTTAGTGAGACAGCCTAGTGAAAAGAGGAAACAGAAATTCATAGACAAATAAGAAGACATAGTTGAGTTATTTTTCCTGGTGGACACGATGATGTTTTCCTTAGTTTGGATATACAAAGGTGGATTCTGAAGGAAGGGTGGGAAGGCTGCCAGTGGATCCACGCCATAGCCCTTGCCAATCAGGAGGCTGAGAGTCAAAGGATTTCCATTTGAAATCAGCCAAGGCAGAAAAATGCACGAGACTCTCTCTGCAAAATAACCAGCTTAAAGCTGGGTTGGAGACACGACTCAAGCAGGAGAATGCAAGCCAAGCAAGCAAGTAAGCAAAACAATTGGTAGGCCCTGAGTTCAGTGCCCGAAATGGCAAAACAAAGAAAGAAGTGAAAGAAAGAGAAGGATGGACAAACTCTACCACAAGGTTTCTTCCAAGTGTTTCCTATTGTGCGAGGGAACCTGAAGTGAAAAGAGCTGTGTGGAACGCTCCAGCCAGAAGCCCTTTGAATCGTTGGGTGCTTCTAAGATGGCCTGTTGTGACTCTTAGCCTGGTGGCAGTGGTTCAGTGGAGGGTGTCTCCTGCAGAAATGTTCATCTCTGTACCAGCAAGTCTCCTCACTCCAGCAAAACTTCCTCAAAGGAAAAACATAGTCACATAGCATCTTTTAACCATGGATTTTCTTTGACCCAAGGCATTTTTCCAAGTTCTAAATTCTTCAAATTAAATGCTTGATCGTTGTTTAAAAGGCAAACTTTGCCTTTGTAGAAGCACCATTCCAAGATATATCAAACCTCATGATTGCATCTGCTCTTAGCTATTAAAAGTAGGCTAAGCTGCTATTGACCCCTGACTTCCAAGGGACCTTGTTTGCCAGACTCTTTGCTTACCATTGAACTCACGTCTGTCCCATCTGGATTGGCCATTTCCACCACACACTGCCATGGAACCACAGGGCCTGTCCTTCTCCCCTAACTCCTGACACCCCTCACTGCTTCAGAGCCCAAACCCACCACAGCAAACCACTCAGTGAATATCTTTCCTGGTGGAGAGTTCCCTGGCCTGTGAGGAAACAAGAGCATCTCTTCACAGCCCAGGAATTAGGCCCTTTTCTGATTCTTTCCATTAATGTAGCACCGTGGAAGCAGCCACCAAGTCCCTCTGTGACTGCTCCTTAGATATGGTTTCTCCAGATGCCCTATGATCAGCGGTAGTGCAAACCCCGTTCCTGCTGGATGGGTGTCCTGCCATGCAGATCAACAGTTAAAGACACTGAAGGTCCTCCAACCCATTCCCATGCAGTCCTAGTGTGTGACACTGCACTCGATTGTGCTCAGACCCCAGGCATTGCCACGTTTCGAGCCTATTTTGGGAACCCTTTTGCTTCCTGTCTAATGTGATCTGCAGAGATAGCTATGAAAACAAGGGACACCTTGTGATGGACTCTCCCAAGGCAACCAGGCCTGCCTCCAAAGGTATTTGTGTGGCACATGGGCTTGGCTAACAGAGGTAACTTCTCAGTTCTGGGAATGGCTCCTTACCCGTTCAACATTCAGGTGAAACATGGCATTTGTGAGGCAACTTTGCTTATATTTACCAATGAGAAGTTGGTGTAGCCTTGCAGAAATTCTATAAATGTAGAACCATGTTAGGGCTGAGTAAAATGCTAGCATGCTGCTGCCCAACCATGTTACCTTGAGGCAATGACTTCAGTATTTTGCCCTCGGTCTTTAGAAAGAACACTGTGCAGAAAGCACTGCTTTCAGCCCAGTGGAATGAATTCTAGAATCCTATCCTGGAGAGGAGAAATGGGTATGGATTAAAGCCACCACATTTGTAGTAGTTTGCTACACCCACCATAAGAAACCAGTAAAACACACTCTCCTATGTTGATTGCTTAAAAATAGCCTAGGCTCACCTAAACATTGGTCAGTGGTTCCTGAATCATTAGCATTTCTATACAACTAATAGCCATCTTTAAACCTGAACTTTCACTAATATATTCATATCTGTCATCACTATGGGATAAAAACTGGAAGCATACTGATTCAGAATATGCTATCCAGCTCATTGTGAAGCAACATGGAAAAAAAGCAAGGTCTAAAGTATTGTGGTGAATGTTTCCTGCTACCATGAGCAATTAATCATTGTGTCCTTGTGAGTTAATCAATAACAATGTATACAGAGATGTTTAGAACTGTTTTCAAGAAAAACAAGTTGAGATCCATTGGCCTCAAAAATCACAACATATAGACTTTGCTGTGAACTGTTCATTATACTCTTTGTGCAGGTGTTTTGAAGTAGAGGTCACTTGCAATCTCAAAATAGAAAGCCTGCTGACAGCTCTGGCTCAACCTCCCAGCATCACCCCTCTCTCTGGGGTTGGGAGGTCATAAAATCATTTATGAAGGCGATTTGGGGGTTTGACATGACATCTGCATTGTCTTATCTTCAGCCAGAAGTCACAGTGTTGGAAAGTCAGTGACTAGCTCCCTGCATCCTCTTCAGTCTTTGCCAGTTGCTCTTGGTGACTTCGGAGGCCTTTTATTTTCAAAACCTTTTCCAAGTATTTTCACCTGGTAGGACTCTGGTGTCTTCAAGAACCTTCTATTTTTCAAACATTTTTCAAGGGTTCATAAACATCACTATGAGAGTATTGGTCTGATAGAACGAAAGCCGTTAGTACATCAAGCTGGAAACTCCTAGGTCTATGTAAGGTAGCTTTCTGTGAGATGTTGTTTGCCCTTGCATGAAATCTATGCTGAAACTTGGGACAAAATTACAAATGTTGTCATGCTTAGTCATTACTGCATGCATCATCATGACTCTAAATTGAGATTTATGTGTGGATTGAGCAGAGCAGATTCCAGGCTTTACACAACTCCCCTCTTAATGAGTGCAAACCCAGTAGATAAGAGAACAGGGGGATTTATTACTTCAGCAGTTGAGGGGAATATGGGAGTTGGTGCAAAAACAGTGTGATTTGTCTGGGTTTAGGGGCCAGCCTGTAATCCAGCTACTCAGTAGGCAGAAATTCAGAGGATTACAACATGAACCAACTCAGCCTAAAACATCTGGACCGATGATGTCTCAAGCAGCAAGCCAGGAGCAATGCAGAGCACACATAATACATACCAGCTTGGAGGCCTAGCTAGGAAGCTGTTTGAATAACTCTGGCCCCAGACAAAACACCGAAGCCTTACCTTGTCAGCTATTTGGCATAGCCAAAGCAAAAAAGGTCTGACTCAAGTGATAGAGTGCCTAGCAACTCCAAGGCTCTGAGTTCAATCTCTATATATCACCAAATAAAAGGAATGAGAGAAAGGAATAAAGAAAGGTAAGGAGGAAGGAAAGCAAGCAAGCAACTAAGCAAGCAAGCAAGCAAGCAAGAGCAGTAACTTCCCCGAATAGAGGAAACATGTCTGTCTTACTGACTTCCTTCCTTCCTTTCTTCTTTCTTTCTTTGTCTCTGTCTCACTCTTTCTCTTTTCTCTCTTTTCCTTTCTCTCTGTCCCTCCCTTCCTCCCTCCCTCCCTTCCCAATTCTTCCCCTCCTCCCTCCCTCTCTCCCTCCCAGCTCCCACTAACATTCCTTTTAACTCTATTGATAAAGATTTCTCTTTTTAATAAGCAACACACTTGATAATTACACACAAGATTTATCTCCCTAGCTGTTCACAAGCAGCACAGATAATAAGAGTAAAAAGCAAGTAATTCCATGAAATACCAGTACCAAAATATATCAGTACACTACTTTTCTCACAGTGGCACATAACAGGCTGTCAGGAAAAGCGCTATGTATGTAGTCCAGCCTGGCCTTGAATCTTGGATTCTCCCCCACATCCTGTGCAGCCCTCTGCATGCTGGGATTCCTGGGAACATCCACACCTGGCTCTGATTTTGTTCCTTACTTTTGGAATTCAGTATCACTTTCCATTTTATGTAGGCGAAGGACAGCACATTCAAATCTCTGGCTCTCACGTCCCAATGTACCCTGATGAACCGGACAGTCTTGCTCTCTCAGAACCCCTAGTGCTATGGACAAAGTGTCTTGGCCATGTGGTGCCATGGGACGCATTCACAGGCTCCAGGGATTAGCATGTGGACTCCAGTGGTTCATTTGTCTGAACCCACAGTCGGTAAGCCTGGCGTTCAGCCCAGCACTCAGTGAAAGCGGAAAATCTACATCCATGGCGCGGAATGAGAGCTGCCTCTTTTCAAAGCACAGATGGGCACAACCAGCCCAAGCAGTGACACACAGCGTGTTCAGAGAGCATCCTGCAGGAGGGTTTCCCTGTTAAGCCACTGAGCTTCCATTTAGGACCGCTGTCTCCATGCTTCCTCTTCTGTAGGACCTATGCTTTTCATCTTCCTCGTCCCCTCCCTGTCTCCTCTGCTTCCTGTGTTCTGGGAAGGACATCGGTGACCAGCATCTTTGTCATTAATTTCCCTTCCTGCAGTGTCCTTCCCATTGCTTTGTTTTCAATGTGTATTTGAAAAATATTGCTCTTTTATTTTCAGTGTTGATTGATGAGGAAATTGTTCTCACAGAGACCCAAGGTACAGGCCACAAGCGCTGTCAACTAGAGGTGCCTGAAATGAAATGTCCCCTTGACGTGTATGGACATATTCCCATCCCCTGGCTCCTGCAGGACGCTCTCAGAAGGCACCGTGGGTCACTGCGGGCGCTGGTGGGAGCCTGTGGGCTTCGAATGGAGGCAGCTCTCACTCCCTGGCAGGGATGCAGATGTCTTGGCAGACCCGTCAGTAGACTCAATTTGGCCACGTCTTGAGTTTGAGATCATCCCTGCTGTGCCCATGACATCAGTCTGCAGTTTGAGTAGATTCCGCAAGGTTACTACCCATATGCCTCCAAGGCGTAGGTGAATCAAATTAATGAGCCAGCGACCAGTTACCACAGCAGCAGCAGACTTAGCAGTCTATGTATTAACCAGCATGGCGGAAGTCCCGCCCCGTGCCCGTGTCACTACTGGGGACCGCAGGAGGGGGCGTGGCATTAGGCTGCTGGAGCATCAGGAGTGAAGGAGGGGCAGCCTAGGAAGTCCCGCCCCACGCTGGCTTCGCTGCCACGGTGGCGCTTCTAAGTGGCCCAGCGGCTGGAGGGGGCGGGGCTTCAGAGGGCAGGGTGTATATATAAGCTGCCTGTTTGGCCATCGGGGAGAAGAGGACAGGGAAGAGAGAGGGAAGCAGGTGGTGCCTGCCTGCTGGAGGAGCAGAGCTGGAGCTGAGTCCAGAGACTGAGGCCTGCAGAGGAGCCCGAAGCCTGAGGCCTGTGGGGAAGCTTGGAGCCTGTGGGGAGGCCTGAGGCCTAGGGCTTGCAGAGGACCCTGAAGCCTGTGGGGAAGCTTGGAGCCTGTGGGGAGGCCTGAGGCCCAAGGCCTGCGGAGGAGCCTGAAGCCTGTGGCCTGTGGGGAAGCTTGGAGCCTGTGGGGAGGCCTGAGGCCTGTGGGGAAGCTTGGAGCCTGTGGGGAGGCTTGGGGCCTGTGGGGAGGCTTGGGGCCTGAGGCCCGTGGAGGAGCCTGAAGCCTGTGGGGAGGCTTGGAGCCTTTGGGGAGGCTTGGGGCCCGAGGCCTGTGGAGGAGCCTGAGGCCTGCGGAGGAGCCTGAGGCTTTTTGGAGAGGTTTGAGGCCCCAGGTCTGAGGAGTGGCCTGGGGGCCTGAGGAGAGTCACAGGCCTGCGGGAAGGAGGAATAGAAAGAAGCTGGCTCCTCCGGAGTTTGGAGGTTAGAGAGTGGAGGTCTGGAGGTCAGGTTTGGGTTTCTGGGTAATTAGCCCAGGACAAGGTAGTCGCAGGCCAGCATGTGGAGGCGGAGGGCTGTTCTGGTTCTGAATTTCAGGTTGTAAATAAAGCTCCTTTGTAAATAAAACCCCTTCCCACCTTTAGCTGTGCCTCTGTGCAGTTTTCTCCATCTCAGGATACAACATTTACTCTGTCTTAAGACATACTGAGTCCTACTAGTGAATGGGAAGAGAATGTTTAAATACTCACTATATAGGGTCACCTTGTCCAGAGGTTCACAGCAGGCAGAATGAATGTGCCCCACACTAGCTGCTTGGGATCGTTGTGCTCTACGCAGGCAGAAGTCAAGCCTAGAAGGAGGGGGAAACACTTTCCGTTTTTTGAGACAGTGCCAGGTGTCTGCAAGCAACAGTGAGATGACAGTGGCCAGGGCATGGTCCTGGCTCTGGAGATGACCATATCCATCAAAGAACAGGAATTCTTCACTCTGAACAGCTATGCTGTTCCATATTCCAAGAAAGAGTGTAACCCCCTCTTGCTGGGCATTCTTGGTTATTTCAGGAAATAACAGGTTTTATAGATTTCTTATTCTAGTTGTCACTATAATGAATTTTGAGGTCTATTTTTCTATGCTTTCTTTGTGTGTGAGTGCTGGGGCTTGATCTCAGGCCCCAGTCACTGTACCTTAGCTTTTTTTGCTGAAGGTTGATCCTGTACCACTTGAGTCACAGCTACACTTCTGTCTTCCTCACTGGTGGTGAGTCTTACAAATTTTTCTGCACAAACTGGTTTCCAAGATCATCACATCCAGCTGGGTGCCCAGGGCCCATGCCTGTAATCCTAGTTACACAGAAGGCTGAAATCAGGGGATAGCAGTTGGAAGCTAGCCCAAGGAGCATAGAAAAAGAAGGAAGTGTAGTTGTGGCCCAAGTGGTTGAGCGCTTAGTCTTGAGCAAAGGGAGTTAAGGACAGAGTTCAAGCCCCAGGACCAATTAAACAAAACAAGAAAAGAGCCTCAAATTTCAGCCTCCCAAGTAGCTAGGATATCAAGCATGAGCCACCTGCTTCTGGCTCAACTCTATACTTGTTTTTTTTTTCTCCTTATTTGTGGCTTGTGGTTGTTCTCAGGACCTTGTGCATGCCAGACAAGCACTCTACCACTTGACCTAAGCTCTCAGAAATTTCACTTTTATTTTGACTTTGGGATAAGATTTTCCTACTATCATTCCTTGCTGACTTGCAGTATCAGGTCTCTTTCCATACTTCTAGCTTGGATTATAAGAATGAGCCACAGAAGAGGGGGGAATGAGGGAGGAGGTAACAAACAGTAAAAGAAATGTATCTGATGCCTAACGTATGAAACTGTAACCTCTCTGTACATCAGTTTGAGAATTTAAAAAAATTTTTGACAAGTCAAGAAAAAAGAGTGAGCCACAGGCCTGACTCATCTACGTATCTTTAATTTTAAAAACATAGTGAGAATATTTTGGAAATATTTGAGAATTTTTCCAAAAATCCAATCTAGTGAGAGTTCTTGTCCTTCCACATGATGTGTTATCCTTGATTTTCTCCAAATCTAGTGTAAGCAGATTCCTTTCACATTATTGTTTTCTTTAAATTTCTATTTTGTTGTGGTGGTGGTGGTTGTGTGTGTGTGTGTGTGTGTGTGTGTGTGTGTGTAGCAGAGTGTTACTATAACATGGCTGGCTGGTCAGGAAAGCACTCTATTGAACACAGTGGTTTGAATCCTGGATCACTAGAGAGTGCTGAGATTCCAGCCATGAATATACTTGCCTAATTCTGATGTGATTCTTAATTTGCATAGCACTTTCTATTCTATGTAGATGAAGTGTAGCTTGTTCAAATCCTTTGATTCATGCGTCTTCTTTCATTTACAAGAGTCTGTGATGCACTTGGGTGAACCAGGGCAGTCTCCTTATCTCAGAATACTTAGTACTATTGTCAAAGTCCCTTGGTCATGTCATGTGACATATTCACAAACTCCAGGGATTAGAACTCTTCTGGAGGTCATTTGTCTACACCCACTAACAGTAAGTCTGAAGGTGGTAATGCCAGGACTCTTCTGTGAGTTCATTGTCTGAGTTCACAAACAATATCCCTGAAGGTAATGCCAGGATCCACTCAACACTGGAAGGATTTCCTATGAAGTTACTTAATAGTTGGGTCTGATCTTTTATTTCTGTACTGCTGTCCCCCATGTTTTCTCTTCTCCAGGATCTGGGGTTGACAGTTTATTCTTTATCTTTCTAATCTTGTCTGATTTTGTCCTGAATTCTGGGAAGAATAGCTCAGTGATTGCCTATTTGTATTTTTTCTTTGTAAATGTGTTATTGTTATTATGAAGGTGATGTACAGAAGAGTTACAGTTACATAAGTCAGGTGAAGAGTGCATTTCTTTTGGGCAGTGCCACCCCTTCCCTTGCTCTCTCCCAGTATTTCCCTCCCATTCCTACCCATGAGTTGTCGAGTTCATTTTCCACATAGTGCCCAGTGAGTACCATTGCTGCAGTTGTTCATCTTTTGTCCTTCCGTTTCTGTGCCTTGCTGTACACACCCAAAGTCATATAAATGAACTATCAAGAACAAAAAGGAAAGAAAGAGAAAAAAGCAAAAAACACCCCCTTGATTCTGTTCCCTTGAGTTCATTTGGATAAATATTATTTTGTATGATTGGATGCACACAGGCATTGTGCTTTTCTGTTCCTCTCCTAAGAGTGTCTCATTGTGTGTGAGTGCCTAGACAATTGTATAATTTATTATTCCCTGTATTTTAAATCTGCCTTCCACATCTGAGAGAAAACATGCCATTTGTCTCTTGACCTTGGCTTAACATGATTTGTTCCATGTCCGTCCATTTCCTTGTAGTTGCCTACTTTTAGCACTCAAATTATTTTCTGTACTATGAGTTTGCTCATTTGTTTTTAATATTCATTTGTAAAAAAAAAGTAATCTTTTCTGCTTTCCTTGTATCTGTTGTTCACCATCATTTTCTAAAAATGTTTTTATAAATTCCTAAGGGAAAGAATTTCTCTGAATTACCTAAACTACAGGTATTACAAAATAAATAATTTCCTTTACTTTGCATGATTATTCTAATTTCCTAAGTGGAAAAATATCCCAGAAACAAGTAATGAGGTGAGATTTTTAAAATCCTGACTTTTGTGTGTAATAAAGCAAGAGTATGGCTTGTGGCTGTATCATATTTCCCAGAGTCTGCCGAAACCTGACCTTTATGCCTGAATTAATACAAAAGAGTAAAAAGAGGGCCCAGAGAACAGGAAACAAAGGCAATTTACTTTTATTGTGGAAGAATGAGAAACAGAATCAGCATTTCTGGGAGTGGCCCAGATGTATACCCTAGGGATTACAGGTACTTGTCTATACATGAGAGTGAGAGATGGGAACACTGAGGTTCAGGGACACAAGTTAGCAAGATACCTTACAAAAACATCCTGAGTGTGGTACTTCCTAGCTAAAATCCCATCTACTTAGGAGGTGGAACTAGGAAGATCTTGGCCCAAGACTGACATGGAAAAAACGATGAGATTGTACCTGAAAAATCAACAACAACAACAAACCAAAAGTACTACTCATGATGGGGGCATGGCTCTTCCTGGAAGGGCAAGCAAAGTCATGTGAACAATTTCCCCAGATGAGGAAGTTTATTTCTTGACAAATTTGTAGACAGAAGAACAGAATGAGGTGAAGAAGATGAACTGATCCTTTAGTGGTTCTTCAGTAAATAAAATGGAATCAAGACATTTATACTTTTTCTGAAGCAAACTATTTCAAGTAACGCCAAAACTCATCATTGAGTTTGCTCTCAACTGTCAACTCTAGGCAGAACTGCTAAAATACTATGACCTCTGAGTGACCATATTCCAATTCCAGGCTCTTTGCCTGCCTTTAAACATTTTCACATTTCTTTCTCTCTCTCTCCGTGTGCATGATTTTACACACACCCATGTGTGCCTGACCTGTGACTTGAACTGAGGGCCTAGGCACTGTCACTGAGCTTATTTTGCTCAAGGCAAGCACTATTACCACTTGAGCTATAGCCCCACTTGCGGCTTTTTTTGGTTGTTAATTGGAGATAAGAATCTCTCAGATTTTCCCTGACCAGGCTAGCTTTGAACCCAAATCCTCAGATTTCAGCATCATGAGTAGCTACAATTACAGGCATGAATTACCAGCATCCAGCCAGATTTATTTAGGTCTTTTTTGTTGTTATTTTTGAGACAGGATTTCACTATGTAGCTCTGCCTATCCTGGCATTCTCTCTCCTGTTTTGATTTCTGAGTGCTGCAATTACAGTTTTGTTCCACCATGTCCAGGTGCTATAAGATCTGTGACTCACAGGGTATGTCACAAACTAGCTGTCTGGAGTCCTCCTGCTCTACCCAGTAGAAGCCCTGGGAGCACAAGGAGAAGCTCCTCTAGGTATCCTGTGCCCATACCGGGGTTTCAACCCTAGAAAGCAGTGGTAGCGGGTGACAGTGGGCTGCAGCCAGAGTCAGTTCCCTCTTTGTTTTGTTTTTGTTGCCAGTCCTGGGCCTTGAACTTAGCCTTAGCACTGTCCCCGGCTTATTTTTGCACAAGGCTAGCACTCTGCCCCTTGAGCCACTTCTGGCTTTTTCTATATATGTGGTGCTGAGGAATCGAACCCAGGGCTTCATGTGTACAAGGCAAGCACTTTACCACTAGGCCATATTCCCAGCCCCACAGTTCCCTCTTTAGACAGCATTAACGGGGTCAAGATGGGAGCCACTGAAGTGCTGTAGGCAAGTGCTGCCACTGGGTCAGCTCTACCATACCCTTAGGTCAGCACTCACTGTGTAATGTCCCTTGCTGCCAACAACCCTAATACCAGTTTCATTCTTGGTGCTGGCTCTTCTTCTTTCTGCATGTTTCCAACTCATCTGCACTTCTATTAATGAAAATCAAAAGGAGACAAGAAAGTTTAGATTCCAGGGAATCTTTATGTAGACCCAAGAAAACATAACTTCAACATAAATGAATGGCTGTGCAGAAAGATACAAATGAAACCCAATGACCTCATATATCTAGATTCGCTCTAGGGAAAATAAGTTAAGAATGGGGCAGAATCTGCTGAGCACATGAAGAAGAAACTTGCCAGGATATCAATACTGGCCTGAGCTTGTGAACTGCGTTCATCCACAGGTCTCCTTTACTGGGAAAATGTAGAGTGAACTAGAATGCTCCTGAGAGTGAGCAACAGGTCAGGTGAGTCTTTCAGAATCAAAGCTTGGGTGTAACTCAGGGAAGGGCTGTTGTGAAAGTCAGTCAGATAGGTTTGTTCTCTAATAATTAACATGCCATGGCAGCATGCCATCCAATGATAATTGATAGCATTAGGTGGCAGCATTTATAAAGCCTAAGAAAGAAACCAGTAGGAGTCAAAGCCTGGGTGGAAAACTGCTAGGCTTCAGAATATAGGCCTTTTGGGAAATGGCTATGGGACTCCAGATGGCCTTTCGAGGATTTGTAGGACTGCTGTGCTTGCTGTGTGTCTTGCCCTGGGCTGAAGGTGGGAAGGTGCTGGTGTTTCCTACGGAAGGGAGCCACTGGTTGAGCATGCGGGATGTGGTAAGGGAACTGCACCATCGAGGCCACCAGGTCCTGGTCGTGGCCCCAGAGGTGAACCTGCACATCAAAGAAGAGGAGTTCTTCACCATGAAAACTTACGCTTTACCATTCACCAAAGAAGAGTATGAGCACTATATGCACAACTTCTCTGAGTTGCTCTTTAAACATGAACATTATCTGAAGAGCTTTTTAGAACACATTAGACAGTTAAAATACATGTCTAAGTTTTTCGTGAAGTCTTGTGAGAACCTGCTATACAACGAGAGTCTGATGAGTCATCTGAAGTCCACTTCCTTCGATGTGCTTTTATCGGACCCTGTTCATCCCTGTGGAGCAGTGGTGGCAAAGTACCTGAATATTCCAGCTGTGTTTTTTCTACGCGCCCTGTTCTGTGAACTAGACGCTGAGGCCACACAGTGTCCAAACCCTTCGTCCTATATTCCTAGGCTCCTGACAAGGCATTCAGACCACATGACCTTCCTGCAGAGGGTCAAGAATTTTGTCTACCCTTTTCCCCTAAAGTATGTTTGTAGTTTTTCTTTTTCTCCTTATGCAAGGCTCGCCTCTGAGCTCCTGCAGAGAGAGGTGTCCGTGGTGGATATTTTTAGCCACGCTTCCGTGTGGCTGTTCAGAGGGGACTTTGTGTTAGACTACCCCAGACCCATCATGCCCAACATGGTCTTCATCGGGGGCATCAACTGTGTCACCAGGAAGCCACTCTCGCAGGTCTGTATTTGTAGAAAGCATTTAAAAAAAAAAACACGAGGGCTGGGGATGTGGCCTAGTGGCAAGAGTGCCTGCCTCGGATACATGAGGCCCTGGGTTCGATTCCCCAGCACCACATATACAGAAAAAATGGCCAGAAGCGGCGCTGTGGCTCAGGAGGCAGAGTGCTAGCCTTGAGCGGGAAGAAGCCAGGGACAGTGCTCAGGCCCTGAGTCCAAGGCCCAGGACTGGCCAAAAAAAAAAAAAAAAAAAAAAAAACACGAAACTTCCTCTCAAGCACTTATGTAACAGCTATCTTTCCATCCTCTGTACTTCTCTTGGTCCATTACTGAGTTCCACTCTGAAGGTGTCACAGTTGCACAGTCCATGTTTGCAATGGCCATTGGGAAGGTGCGGATTCGAATGAGGGTCTGTCACAGGATGGAGGCTGCCAGATGGGGCTTCTTCCATCCCGGGACTTCCTCCTATCTCTGCCTTGTGGATAAGTAAATTTCCTGAGGCTGGGCGGGAGCAGTTGACCATCAGAGGAGCATTGCTTGCAGATTTTTCATAGAATTTTTAAGGAACTAAGCATGATGCTGTCAGTGTGATGTGGTTATTTTATTGGTTCTGCCTGGGAAGGTTTGGGATGGGATCATGCGTCCCTCCAGCACTCAATGGAAGGGGAGGGAATATAATGAATGTTCAGCTTTTCCAACAGCATGTATTAATTTGGTCTATCAACACTTCCAGTACTCAAGAACCTTGTTCAACAAGTGGCCATAGTATGATCAATATTTCTTTTTGTTCTTTGGATACAATCTTATAATGTACGTTCAGTTAGTTTGTTTTGTACGATTCATGCTGAATTCCCGAAAAGGCACTACTAATACTTTTTTCCCTTTTATGTAGTTAATACTTGTGCATACATTTTCATAAATTTTGAATTTTTTACATAGTTTCTAAAATTGTGGAAGTAGATTTAACATTTTCTTCACATTTCTTGGTTATTCTAGGAAATAACACTGTTTGAATCTCTTCATTTGATTGCCACTATTATCAATTTTGAAGTCTATCTTTTCTAATGTGTGTGTGTGTGTGTGTGTGTGTGTGTGTGTGTGTGTGTATGTGTGTGTGTTTACTGGAGCCTGAACTCAGGCCCTTGTCAGTGTCCCTTAGCTTTTTTGGCTGAAAGCTGACACTGTACCACCTGAGTCAGAGCTACACTTCTTTTTGCTGGTTAATTGGTGGTGAACCTTACAAAGTATTCTGCCTAGACTGGCTTCAAAAATCCTCACATCTAGCTAGATACCCATTGATCCTGCCTGTAATCCTCCCTACTCAGGAGGTTGAAATCTGAGGATCACAGTTCAAAGAGATCCCAGGCAGGAAAATTGGTAAGATTCTTATGTCCAGTTAATCACATAAAAAGCAAGAAGTGAGACTGTGGCTCAAGTGGTAGAGTGCTAGTCTTGAGCAAAAGGAGCTCAGGGACATTGCCTAGTTCCTGAGTTCAAGTCCCAGTCCCAGTAATAAAAAGTAAAAATAAAATATCCTCACATCTCAATCTCCTGAGTAGCTAGGATAACATGCGTGAGTCCCAGCTGCTGGCTTGCCTCTCTAATTTTTACTTTTCTTTATTTGTGGCTTGGGGACTTTCTCAGTACCTTGTGCATGCTAGCCAAGCACTCTACCACTTAACTTACGCTCCCAGAAATTTCGTTTTTTATTTTGAGTTTGAGGTCAGGTTTTCCTGTTACCATTCCTTGCTGGCAACACTAGGTCCCGTTACCATAACTTCTGTAATCCTTGGATTATAAGAGTGAGCCACTAGGCCTGACTCCATCTACTTACCTTTAACTTAAAAAAACTGGTGAAATTATTTGGAAATATTTGATAATTTTTCAAAACTCCAGTCTAGTGAGACCTCTTGTCCTTTCAGGATGTGTTATCCTTCATTTTCTTTCCATCTAGTGTAAGCAAATTCTCTTCGTTGTTTCCTTTCGATTTCTGTTTTGGGGTGTGTGTGTGTGTGTGTGTGTGTGTGTGTGTGTGTGTGTGTGTCTTTTTTCCCCTGTATTCAATTTAAGTAACTACATGAATTTTATAGCACACAGTTTTATCTTCCCAATGATAGACATCATCATTCTAAGCTACAAAGCATATGAACTTATGAACTCTATGAACATAATAAAACAATTTATTCTGGGTCAGGTGATATGTACATTTCTTTTGCCTAGTATCATTTGTTCTCTCTTTTTCTCTCATTTCTTCCCTCCCCCAACTGCCCTTGAGTTGCTTAGTTCGCTTTCATCAATGTCCATTGCAGCTGTTGGTCCCCTCTACTGTTTTTTTTTTTACCTGTGTTTCACTCATTCTGTGCCCTCCTACCATCTTCCCTAAGATGTGCCCATGAATACACCATATGTGAGGTAATGAATGTAGAGTCCTCTAAATACTGTTAAGACAAATGAAGGAGAGGTCCTTTGTTTCCTTATCTTTGGGGTTCTTTTCCATCTGTATAGTACTTTATGTACATATGAAGAGGTGGTTGGATCTTACTACTTGGTGCTTTTCTCCCAAGACTGTCCTTTTTTGGTCTCACTGTGTATTGATATCTTGGGTCTTCTTTGGTTTGTCATATCTCATTGCATTTTAATTCTAACACCTAGCATATCAGGGAGACCATATGCCGTTTGTCTTTGTGTTCTTGGCTTGTCTCACTCAACATGATTTGTTGTAGTCCTGTCCATTTCCCTGTGAATGCCATTATTTTATCATTTCTAATGGCTGTGTATAGTTACCACATTTTTTGGATCCATTCATCTGTAGTGGAGCATCTAGGTTGTTTCCATATCTTGGCTATTGTGAACAGTGCAGTAATGAACATGGAGGTGCAGGTGTCCTTGTTGTATCTTGAGTCCTGTTGCTCAGGGTATTTGCCTAGGAGTGGTATGGCTGGGTCGTAGGGTCTGTCTATGCTGAGTTTTTTTGAGGAGCCTCCAGACTGCTTCCCAGAGTGGTTGTACTAGTTTACATTCCCACCAGCAGTGCAGTAGGGTTCCTTTTTCTCTGCATCCCCTCCAGCATTTATTGTCGCCTGAGTTCAGAGTATAGGACATTCTGACTGGGGTAAGGTGTTATATCAGGGTTGTTTTTATGTGCATTTTCTTGACTGCCAGGGATGATGAACATTTTCTCATATGTTTCTTTGCCATTTTTATTTCTTCTTCTGTGAAGTCTCTCTAGCTCCCTTGCCCATTGGTTTATTAGGTTTGAGAGGGATTCGTTTCTTGAGCTCTCTGTAGATGATGAATATTAGGCCTTTGGTCTGTTGCATTGCTGGTGGAGACATTTTCCCAATTGGTTGGCTGTCTTTAGCTGTGCAGAAACGTTTTATTTTAATGTAGTCCCATTTGCCCAATCTCTTTCCAATCTGTTGTGCCCCTGGGACTCTGTTCAGGAAGTTCCTGTCTGGGCCTATAAGTTCTAATGTCTCTCCTACTCTGTCCTGCAGTAGTTTCAGAGTTTCAGGTCATATGCTGAGGTCCCTTAATCCATTTTGAGTTGATGTTAGCACACGGTGACAGACTGGGATCTATTTTGAGTTTTCTGCATGTGGCTGCCCAGTTTTCCCAGCACCAATAGTTGAAAAGGCTGTGGTTTTTCCCTTGTATGTCTTTGGCTCCTTTGTCAAATATCATCTGGCTGTAAGTATGTGGTTTTATTTCTGAGTCTTCTACCCGATTCCATTGATCCTCAGGTCTATTTTTGTGTCCATACCAAGATGTTTTTGTTATTATGGGTCTGCAATAAAGCTTGAAATCTGGTATTGTGATACCTCCTGCACTGCTTCTTTTGCCTAGAGTTGCTTCGGTTATTCTAGGTCTTTTGTTGTTCCATATGAATTTTTGGATTGTTTCCTCTACTTCAGTAAAGAATGTCATTGGGATTTTGATGGGGATTGTGTTGAATTTGTATTATCATCTTTGGCAGTATGGCCATTTTTACAATATTGATTCTCCCTATCCATGAGCATGGAAGGTCTGTCCATTTCCTGGTGTTCTCTTTGATTTCTCTCTTTATATTTTTATAGTTTTCACTAAATAGATCTTTGATTAGGTTAATTCCTAGATATTTTATTCTTTTATTAAGCTATTGTGAATGGTATTGTTCCCATGATTTCCTTTTCTGCTTGGCTGTTATTGGTGTACAGAAAGGCTGCTGATTTTTGTGGATTAATTTTGTATCCTGCTACTTTGCCAAAATGGTTTATTAGTTATAGGAGTTGGGGAGTTTTTTGGATCCTTCAGGTATAAGATCATGTCATCTGCAACTAGGGATAGTTTGATTTCTTCTTTCCGTATGTGGATCCCTTTACTGTCCTTTTCTTGCCTTATTGCTCTGGCTAGGGAATTCCAGAACTATATTGAATAGAAATGGAGAAAGTGGGCATCCTTGTCTTGTTCCTGATTTTAGGGGAAATGGTTTTAATTTTTCCCCATTCAATATGATTTTAGCAGCTGGTCTGTGTTATACGGCTTCTATTGTTTAAAAAATGTTCCTTGTATTCCTATTTTCTCCAGGGCTTTTAACATGAATAGGTGTTGTATTTTGTCTAAGGCTTTTTGGGCATCAACTGAGATAATGATGTGATTCTTGGTCTTAGCTCTGTTAATGTGGTAAATTACATTTATTGATTTACACATGTTAAACCAGCCTTGCATCTGTGGAATGAAGCCTACTTGGTCATGATGTATGATTTTTAAATGTGTGTACGATGTATGATTTGTTTCTGGATTCTGTTTGGCTAATGCTTCATTGAGGAGGTTTGTATCTATGTTCATAAGGGAGATTGAGTTCTCTTTGTTGGGTCATTGCCTGGTTTGGGAATGAATATGATATTAGCTTCATAGAGTAAGTTTGGTATTTCTCCCTCTGAGTTTGAGGAGTGTTGGTATTAGCTCCTCTTTAAAAGTTTTGTAGAATTCCGTGGTGAATCTATCAGGGCCTGGGCTTTTCCTTATTGGAAGACTTTTGTTTGCTTCCTGAATTTCACTGTAAGTTATTGGTTCATTTAATTGATTTATATATTTCTGGTTTAGTTTGGGCAGTTTATATTTCTCTAAAAATTCATCCATTTCTGTAAAATTTGCCTTCTTTAGTGAGTATAGGTTCTAGAAATAGTTGTTTATGATTGTATGTATGTCCTGCATCTTTGTTGTAATTTTTCCTGTGGAATCCTTGATCTTATGGATTTGGGTATCTTCTTCTTCGTGTTTTTTTTTTTTTTGTTCTTGTTGTTGTTAGTCTTGCAAGAGGTCTGTCAATTTTATTTTCTCAAAAAAACAGCTTTTTGTTTTATTAATTTGTTGTATGGTTTTTGTTTTTAGTTTCTATCTCATTAATTTCTGCCCTAATCTTGGTGACCTCTCTCCTTCTAGTAGCTTTAGATTGAAAATTTTCTTGGTTTTCTAGTGGTTTTAGTTGCATCCTGAGATTGTTTACTTGAGCTGCTTCTGTTTTCTCGATGTGTGAGCTAAGGGCAAGGAACTTGCCCCTCAGCTCTGCTTTTGCTGTGTCCCAGAGATTCCTTTGTGTTGTATTTTCATTTTTATTGAATTGTAGAAACCCTTTAATTTCTTCTTTAATTTGTCCTGTGATCCAGGTGTTATTCAGTAGAGTACTGTTTAGCCTCCATATACCTTGAGTAATTTCTGCAGTATCCTTTGTTAAGGACTAGTTTACACTGTGATCCGATAGAATACATAGGATAATATCAAGACTCTTGTATTTGCTAAGGCTCTTTGTGTGAACTATGATATAATCTATTTTAGAGTATGTTCCATGGGCTGCTGAGAAGAATGTGTGTCGAGTTGTTGTTGGGTGGAATACTCTGTATATACTTGTTAGTTCCATTTGGGATATGGTGTCATTTAGATCTGAGGCTTCTTTGCTTATCCTCTGTATAGTGGATCTGTCTCTTGGTGAGAGTGGATTATTAAAATCTCCCACTACTATTGTATTTGGGTCTATCTAGTTCTGTAGTTCTGAGAGAATCTGTTTGATGTATTTAGGTGTTCCATTATTTGGTGAATATATATAAGTTGATGATGGTTACATCTTCTTCCTGGAATGTTCCCTGTACTAGTATGTAGTGATCTTCTTTGTCTTTTTGAAGTGATTTTAATGAGAAGTCTAGCCTGTCAGAAATCAGAACGGGTACCTCTGCCATCTTGTTGGGTGCATTTGCTTGGAAGATCTTTTTTGACCCTTTCAGTCAGAGTTTGTTTTTGTCCTTGGCTGTGAGATGGGTCTCTTGAAGACATCAGATGGATGGATCTTATTTTCAGAACCATTCTGCAGTTCTTTTTCTTTTGATAGGTGAGTTGACTCCATTAATGTCATTAGTTATTATAGAGAGATGTATTCTTTTTCCTGCCATTTTCCTACTTACCTGTGTTTTGCTTCTTTCCTTTTCTTGTATTTATTAAATTGATTTCCTGTTGACTTCTGATGAGGTTCCCTGGTCTTGACTATTTTCTATTGAAGAAGTCCTCCTTTTAATATTTTTTATAGAGCTGGCTTTTTGTTCATATATTCCTTTAATTTTTCTTTAGTATGGAAAGTTTTGGTTTCTCCATCGAATGTAAATTCTAACTTTGCTGGGTATATTAGTCTGAATTGGCAGTTATTGCTCTTAAAGGCTTGGATAGTACTCTTCCAGGCTCTTCTTAAATTGAGAGTTTGTGTGGAGAGGTCTGCCATGGTTCTGATTTTTTTTCCATTGTAGTATAAGTTCCTTTATTTTTACAGCATTCAAGATATTTTTTTGTTACTTAAGTCTAATACTTTTACTATGATGTGTCTGGAGATGTTTCCTCTAGGATCTGGTCTATTAGGTGTTCTGTATGCTTCTGTTATCTGGGTAAGGTTTTCTTTTTTAAGGTTGGAAAAATTTATTGTAATAATTCTACTGAATAAATGTCACATAATGCAACTCTGTTCTGGTATTCCTCTCCTTCATCAATTCCAATTATACACAGATTGTATCTCTGGGCTTTGTCTTCTATATCTTGAACTACCCTCTGGCGAAGTCTGAGTGTTTTTTCTATTTCTGTGAACTTTTTGTCCACTTCCCCGATTTATTCTCTCCTCCTGATATTCTATTTTCTATCTTGCATGTTCTGTTAACTGTAGCTTCCATTGTAGTTTGTATTATGGAAATTGAACTGTTTATGGTTTCTAGGTCAGCTCTCAAGGTGTTAATTTCATCTTTTAATGAGTTGAACTTCATATCTATTTTTTCCTGCATTTTTGGCTCCCAAGGTGTTAATTTATTCTTTTAGTGAGGCATTAGCTGTATCTATCTTTACTTCCACTTCTTTCTTTTTTTTTTTTTTTTTTGGCCAGTCCTGGGCCTTGGACTCCGGGCCTGAGCACTGTCCCTGGCTTCTTTCCGCTCAAGGCTAGCACTCTGCCACTTGAGCCACAGCGCCGCTTCTGGCCGTTTTCTGTATATGTGGTGCTGGGGAATCGAACCTAGGGCCTCGTGTATCCGAGGCAGGCACTCTTGCCACTAGGCTATATCCCCAGCCCTCCACTTCTTTCTTGACTTCCTGAAGTTCCTTTGAGACTTCCTCTTTGTGCTCTTGGAATTGTTTTTGAAACTCTGCTTTTATGTCCTTGGCCAATTCTGTCATCATATCCTGAAGTAAGTTTTTATTCTCCATCCCTTCTTTGCTCTGTTTTTTTCCCCCCCTGGGTTGCTGTTGATTTTTGGAGTTGGTGTGTTGGCCATTCATGAAATTTGTAATTTTTCTTTGTGAGTGATTTGCACATCTGGGAAGCAGGGGTTATGGGAGCTTATTGCACTCCCTGCTCTTCCCTTTGGTGGCCAGCAGGTGGAAGCCTTCGGTTGGCCTTGGGCTGGTTCACACTGATCTGCGATCAAATGTGACTCCAGGTCAGCAGGTGCCTGTGCATGCACTTGGTTCTGCTTTAGCTGCATGGGGGTTCTGACAGCAGGAATGATTTGCTGTAAGAACTGAATTGATTATATTCAGGCTCCAGGGTTAGGTGTTGGCTTCACAAGGGCTGGGCTTCCAGTGAGTGCGCTGGGGTTTTTGTGTGTGAGTGTGCCCTGGATCCATTGTTTCTCTCTGGGCCTGTGTCCATAGCTTCACTGCTTTGACCTTCCTGCTCTATGGATTTGTGTGCATGCCTTGACTGCTGCCAAAGCATTCACACTTTCTGCAGTTATAGGTGGAGGTAGATTCAGTGGCTTTCTCCATAAATCAGTGCTTTGCCATTGTGTGTTGTCCCTTGTAAGCCCCTGATATGGGTCAGCAAGTTGCCTATAAGGCAAGACTTAGAGACTTCCCCCCGCCCCATGACACCAGAGTGCGTGTACCGAGCAAGCCAGAGAGCATTGGCTGGGGAGACAAAGCTTCTCCACTGTGAGTGCTCTGCCAGCTGCTGGCTCTTGCACCCTCCCAATAGCTAGTACTCTGGGAGATGAAGGGTCCTAATGCCCACCTCATATGTGATCCTTTATCTCCCCACTGGGCGCAGGCCAGTGGGGTGGGGGGGGTGGATGAAGGGAGGGGATCTGGTCTCTTTGCCCCCTTAAAATGAGGTGCTCCTTCTTGGAGAAGGGGAGGGAGGGGTCCAAGTCAAGTTCTGTGGGTCTCTGCCACAGCTGGTCTCCCGTTTTGGTGGTCCCTGGTCCTGGGGACTGAATGTGTACCACAGTGCCGAGCGCACTCTCCAGGTCTGGGTGTGGCGGGGCCTGTCTTGGTCTTTGCACTGTCCAGCTCCTGCCACTGTCTGGCTCCCTGCACCAGGGGAGTTTTCTAATCTGGATTCTGCATTCCCTGGAGTCTGACTTTGTGCTGTTTATGTGCTTTTTCTTTGTTCCTTTCCAGTCCTGTGATTTTCTGCTTGCTCAGATGGTTTTTGTTTTGGATATGTTGGGGGTGGGGGGGGGTGGAGGATGTTGTGTTGGGACTCCCACTATTTGGTTGGGGAGAGCTGGGGTTCTTCCCTATTCTTTTGGTGCCATCTTCTTTCCCCCAGCATGGTTATTTTAATCATGCTGTTTGGGAAGGATGGGGATGTGCTCACTAGAGGCCTAAATATTCAGGGGAATTTGAGGGAATCTCGTATGCAATTTACCTTACAGCATGTGGCAAGACAGGAGCAGTGCTCAACAGTCATGTCTAGGTAGTGACTACGGAATTATGCTGTATGTGCTCCTCCATGGATCCAAACCCTGTTTATATACTCTGTGTGTGTGTGTGCGTGTGCGTGCGTGTGTGTGCGCGTGTGCGCGGACGCGTGCGAACCAGTCCTGAGGCTGGACTCCAGGGCCTGGGTGCTGTCCCTGAACCTTTTGATCAAGGCTAGCACTTTATTACATGAGCTACAGGTCTACTTCCAGCTTTTTGGGTACATTCATAGGTGATTCAGAGTCTTAGGGACTTTCTTGTCCCATTTGGCTAAATTTAAATCGTAATCTCAAGCTTTCAGCCTCTGCAGTAGCTAGGATTACAGGTGATAACCACCAGCACCTGGTGCAAATTGTATATTTTCAATATGAAAATCTAAAAGAACAAAGGGAACTCTGCTTGGAGAATTCCAATGTGTTGCAAACCGCTGCGAGCACCTCATTCTGCCGCGGCCGGGAGGCAAAGCAATGATGGAGACCGGACCGCGGAACTGATTTCCAGACACCACGGGACCTGCTGCACGCTGTCAGCAACAGATCCAGAGGGTCCCGTGAACAGGGCTCTAATTCATTATCAGACAGGAGAGAGTACGTGCATAAAGCAAGGTAGCCATCTTTGAGAGATAGGGGCACCAGAGTGGGGGGAACAATCCTAGGATTAGTGACTTCCTGCAAACAGGAGATAAAGATGGCCAGTAAACAACCAAATTGAATTGGCCCCCTGCCAGCCGCAAGGTCTGGGGAAGACCAGGAGCTGAATAGATTACATCTAGGGCAGAAACTGTGACCACTCTAATGCTAAGAGCAATAAATCTTATGAGGGCCACTCTCAGCCTTCTGAGAGTCAGAGAATGGGTTCCAATTCTCTTCGGCAGACTTCATGGCTCTGCATTTATGGGTCATTTATGGGTTCCCACACAATGTAACCTTACTTTTTACTGGGATAATGTAGAAAATGAGCTGTGTGTTTGGTAATCACAACATTGACCACTTCCTAGTTAAATCCTAATAAACAGTGGCAGTTTGTTAAGCTGAAATGATTTCAGATGGGAAAAGAGGAAGTGAATCTCTTTATTCAAAATCCTGATGAGAAATGGAATTAGAAATTTCCAATAAGTCAATCATTTTTCAAGGTAAAGTGTTTCTCTACCAGTCTGGAAATACTGGGGTTTGATTTCAGGGCCTCGTGCTTGCTGGGCAGGCACTCTACCTCTTGAGCCACTCCCACAGACACCCCCTTTCCCCCCCCCCTTTTTTTTTTTCTTTGAGATAAGGTCTTGTTGCCTGCACCAGGCTGGACCATTATCCTCCTTTCTGTGTCTCCCAAATAGCTGTGATTACAGACACATACCACCATTATACTGAGATCCTTGTTTTGGAAACTTTTTTTTTTTTTTTTGCCCTCGCTGGTCTAGAACCAAGTCTTCCCAATTTCAGTAGTGCTCAGTGCTATGTAGCTATGATTACCAGCATGAGCTATCCTGCCCACCACCTGTCTACCATTTGCAGAAAAACAAATCAGCTTTAATTAAGAAACTGCTTTAAGTGCTGTATGAACACAGTTTGGCCTCTTGTAAAGCTTCCCTTCGTAAGGGATAAACTGAATCCCAACTCACTGTGTTAACAGTCTGGCTATAGGAAGTGTGTGGCTCTTGGAATGTTTGGATTTTGCTGAGACGGCTTAAGTGCTTTGGGTCCCACATCAGTGTGACCCTCCTAGTGTGGTGCGTTCTGGGGGACAGTGACTGCATGAAAAGCATCCATGGCAGCAGACTGGAGACATGTGTCTCCACACAAGAGGAAGTGCCCTTCTTTCCTGCATTCACTTGAACCTTCCATGAAACATGAACGGCCATGTGCAGGTATATAGTACTATATATTCTTTGAGCCAAGAGAATTTATAAAAAGCAGTTTGAAAACTCTTTAAATGGAATGCTTTACAGTTCTGTAAAAAGTAGCTCATTTGCAGCAGTACAAATCCGAGATATATCAAACCTGACTACTTACTCGTTAATAGTACACTATAACTGTTAGAAGTAGCCTAATTTGCTATAGACCCATGACCTCTGAGTGGCCTTGTATGCCAGGCTCTTTACTTACCACTGAACTCTGTGGACCATCTTTTAACCTACTGTGTAGAAATCAACACACTCAGTTCCACTATACACAACCATGGAACATGGCCGGTTCCTTCTCATCCCCAAATTCCTAACACCCCTCACTTTCTCAGAGCCCAATCCACCACAGCAACCCACTTCACTCGTAAGACTTTCCTTGCCTATGGGTAAACCAACTTTATCTTTTCAAATCCTGGGTAAGTTCAAACCCTGGTAAGGTATTCACTTATCACATAGGAAGCAACGGCCCAGGTGTCTCTGTGACCTTTTATTTTTAAATGGTTTCTTCAGCTTCCCCATACTCCCATGGGAATCCTGAATCCCCTTTTCATGCCATGAATTATGTGTCCTATCATGCAGGCCAGCCTTTGGGGCACTCAATTGTATCTAAACCTATTCTCACATGTTCCAAGCATGTGACAATATACTCAAGTCCCATGATTTCTCTGCAGTTACAGACTTTATGCATTTGTTAGCCTTCTTCAGTTTTCCTTTTTTACTTTTCTTGGGCAATGTAAGGACGTGACAATGGAGGATAGGACACTTTGTGGGGACCCTACCAAGACAATCAAATCCCAAAAGGTCCTCATGTGGGACACCAGCTGTGCCGACATGTGATTTTCTCAGCTGTACATTTGGCACTTCACCTGCTCAACACTTTCAGGTGAACCTAGCATTTATGTAGCTACTCTGAACATGTCCCCAGCATGGCAATAGGTTGGTGTGGCCCTGGAAAATTTCTTTTGTAGTCCCAGAATGTGTCAGACTGAGTGCAGTCCTGATAGGTCACCAACACCATGAGACTTTGAGGCAATGACTTAAATATTTTGCTCTCAGCCTTCATAATTTTTTACAGAAGCCCTAGGACTAGTTACATTCACTTTACCAGGTTTACTTGCTTTGTAAAAGCCTAGGTTCAACATTTTACCTACATAATAGTCAACTCTTCCTACATCATTAGCATTTATGTACTACTTCAACCCATCTTCAATTTAATCTACTAGTACTACACATTTCAGGAAAATGTGGTTAAAAAATAATTAAATCATTCAGAAGTTAAGCCATTCAGAGCATGCATGCTACCTGGCTGTTTCCCAACAAATGGGGAAAAGTATTGTTTAAGGAGCTGTGGAGAACAAGTTTTTTAGGCACTTGGAAATTATCTTCATCTGTCTTTAAATTTAATAAATAGCAAAGTGCATATAGATATTTACAAATTTAAAAAACCCTCAGAGATCCTATTTGTATGGTCCAAACAATAATTACAAATAGGCTTTGGTATGAACTGTTTATATAATCTTAGATACACTTGTTCTGAAAATAGAGGTTACTTACAATCTTACAAACTGCTATTTCTCGAAATGTACTAAATCAAAGGGAATTATATAGGTGTCAATGCAACTGCTCTTTGCCATTTATTGCCTGCTCTTTGCCAGAGATTTTAACGCTCAGTCTTCTTCCCCTTTCATCCTTTGCTGGCCGTTCTCCACGATTCTTTTAGTGGTGTTAGTTTTGCTATTAACTGCTTCAGTGGAAGTGGACGCAGACTTGAAGCTGTCTGTCCCACCACTGCCACAGGACTTGGAGAAGGAAGAAAGGCCTCCATTTCTCATAGAACCGTGGGGTGTGAATCTTGGGTGGAATGCAGAGAAGTGGCCCCCAAAAGCTGGAAATTCAGTGAAGGTGGAGAAAAGGGGTGTGAACGCCCTGCTTCTGTTTCTGCTTCCGCGGGGGGTCCTGTGTCCCCCGAAGATGTTCTCCAGCGGGGCGCCGAAGAATTCGAAGGCGAAAGGGTCCTGGCCCGCGAAGAAGTCCCTGAAGACGTCTGCGGGGTCGCGGAAGCTGAAGACGCACTCGAAGGGGTCGTGGCAGGGGCGGCCCGGGGCGGCCCCGCTGTCCTCTCCGGCCTCGCCATAGCGGTCGTAGACGCCGCGCTTGCGGGCGTCCGACAGCACCTCGTAGGCCTGGGCCACCTGCTTGAAGCGCTTCTCCGCCTCCTCCTTGTTCTCCGGGTTCTTGTCGGGGTGCCACTTGAGCGCCAGCTTGTGGTAGGCCTTCTTGATGGCGTCGGTGGAGGCCTGCCGGGGCACGCCCAGCACTTGGTAGTAGTCCACCATGCTGGGGCCGAGGAGGGCGGGCAGGGCGCGGCCCTGGGGCCAGGGCAGGGCAAAGGCAGCTTCTGGGAGCTGGGCTGCGGGCGGGGGCCGCTGGGTGAGGCGCAGCGTCGCCCTTGTGACGTGGCGGCGCTTCATTGGCTGAGGTCGCGCCTGGGCCTTCGCATCCCAGAATGCAGTGCTCCGGGGGAGGGCCTTTTTGCCTTGTTGCCTAGTAACCATGGGGCCTAGGCCTGGGGCTAAGCTAGACCCTTACCCAGAGGTTTGGCTCCGCCCTATTTGTGGACTAAAGCTAAACTTGATGGGCAGAGAGACTGAGGAATCTCAGTGTCTTAGGAAATATTTGTTTTAAGTTCAAGTAGACCTTAGTTAGGCTTTCTCCTCGGCCTGGGGGGTTAGGGTGACACGAATCGGTTTTCCCTGAACCTGAGCCTAAGGAAAGTCTTATGTCTTGTATGGGACTTAAATCTCAATGTTTTTGGCCTTAGCACCAGTTTGCTTTTGTTCAATCTGTCATATGTATTACAGGCAAAATTCAGACTGGATAGACATACACATTAATGGACATAAAAGCAGTCATATGGCCATAATTCATATGAGAAAATACTTTCAGAAGAAGAATTCAGCAATACTTGCTCCCTAACATAACTGTGAACAAAATCGGGGTGGTTAGACCGGATAAACAGAAAAAATATACCTGTAAATCCATTTCAAATAAACCAATTTTTCTCATTGAGCAAAAGAAAAAGAAAAAATCAGCAATATGTATCCAGCCTCATTGTTGAGAGATTCTCAAGTCTGCCTTGGCATTCACCCTCTTGTGATACCACACATCAAGTCACTTCCACAATGCGCTTATGAGAGAATGCGAGTGAACATTTCAGATAGAATCATTGTTATGGGAAATAATTTGGGCTCTGTAAAATTTTTCTGAAAAGAGAGGGAAAGGAGGAGGGAGGAGGCAGGGAAGAAGGAGGGAGGAGGTAACAAGTTGAACAAGAAATGTACTCACTGCCTTACATATGAAACTGTAACCCCTCTGTACTTCACTTTGACAATAAAGGAAACATGTTTTAAAATTTTTAATGAAAGAATGAAGAAAATGTAAAAAAAAAATTCTGAAAAGTTCTTGAATATCCTCGGGGCATATTCAGCTAACCACTGGTCTAGTAAACCAAATTCATTCTGTTTTTGTTAGTTGTTGCATGTTGCATGTAAGCGTAGAATGCGCCGATCATTTCCACAAAAGCTGTTAAATTGTGAAATGATTTCTTTTTTTATGTTGTTTGACATCTGAGTTCTTGACGTCTGAGTTCATTCACTCCCCTATCTCATTCTCTCTGGAACACTATATTCTTTGCTTTGATTAGTTGTGAAGCAACACACCAATGAAGGTCACATAGTTCTAAGGGAAAAATGGTTAACCAGTGAACTTTCTAAAGTTTCATCATGAAAGATTACAGGTCTAACTGGGTGTATTATCAGGACAGACTGCCACTTGAGTTTATAATGTATCAAGTGACTGAACTTGAAACCCTGGTAAGCATGCAATAACCAGAAATAAGAAGCTAATCAGGAATAAAGTTCAGTGTGAGCAATGAAATTAGGGGAAGTGCAAAATGTGTTTAGGGAAGGGTGATGAAAAGGTTGGAGGATAAAGGACAGAGGGAGGTTTCCAAGCTGAAGGAGTGAGTACAGAGGAGGAAGGAGTTTTAAAGTTTGCAGTTTCTCCATGACCCTCCCAGCACATCCCCCAGAATGACTGGCCAGTAATGTCCATGGTCAAAGCGTTGGGATCGTATAGAACAGGGATTGTAGTGGACAGCAGTGGGTTTCCAGAGAAGAGAGTTGAGTGCTCTGCTCTGTCTGCACTCTGTCCAGTCTGGGAGAGGGGCATTGGTGTTAAGCAGCCTATCACACTTGCTCCTGGCACTTCCCTTGTGTCTGTGGACAGGCACCTCCACTTGGTGGTGCATGGATACCTTCTTGGTTCCAAGGTCCCTTCTCATCTGCCTTTTTCCTGTTTACTTTGATTGGGCCACAGCTTTGCTTCTGACTTTTAAAAGGTTGTAAATTCCATCAAGGTTTTGCACATCAGTTTTTGTATATTACTGAAGATCTTGAGCAATTGTGGAAAGCAGAGACTGTGCACCAGCATTTAGGGTTTGGTTATTAGCTCTGTCAAATCTTTTTTTCTGTTCTGTACTTTATTTTTTATTTTTTATTTATTGGCCAGTCCTGGGCCTTGGACTCAGGGCCTGAGCACCGTCCCTGGCTTCTTCCCGCTCAAGGCTAGCAGTCTGCCACCTGAGCCACAGTGCCCCTTCTGGCCGTTTTCCATATATGTGGTGCTGGGGAATCGAACCAAGAGCTTCATGTGTAGGAGGCAAGTGCTCTTGCCACTGGGCCATATTCCCAGCCCCTGTTCTGTACTTTAGTATCTTTATTTGTAAAAAGGAGGAAGATGCTATCTGCCTCTTCTATGGGACCATGTAAGATGTGTTATACACAGTATTTGACCATATACTATAGGCTTATTAAATACCAATTCTTATTGATTTTGTCCACCTGTCACCTTTGTCTTCAGAGTGATTATCAGAATTTCCACAGGATCTTGGATCAGCATGATGAGTCCAATCAAACTTGCTTAGTTCGCTTATGTATTTTGCTTTCTTATGTATAGGGCTTTTTCTCTATCCTTAAAGCAGACTTTGGAGCACATATACTTAAGTGAATTTCCTCTTCCAGTCATTATCTATCCTAGGACAACACTGTTCATTTCCATCCAAACACATTTCACAATCTCTGAGGACCTGCTTTACCTGTTTCAATTTTAAGTTGGTTTCTCTTTCTGGAATGCGAATTCTGGGGAGAAGAGACTTCATCTGTGGTGTTCTCAGCTGCATTGTTGGGACTCAGCACCGTGCCAGAGCCAAAAAATATTTGTTAGAAAAATGATAGAGATAATCAGGCAGAGCCTCAAATGAGCAGTGTGGAAGACATATTCTTGGGGAAGTAATAAGAGTTACACTACCTGGGCTGGGAATATGGCCTAGTGGCAAGAGTGCTTGCCTCGTATACATGAAGCCCTGGGTTCAATTCCCAAGCACCACATATATGGAAAACAGCCAGAAGTGGCGCTGTGGCCCAAGTGGCAGAGTGCTAGCCTTGAGCAAAAAGAAGCCAGGGACAGTGCTCAGGTCCTGAGTCCAAGGCCCAGGACTGGCAAAAAAAAAAAAAAAAAAAAGAGTTACACTACCATGTTTTCTTTCAAAAAGGCTTTCTAAAGCTGGGCTTTGTGGCTCATGTCTGTAATCCTAGCTATGTGGGAAGCTGAGATCTGAAGATCACAGTTAAAAGCGAGCCTGGGCAGAAAAGTTTGTGAGACTCTTATCTCCAATTTACCACCAGAAAGTGGCTCAAAGTGGTAGTGTACTAACCTCGAGCAAAAAAAGAGCTCAGAGACAACACCCAGGCCCTGAGTTCAGACCCCATAACCAAAAACCAAAACCAAAATGAAAACAATAAACAACAAAACCTAAACTAAAAAAAAAGCTTCCTAAAAACACAACAACAACAAAACACCCTATTTTGTTTCTAGAAAGGAACTTTACTTCCTGGAATATTTTTCTCTTCTGTTTGTCATTCTATAAAATGTATTCTTCAACTATCAGTTCATGAAACACAAGGGCTAATGAACTACTGCAGATTAAGAGAGATTTAAAATATAAAACAAAAATACTACCCTGGAATGGATTCTGTTGGGAAGAGGAGAAATTCGCATAAAGGATATTAGGAAGAGCACTTAAAATGATATAAACTACAGATACATTTCCTTAATAATTGGTTGTTCTTGTTTTGTGGAAATACACTCTTGGATAGTTAGGGTTGAAGGAATGTTTGTTTGCTTATGTAACCTAGACACTAATGGCCCGGGGGAAAAAAACAATACTGTGGTAACACTTTGTCAATTCATGAAAATGACAATTTAATGGGTCCCAAAGTGCCAGAGCTATTTTGCATTCTGTGCTCATTCCCAAATGTGATTTGAGGAAGGAATTCAACTCTTGTAGCCTAATAAGAACCCCAGCAAAGTTCTACGCTCTTCATCTCAGAGAATCAGCTTCCTGCAGTCCTTTGCAGTCTGTGTGGACAGGTAACTTTAGTCATGGGGAACAGTCAAACATTAACGTCAGATGCTAATTATCTCTTGCTACCTGTGTGCGAGTGAGGGTGGAACCGTGAGCAGACCACAGGCAGTCACATCATGAGTGCCATGTCTGAAGGCCTTCCTCCGCTTGCCCTGGGTCTGCTGCTGTGTATGGCTGGCTCCTCTGTGACCCAGGCCGGGAAGCTGTTGTTAGTCCCTTTGGATGGCAGCCACTGGCTCAGCATGGTCGGGGTTGTCCAGCAGCTGCACCGGAGGGGACATGAAATAGTGGTCCTGGCGCCAGAAGCCTCACTGTATATAAAGGAAGGATCATTTTACACCCTGAAGATGTACCCTGTCCCCTTCAAGAAAGAGGACTATGAAACTATGTTGCGTGACCGTGGGCTCAGCATTTTTATGGAGGATCCTTTACTGCAGCGTTTGGTCAGACTCTACAAGCAAGCCCAGCAGACTTCTGCAGTGTTTCTGTCTAGCTGCTCCCACTTACTGCACAACAAGGAGTTCATGGCCTCCCTTCAGGAAGGCGGCTTCGACGCTGTGTTGACAGACCCTTTCCTCCTTTGTGGCCCCATTGTGGCCCAATACCTGGCTCTGCCTACTGTGTACTTCTTGAATGCATTGCCATGCGGACTGGACTCTGAAGCTACCCAGTGTCCCAGACCAATGTCCTATGTGCCCAGGGTTTTTTCCTTAAACCCAGATCGCATGACCTTCCTGCAACGAGCAAAGAACACGCTTCTTTCTCTGGCAGAGAACTTTCTGTGCAATGCAGTTTATTCTCCCTATGAGCCACTTGCCTCAGAAGTCCTCCAGAGGGATGTAACTGTCAAGGACCTTCTGAGCTCTGCAGCCATCTGGCTGTTGAGAGATGACTTTGTGAGGAACTACCCCAGGCCCATCATGCCAAACATGGTTTTCATTGGTGGGATAAATTGTCTTCAGAAAAACCCGGTATCTCAGGTGTGTATTTAAGTGGGACTTTTATATGTCTATATCTGCAAAAGCAAGTGTGGAGGATAAAGGAAATTTCCATATAAATATACTGAATGAACATACTGAAATGGTTGTAGATGCTCTGGTTCTTCTTTTAATTTCTCGTGAATCTCTTAGGCTTCAGTTTGCCTGTTTCTGATATTCTCTTCTGAGTTGTTTCTTTATATCTATGACTTCCAGAGAGTATAGTGTTTTGGCATCTTATTCTGTGTGTAATTTAATTTAGTCAAAGTAACAATTTAATGCAACAAGCATTCGATTTTATGAGTACAGAATTCACCTCCAAGAGAACTAGAGTATGTGGCATGCACCCTGCCTTTGTCGGAGGAATCTGGCTTCATTTAGGCATTAGAAGTTCAGGTCTGTTGAAATCCTTCTCTGACATTTATACATTCTGGCAAGGGATCTTGACTCTCGGTCCTAGTTAAAAGTGTCAGTTTCTAGGTAGTCTGGCAAGCAGCTAGATTCTGAAGCCTTTCTTTTCTAGAAAATGACAATGCCTTTCTTCTGTCTGGGTGAGAGACTGACTTTGTGAAAGGTAGCAATTCTGAGACAGTAGGTACACATGTTGGGTCTGAGAAAACTGGCTGAATGAAAGATCAGGGAAACCAGAGGCTTTAAGACAGCCAAGGATAGAAAGAAACAATGAAGACAGGGAGACCCAAAGTATATGTGCTTGACTTGGAAGGCCACAGGGTGAAGTGACGTGTTGCTAACATATAGTCTAAGTGGGTTCTGAAAAAGGGGTATCTTAGAATGGAGAAAGTCACTCTCACTGGGGAAGGGTCTCATCTCTTTTCAAAAGGGACAAGAGTTGGCACAATCAAAGGTTATTTTTTAAAAACAGTTATGGTCAATTGACTTATTGGTTTACCTTCTGGGTGTTCCAGGGACTTTGAAGTCAGGACAAAGTTTCAGGGAAGTTTTGCCAATTAGGGGATGGACTTCTCCTTTATGAACCCATAAAAGTGGTGGAGAGGTGTTGGCCACCATTCCACAATCTGCGCTGGTTTGCTTTGCTGTCTTCTGTACATAAACGTGCGTGCCACTGAAAGTCTGGTTAAACCTGTTATTCAACATTGGATGTTTGTGAATGTGTGGGTTTTGATTTTGTGCTAATCTGAGTTTGATTCTGTTATTTGTCATGTCTTGCTAGTTGCTGAGTGGGTGTGGCAGGGTGTAAAGGAAGGCAAAATAGCCACGGCCCTTTCCAGAAGAGATTCAGTAGCACCAAAAGGAACAAAGTTTCTATGAATGCAGGTCAACCTTGCTCCATCATGATGCAATTGAGAATCTACAAGAAACTATGAAATGAGCGGCCTCTGCTGAGGACAGAGGGAGTGGTATGATTCTGAGGCAGAAGGACTACAGCACCACCGTCCTCAGGCCATTCCTGCTACAGACAAAAGATGCAGGATATGGTGAAAAGGGAGGAACCTTTCATCCTGACTCCTTAGCTAGCTAGCCCCAGGTGCAGCCGCTGTGATGGGCCAGAGGACGGAAGAGGGCCAACGGGGGAGCTGGTTGGGGAAGAAGCAAGCCTCAGAGAAGGTTATTGAATGTCTGGGTATGTTCTAATCCTGTTCAGGTTGAACTACGCGGAGCTCAGGTCTCTGTTCATGCATGCTGAACCCCATCAGAAAGCATGTGTGTCCCACAAGTAGAGAGACCAAGGTTCTGGTTTGCCCAGGTCTATTCAGGGACCTTTCAATTGGGAGTAAACCTATCATAGGACATGCTGTTATTAGTGTCCTGGGCCTTTACACAGAGGGGCCTGTCGCCATGTGTGGGTGCACCTATAGGAGGGCGTGGATATATTTGTGTGTGTTTTGCACATGTACATGCATATGCCTTTGTTTTTCCTTTGGAAAATTAGCATATCACTTGGATTCTTCATCTCAAGGGAACGCCACAGATAACCCTGTAAGCAAGAAATCCTCATCATTTGGGAGGAAGAAGTAAGGAAGGAGATTAAGCTACAGAACTTGAACTCTAGTAGTTTTTGTGTAGCCCAGCAAAGTGGCACACATCAGCACTCTCAATACTCGGAAGACTGATGCAGGAGGATCACAGGTTCAAGGCCTGCCTAAACTACATAGTGAGACTATCTTAAACATGTTTGCCTCTGTTTCCTACACACATCTACACACCTTCTTAACAGGAATATACTGAACTCAGAGTTCCATTGTGCACTCACGCTAAAGAGTATGAGGAAAGTGAACTGGACATTTCTCTCTTGGCTGTAGGAATTTGAGGGCTACATCAATGCCTCTGGAGAGCATGGGATCGTGGTTTTCTCGTTGGGATCCATGGTCGCAGAGATTCCGGAGAAGAAAGCTATGGCGATTGCTGAGGCTCTGGGCCAAATACCTCAGACGGTAAGACGATTCTCTATGATTCCTCCATTTTATATTCAAAAAGTTCTCACCCAAAACTTTCAGGATCTCAGTACAGTTGATCAGTTGGGCATCCTCTGCCATTTCCTAACCGCTAACCCGAATGTAAAAAAAAAATTAACTCAACTATGTTTATATCATAGTCCACCTCACTCAGGTTAATTTTTCTTTTCTCTTTTTTTTTGGCCAGTCCTGGGCCTTGAACTCAGGGCCTGAGCACTGTCCCTGGCTTCTTTTTGCTCAAGGCTAGCACTCTGCCACTTGAGCCACAGCGCCACTTCTGGCCGTTTTCTGTATATGTGGTGCTGGGGAATTGAACCCAGGGCCTCATGTATACAAGGCAAGCACTCTTGCCACTAGGCCATATCCCCAGCCCCTCTCTTTTTCTTATTGAAGAGAATAAAAGCTCACGGAGAATTTTAACATGCTTTTGGTTTTGTGTTATGTAGGATGATCTAAAAAATGTTAGGACACTGAATTTATATCATATGTTTTTGTGTGGATGGTTCATCATGCAAGTTGGTTTATGAAGTAAAATTCTCATTGAAGTGAAGGAAAGTGTAAAAAAATCATGAGGTACACAGTGATGACCTTGTGCATCTAGACAGCGACCACATTCTCATCACCAAGTCTCAGGAAGAACATGTAGAATGTTACCAGCCAGGAAGCATTCTTAGTTACTGTACCTCCCATCTTTATAGAGCTTCTGTTCACTCAGAAGACCGTACCTGTTCTATCATCCATACATTTTGCCATTTTTTTGCAAACTCAGACTACATACCACCATATTTAGCAAACTCTCATCATAAGAACTAATATTACAATGTTAGTTCAAAGAACAGAAAACCAAAGGAAGATTTAGCAGGAAATGAAGAATAGACAGTTTAAATGGGTCCAGTGAGGAAGCCCACACACCAAAACTATGGAAGATATTTTTCCTAGCTTTAACAACAGATTTTAAGAATGTGTTCCTTAAAACAGAGTGTAAGATATCACAAGAAATGTACACACTGCCCTACTATGTAACTGCACCCCTTGTGCACAACACCTTGTCAAAAATTTTTGTTTAATTAATAAATAAATTATAAAAAAAGAATATGTTCTTTTATAAAGCCTTGTTCATTTTGTCTCTGCAAGGTCCTTTGGCGCTACACTGGAAGGCGGCCATCAAATCTTGCCAACAACACAATACTTGTCAAGTGGTTACCCCAAAATGATCTGCTGGGTACGTTGGGAGAATTTGGTGTGTAGATTACTTCAGGGCTAAAGTAAGAAAATGCCTAGATATGGGTTTTAAAAGAGGATTTTTAAAACTTGACTATACCATGGCTAGAATATCTCACATTGCTTTTTACCTTCTGTGTGTGTGTCCACCTTCAGTCTCCTCCTATCATCTTGTCAAGTGCAGAACATTAATGAGTCCTCAGGATGTTTTCAGAATTCAGACAATGACAGACTAGAAAATGCAGCTGCTGGACACCAACCTCCCTCCTTGCTTTGCTTCTCAGGTCACCCGAAGACCCGGGCGTTCATCACGCACTCTGGCTCCCACGGCATTTATGAAGGAATATGCAATGGCGTCCCCATGGTGATGATGCCCTTGTTTGGTGACCAGATGGACAATGCAAAGCGCATGGAGACCCGGGGGGCTGGCGTGACCCTGAATGTTCTTGAAATGACTTCTGATGATCTAGCCAATGCACTCAAAGCAGTCATCAATGACAAAAGGTAAGAGTAAAGAAAAATCATACCTGTAATCTAGCCATAGCACACACATTCCAATCTGTAGAAATCTTGATTTACTTTTCTCTTTACTAACATATATTATTTATACAAATGAGTTTTGTCATTTTAGTTCCACATATGCATATAATATATTTTTTTATCACATCCACTCCCTTTCATTCTGATTAATAAAAGGTCCAATTGGTCAAAAATATAGATTTATAATTAAGACAATTTAGGGTTTGGACATTTCTTATATGATTTGTCATAGAACTTATTTAACATTTTCACTGGTAGATTTAAATTTTTAATTTACAATTACAACAATCACAATAATATCACCAGAATAGATGGGTCAAAGGTTTCCAAAAAGAGGAAGATTCCATGAAAATGAGAACAGTGTTCACAAGATAAAGCAAGCCAGTTCTTACACCTTCTGTAACCATGGGACCTGTGAGGTATTCTTTCCATGAGGCTCCGTAAACATGGAAGTTAGAGGGTATCATAGACCACAGCTTAGGGCCAAAGCAAAGATACATCTAGAGCACAAGACTTCAGAGCACAAGACTCACCAGAGCACATGGTCTCGGTGTGAAACTTAGTGTATTGCCATCAAACTTACTGGTAAATAGATGATCAAACCTTACTGGAATAAATGATTGCTGGTGGTGGATTTCTACCAACAACAACAATTTGTGTCTATACATCAACTATCTGCATGTGTGTGTTTGCCTATGAGAGTGTGTATACCCGTGTGATGATAAGAGTTTTAGTGTGTTGTCTTAGTCTGCTTTCTCTTGCAAGCATAGGATACCTGAGCTTTGGGGATTCATAAAAGAATGTCATCGCATAGTTCTGGAAGATGGGAGGTGCCAGATGGGGCAGTCACATCCATTGAGGGTGACATGCTGTGTCATAAGTAGGTGGAAAAGTAGAAGGACATGAATTTTAGTATGTGAGAGACAAAATTCAAGGGCCATAGCTGGTGGCATGGCTCAAGTGGTAGAGCATAGGCTTAGCACGTGCAAACTTAGTACCAAAAGCCAAACTAAATCAAACCAAACCAAAGACCCCTCACAGGGCATCCTCCTTTCTTCACAAGATGCTTTTGAATAACTAACCTAGTCCCGCGAGAAAGGCATCAATCCTGTGTAACTAGCTCTTAAAGGCTCCCTCACCACATGGTACCACTGCATTGGGAATTAAAGTTGTACCATGTGACATAATGGAGCTGCTTCCTTTAGAAAGAGCCATCAACCAGAGCACAGGATGGTGAGGGTCGCATTCTCTTGTTCCCATTGGCTCCTTGTGTCCTGGCTTGTCAGCATCCAGCCATTTGCCTCTCATACCAGAGTTAAGCAACCAGCTGCTTCCAGATGCTGACGAAGCTTGTTCTTGAGCTTCACACATTCATATAATTTTCATCCTTTCCTCAGCCTTATAGCTAACTACATGGAAACTAAAAACTGACTCGGAAGATATTCCCTGGTACATTTTGATTTACAAGAGCACCAATCAGTTCATCTATGTTATTATTTACAACTTTATTTTTGGTGTTCATGGGACTGGAACTCAGGGCCTAGGTGCTGTCCCTGGGTTTTTCACTCTACCACTTTGAGCCACAACACCACTTCCACATTTATTTTTAACCCACCTATACTTGATTAAAAGTCTCCATATTAGCAACACTCTGAGTTGCCAGTATACTTCCACAATGAGGAAAACAAAAAAAATTGAAAATCATTTTGTGCAGACAACTAGGCCATAATAGGCATTCAAAAAATATTGACTAAATGGCTAGAAGCTCTAAGAAAATCTACTACCAGAGAATATCTATCTAAAAGAAAATTGTATACCAGAATGTATGGATATCTGTCAGTTATTTTTACATTATAATTTCTTACCCAAATAAAATGAGATATATATTTAAGGACAGCAATGGCCATGGCTTAGGAGTGTTTTATCTTCCTCTTACTGCCTTTCCTTTTTGTTCTCCTTCACTTCAGCTTCCTCCTGCTTCACTTCCTTCTTCTAATATGTCCATACCAACAGTGGAACCTTCACCACATTTAGACTTAGTGATTCTGATTCAGCTGTCTGCACTGTCCAAAACAAACAAAAGTCACTTCCCAGGAAGAGGCTACCTAGACACCACCTCGGGCTCAATTCAGCACATGGATTCAATGTGTCAATAAACCGAGTGACAGTTTGTCACTACCTTGGTACTTTCAAATGACTTTTGCTTTGGCCAGATGTCGTTGTTTGTAACTTCAAATAGGAGGCCATTGGCAATTTTTGGCCTGTCTTTTCCCTTGATTTTAAAAATATGCATTTTTCTGTTTTTTCTATAAAGTATGATGCAATCATTTATAAAATTCTTGGTTCTTTATTATATATGTATATATGTATGTATATATATCAATACAAACATCTCTAAAAGGAGTGTGGAGAAGCAAGCATTAAATATTTCTAGAATTCTAACTTTGGCTTCCGGTTCCCTCCTTTCCTCCTGCCTTTCCTTTCTCTATTTCTCATCTTCCTTTTTTTTTTTTTTTTAAACAAATGGAGAACATGTATCGTGTGTGTGTGTGTGTGTGTGCCCACATGCATACATGTATGATCTTTTCTGGTTATTAAAAAACACATTCCTCCCCTGGCTGAGAAAACAGCCATGACTCGTGGGAAGCCCGCGTGGGAGGGCGTGCATTCCCGGGCGCGCGCTCACCTAACTGCCTTCCTGTCCAGCTACAAGGAGAACATCATGCGCCTCTCCAGCCTGCACAAGGACCGCCCCATTGAGCCCCTGGACCTGGCTGTATTCTGGGTGGAGTTCGTGATGAGGCACAAGGGGGCGCCACACCTGCGGCCCGCGGCGCATGACCTCACCTGGTACCAGTACCACTCCTTGGATGTGATTGGCTTCCTGCTGGCCGTGGTCCTGGCAGTGGTCTTCACCATCTTTAAATGCTGTGCCTTTGGCTGTCGGAAATGCTTTGGGAAGAAGGAACGGGCCAAGAAATCCCACAAGGCCAAGGCCCATTGAGAAGTGTGCAAAGTAAGGGGAAGCCTTGATGTATTCTCCAATCATTGAGACACTTGGAAACAAATTCCCTGTCAAGTTCATTTTATTCTTACCAAGGAAATTCTTTGTATAATTGAGACACCCCCAGCTCACTTTCCTTTAAAAATTTTAAAATAATCCAATTGTTGGACATACTTACGGGTAAAATGTTGAATATGCATTCTGCTTGTCCAGTTTCTTTAACCTGACTACACCTGTCAGCCCCAAATGAATTATAGAGCAAAAGTGACATATTTCCTAATTTTCTTATTCATAAATGTGGACCCTTTAGGGACATATGATTCAAACACCCCCTGTCTTTGGATGACCTGTACATTGTCATCTGTTTTCTGTAATATTCTGATCAATACCTGTCCAGAGATTGTTGGTCCTTGCTTGTATCCATACCTCATAGGATGTCACTTGGTGTGTTTATAGAAGGAAGCCTTAGTACCTTTAGGGTGTACTTGATATGAATAAATGGCTTGGAGTCCTTGAAAACATGTATCGTTTCTGACCTTGGAGAAAAGAACGGAAAGAATGGTGTGACAAAATTGCTGGGCGTTGTATTTGAGAGGATGATCGTTGCAGCATCAAATGGGTCTGTATTTGATGAAAGCTAAAGAATTGGGCAAAAATATTTTCTCCGGTTTCCCCAAATCAAGATTTCTTAATAAATTCTTACAAATATAGTTTTGAAGTGTTTTTCTCTTCATTGTTATTGCACTTACTTGTGAAATGGTGTTTTAGAATTATGAACGCAAGGCATCATTATGACAGAAAATTTGCAAAGTGTAGATAGCTATTCACATGTACACATACATGTGCACCCATAGTCATGATAAGGGAAAAAATCACCTGTCACTGTGCTTCTCAGAAATGCCAGTATTATTGATAGAACTGAATGTCCTCCAAAGGCTTCTGTGCTGAAGGCCCGGCCTTCAGCCAGTACCGCCCCTGGGCAGGCGGTAGAGCCTTGAAGGGAATCTTGAGACCCTTGCCTCCCTTCCTTCTTTGCTTCCCAGCTTCCAGAAAGTGAGCAGCTTCTTCCACCATGCCCTCCCAGCAGAAAGTGCCTCATTGCAGGACAGGGGGCCCAGGCTAGTCTATTTTGGATTCCTAGAGCCCTGGGTTTCATACTAACACTCTGGTAACTCTGAGTGCTACTTGTGAATAGGAAGCATTTAAAGAATTACCAAGTAAGATCACATTTCCCAGAGAAGTTACACTATAAACCAAAGCATTGGTAACTGCTCAGAGATCAATGGCAGCCTCTTTGAGTGTGGTTCACAGAGGAGAGGATGCATTGAAATGGCTGTCCATAGCCTGTTGGGGGGAGGGAGATGAATTATCAATAGGTGAGCTATGGTTTCCTAGAGAGAGAACAACAGTTCAGGTCCCTCCTCTCCTCCCCCAGGAGAGACGTTTCACTGATTAATGTGTTTGGATATGGTTCAGGGTAAAGCTTAAACAAACTCAAGAGATAAAAGAGGGACACTTACGACCTGCAACAGGTCATGGAAAAGAAGTTAATTTGAAAGTAATGCTCCTCAGCAAACCCCAGGGACTTTGCCCGGAGAGACCACGGAGATGCATGTGGAGATGGGCACGTTTCAGAAGACACATGGTCCAGGATACACATCACTGAGCACGCTCCACCTAAGGCCAAAGTGCAAAGAGGAAAGGAAGAGAGAGGAGAACTGGAGCCCTTTACCTAATTAAGATAAAGGCATTGGCCGGGTGCCAACTCAGGAGGCCGAGATCGGAGGATGGCTGTTCAAAGCCAGCCTGGGCAGGAAAGTGGACGGCCGCGGGACTCCCGGGGGCAGCCGCCCTCCCTGCTGTGTGTCCGGCCTCGGGCTGGAGGTGGAAAGGGGCCGGGGGTGGGCACGGGAGGTGGGGAGAGGGGCAATCATGCCCAGTGTGATCTGCACACGAGGCATACACTATCAACAGGAAGCCAGGGCCTGAAGTCAGCATGGGTTCTTTTGGTTTGTACTCACTTTTTGTCTGTTATGGGGCTTGAACCCAGGGCCTGGGCCCTGTCCTTCAGCCTCTCCACACTCAAGCCCACCCTACCACGGGGGCCATGGCGCCACTTCTGGCTGTTGAGTAGTTCATTGGAGATGAGAGTCTCACCAGCTGGCTTCCAACTGCCATCCTCTGATCTCAGCCTCCTGAGTAACTAGGATTGCAGGCCTGAGCCACCAGCGCCCAGCTTCGGTGTGGGGGTGTTTTTTTTGTTTTGTTTTGTTTTTTCAATTCAAAGTTACAGACTGAATACAGGTTTTGGGTTTTTTTGAAATTCAAGCGATTACTCATCTTCCCCAATAGTTCTACCTCTACTCCTAATAGTCTTTGGTGATTTACACTCTGCGGGTGTCCACTGTGGTGTAGTCAGTGCTTTCAAAGGCCACCGAGAGCCTTGGAATGCACGGGGACTGGAAGAGGACTTAGGAATAGTGGTAGGGACTCCCAAGATGTTTCATTTCTCAAGGCACTGCCTTCTAGGGATGGGATTTCCTGAAACTGATCAGGGATAGAGGACTTCGGCTGTGACAGGCCAATTGCTTTTCAGACCTTTCGTAGGGAGAAAAAGGAAACTAAAACAACAAAACGCATTTGTTCTAATGGTGCTATCTGGGAAGGGTCAAAGATGTGCTCACACGAGACCTAAACACTGAATGAGAATGGACGAAGTCTAATGTGCAGTTTCTTTTACAGCATGTCTCAACTTGGACTAGCAACATTTCAGGTGCTCAAGTCATAGCTCAAGTAGCTCGTGGCAACTGTATGTAAACATATATAAACTGTATCTTTATAAATGTTCTGTGGTACATCTCAATTGTATATTTCAAATTTTCTATATAGAAAACAAAGAACAAAAACAAAAAAGGATTCTGCTAAAAATAATCCACACTAGGAAAGCTTACTTTTTAGTGGGATAAAGACAGAAAGGAAGCTTGTGTATTTCATCATGAGTTTATGGGTTACTTCCCAGTAATCTTCCCATTTGATCTTTGCTGGTAATGTAATCTTGAGGTGGGTTTTGTTTTTTCATGCCTGTCTTGGGGCTTGAATTCAGGGCCTGGGCTCTGTCCCTGAGATTTTGTGCTCAAGACTATCACTCTAGGTTCTGGGAATGTGGCCTAGCGGTAGAGTGCTTGCCTAGCATGATGAAGCCCTGGGTTCGATTCCGCAGAACCACAGATACAGAAAAAGCCAGAAGTGGAGCTGTGCCTCAAGTGGGTAGATTGCTAGCCTTGAGCAAAAAGCAGCCAGGGACAGTGCTCAGGCTCTGAGTTCAAGCCCCACGACTGGAAAAAAAAAAAAAAAAGACTACCACTCTACCATTTGTCACAGCTCCACTGCTGGCTTTTGGGGGTTTGTTGGCATTCCCTCCACCTCAGGTCCTCAGCCCCTCCTACTACGGTTCCCAAGGCAGCTAGAAGGCCCCTGCTGCATCAGCACAATTCCTCCCACCCAGACCTGGACTCCTCCCTGTCCTAGAACTCTCCCGGGATAGGTGGGCACTCCTACTGGCCATCCAATCTAGCTGTGCACAGAGTACCTGCCACCTCTCTAGCCCCGGTGTTACAAGGAGACAGTCTCCATATTGCCCCCTCCCTTGCCCGTGGTTACGATGACCCCACTAATAGACCTTCTTATCAGCCTCCTTCTCCTGTATGGAACTGTGTCTGCATGGCCTCCTGGGATGGCTAAGATGGATTCTTACAGGGTTAATTGGAGATAATCTCACCAGCCTTCCCTCCTGGGGTGGCTTCAAACTGTGATCCTCAGATCTCAGCCCCTTTAGTAGCTAGGAATCCAGGCACGGGCCACAGCATCCTACCTGAAGTGCTTTAACGGGTATAAGAGGAAACGAAACTGTACCGATAAACCTGATGAGAAAATAGAAATATCTAGAATGGTGAAGGAGATGATTTTCCAAGATGAGAAAGACGTCACTCTACCATTTTTGCAAACAAGAATTAGCTATTCAGTCAGATGAGAGATGAGTTGACTAGTAATTGGCACCCAGCATGGTCTCTTCCACGTTTTCTACAGGGTGAGGTAAGCTCAACCCAGTCAACATGAAGTTCTCTGAACCAATTCCCAACTGGGTGTCAGGTACCTTTAGGGTAAGTATGTGGCTGTCTGGAGCAGGATGGATCCTGATGAAAAGGCCTAGATACGCGGGTCACTTAGGCCTCCCTTTTGTGTGCCCCACTTCATCCAGAGCACTCTGGTGGTAGTGATTCCATGAAGGGACTGTTGCAGTAGACTGCAGACGCCCATCTGTGCACAGAGGAAATGCTGTTTTCCCAATTAAGTTTACCAGTCTTTCTACTAAAGGTGAACAGCCATGTATAGAACTATAGGAGAGCATCTTCTTTTCCCCAATTCAATTTCAAAGGGAA